>NC_056676.1:17338928-17680714 GCF_018350195.1 Panthera tigris | reverse complement strand
CCAAAAAAACACAAAGGTAACCTGAGTAATCTAAGGTCTCCACATAATACTATTTACAATTATCACTCGAGTACATAAATAAATTTCCCTTTAGTATAATATTTTACCATCCATTACAAATTCTAGAATTGATTTTATGTAACCATAGTAATATTTTTTAACAATGGTTGTGTGTATAACACATAACTAAAGCACCAGATTTATTACATATATGTTTAATCATTTATTTTGTTCCACTATCTGATTAAAATACAGTATCTTTAATATTAAATTGAAAAGCCAAGGCAAGCTTTCTCCTGCAAATGCCCTCCAAATACCACCAGGAACATTTTTGTGGTTAAACTCGTTGGGTTATTATTACTCATTGCATCAAGGGATGCATCCTAGATATCCACCATGAGGAACTCTGGAGTATCTAAGTATAAAGGTGTTAGAAGAGACTAACAGGATTTGCAACTCTTAGGTGATTTGTGAGCAGAGCTTTGCTCAGGAATGAAGCCTGTCAGAAAGTGAGGGTAATTCTATGATTGGACATCTTAACAAATCTTATCTAAAACTGTAACTGGTTAAGAGCCAGCAGTCACTTATCAGCTGGGAGAGGGGATGCTTGGTCTTTTGTGGCTTGGACAACATTCATGTTTTATCTATATTTGGACAGGATTATGGAGTGGTATTTTTATTCTCTTGATCTATCACAGACACAGAACAGCTTTGTCAAATGTTGATGTTCTGTGCAATTGTTTCTCTTCAATGGAAGAACACTAAGCCTAAGCAGTAGTGCCAGGCCAGTTCCTAGCAACACCAAGGCCTTGGTGATAGATAGTACAGCCCAGCTTCCAGCTGTCATGGCCCATCTTTTCTTTTTCACTCCTTCAACATGACAACTTACATAAAACATATTTCAACTACAAAATTACTCAAGAATTATAGTGAATCACATAGACTGAGTTGATGGGCACAGCCTAAGTACAAAATAGATTATTTATCATTTAAAAATTAAATTACACAGGTACCTGGGTGGCTTATTCGATTTAAGCATCTGACTCTTGGTTTCAGCTCATGATCTCACAGTTTGTGGGATCAAGCCCCAAGTCTGTCTCTGCACTGACTTGGGATTCTCTCCCTCCTCTCTCTCTTCCCCTACCCCACTTGAGCACACATGCTCTCTCTCAAAATAAATAAATCAACATTTAAAAAATAATAAAAATAAAGATTAACTTATAAGAAAAATCAGCTGAAAGAAGAAATCTTAAGAGGATTTTTATCTTCCTTCACCCTACAATGTAAAATCACTCACAACTTTTAAGATATTACCAAGTTGTTTCCCCCCACCCCAGTAGCTACATACATAGTATGTAGATGATAAACAGTTTTTAAGAAAACAGTTTAACTGAAAGACCTGGATTTGAAACCCAATTCCCTCACCAATTAACTCTATCTGATCAACTCAATATGTTCCTTAACCTCCCTTCTGCTTTCCTCATCTGTAGGGTAGACATATCTACTCCAGAGCTGTTATGAAGAAAAAACAAAATGATGCATATAAAATGTGTGGCCACACCTGGCACTGAAAAAAATCAATAGATCATAGCTGTTTTATTGTTATTATATTTTCATAGTTTTGATATACATCAGTAATCATCTTTTTAAAGAAAGTATCCAAAGTACACTGGATTTTAAATCACCAGTAACTGATACTTGATTATCATAATCCAAATCAACATTTCTAAACCTTTTTAAAAATTTTTTTTAAATGTTTATTTTTTAGAGAGAGAGAGAGAGAGCAAGCTACTTCTGCTGTCTCTGCACTGACAGAAGAGAGCCTGATGTGGGGCTTGAACTCACAAACTGTGAGATCATGACCTGAACTGAAGCCAGATGCTTAACCAACTGAGCCACTCAGGCACCCCAACATATTTAAACCTTAAACTTAGACCCTTTACACTTACCATATAGATAGAAATATAAGACTAGAACATGCACTCATTGTGCTAAGCCTTGGTGAATCTAAAAAACACAGAGGAGGGGCGCCTGGGTGGCGCAGTCGGTTGGGCGTCCGACTTCAGCCAGGTCACGATCTCGCGGTCCGTGAGTTCGAGCCCCGCGTCAGGCTCTGGGCTGATGGCTCGGAGCCTGGAGCCTGTTTCCGATTCTGTGTCTCCCTCTCTCTCTGCCCCTCCCCCGTTCATGCTCTGTCTCTCTCTGTCCCCAAAATAAAAATAAAAATGTTGAAAAAAAAAAAAAAAAAAAAAAAAAAAAAAAAAAAAAAAAACCACAGAGGACCCAGAACTGAGTATACCCAATTCTTTCTCCCAATTTCTTCAATCACAAAGAGAGCAGCAAATGTTCACATCCTTTATCCTCTTGAGTGAAGTGTAAATTTCCTCCCCACTATAGAAGCATAAGGAACAGAAAATAACCTCCCTCCTATAGGAGGACATTGTTCTAGATGCTAGAGGAATGGAAAGTGTAAGATACGGACCCTCCCCTCAAATTTGAACAAGATAATGCCCCCTGTCACATGGCTCCATCTGGCCAGACTGATGGGAGATACCCATAAGACAGTCAGCAGCAATATGAAGAAAACAATTTGAGTATGTCTGGAATTCAGAATAGAGTTCAAGATGGGGGCAGGGATGACTTGGCAGGTCTTAAAATGATCATTAAAGCTATAGGATCATTAAAGCCATTTCAAAATGGCTGCTTTGAAAAAGAGACCCTAGAGAAGAACAGGGCTGAGGACAAAAGAGCAGAGATTGATAACATATGTGTGTCCTTTCACAGGGAGGAGCCTGTGAAAGAGTTTTAGAAGAAAGACGAGGGATGAGGTGAACCCGGACAATGTTTCTCATTTCCCATCCATTCAGAGATTTTCCCACCAAATGAAAGGTGCTTAATCTTTTTCTCCTGGCAGATGACATCCACATGAGCAACTTGCTTCCATGGGCACACACAGATTTTGACAAATCCCCCTAACAGTTGCTAACAAGTAACTTGTGGGAGAAAGGAAGGTTGAGGGTTAGGATACAGATAAAGTAAATATATAAGCACACTATTAAGTCCTTTAGCAACTTACATCATTAATGGTGACTAAGGACCGCAACATAAGTTAGATGGTCTTTGGGTTATACAAAATTTCCAGAATACTTGCTCAAACACCTCTGTCTCCCACTCAATATAGAATGGGAATGCAAGTGAGAATGTTAGAAGAATAATCTGCAATCTGCTCACAGTTTGTAATAAATAAATCACATTTATCTGAAAACTGCATTTGAGAAAAATTGTATTAAACCATCCCGTTCCAATTTATCCTATTTAAAACCACTTGCTCCCTTTCAGAAGGTCACCCGTACTGAAGGAGACCTAAACTTTCATACCTGGGGAGCACTTCAGCAGCTATTTAACCACCACACAGTGTCCTCCTAGTGAGAAGAAACATGCAGAAAAGAAAGCACCATCTTAAGGATTTCTGTGAGATTCATTCTTGCTTGTCAACATGACATGCCATTCTTTCATATAAAACAGAACCTCTCTGAGGATAAAATTGGCTTTTTACAAACCCAAATTGGTTGCTGTTAGGTTCTAGTATTTTCTGAGGTGTTTGGAAACTGCTGGTTTGCTTCCCGGTAAACTTCTTAATCCTATAATCTTGAGAATCAACCTCTCTCAAGAAATAAGTCCCAATGCTAACATTTACTGAAAGCTGGATCAAAAGCCCAGATAACAATCCTAAAACGAAGGCAATTAGAAGAGACCCAAGCTCACGGAGGCAGAGGAAAACAGGAAAATAACAAGACCGACTTCACAGGGCTGTGATTAAATAAATTTTACTTGCAAAACAAAACACTGAGAACCGCGCCAAGAACATAAGTACTCAATAAACGTTAACCATCAACCAGCACCAAGTAAAGGAAAGGTGCTCCGGGAAGCTTAGCCCAGCAGCGGAGAGCCGGCTGCTGGGAAGACACGCGGGAGATGTGGGTGGCGGCCACATTAGAAAGCGTCAACGCGTCGTCAAGCAACCGGGTCTCCACAGCACCCACGGCGGCGGCAGTTGAGGGGCCCCCAGAGTCCCGACCGCGTAACCAAGACACCGCGCCCGACCCCCGCCCACAGGGTACCCGTGTCCCCAGGAACCAAGCACCGCCCCCAGCCTACTGCTGTGAGACCGAGACCAGGATCTTGTACCTCCGCCACCGTCTCCAGCCCTGAAGCCGCGAGACCCCGACCTCTACCCAGTAACTCAGGCCCCGCCCCTAGCCCAGCGGCCGCGAGACCTCACCCCGCAAAGAACCTGGCACTCCCAAACGCAGCAACTCCAGCTCCGCGGCCAGCGTGGCCGCCGCGAGACCTCCACCGCCCCCCCGCTAGAGCCCCTGCCCCCGCCCAGGGACACCACTTCCCCCATCCCCCGACCACACCCCGCCAGGCCCGCTCTCCACCCACGGCTGACTAACGCTTACTCAGGAGAGCGGGCTCGCATCCGGGAAGACGCACAGCGCCCTAGAGAGGCTCTCTGCGGGCCAAAGAGGTGGCGGCAGCCGCCGGGCACGGGAACACTGCGACTAGCCGCCTGGCCCCGGCTCCTCCTCTTAAGCCGAGCCCGCCCCCCGTCCTTCCCCAACGGCCAAACGCGGCCCCGCCCCACTTCGGCCGCGGGGGTAAGGTCGCGCAGTCGGGGCGCCCCCTATCGTACCGGAGGCCACACAGCCTCCCTATCGCCAGCAGGACTTGCCTGCAAGCATGTTGGGTTCTCCGCCACCTAGTTTACCTGGTCTGACTGGGAGCTGTTAAACCGTGGAAAATTCTTCCCAAGCTAAATTGATTCCAGCCCCTCCAAACCTTCCAAGCCCCAGCCGGCATGAAAAGAAAAAAGAGCAGGGGTGGCAGTGAGAGAAAAAAGTGTTGGCATACCTCTCCACATTTCTCTTCTAGGGGTCTGGTGAACGTTTAGTCCTTATTACTATTTGCAACATATTCAATTAACGCAATACTGAGTGGCCATGTGCCATCATTAGAAAAGAAATCTCTAGGGGCGCCTGGGTGGCTCAGTCGGTTTCGTGTCCGACTTAGGCTCAGGTCATGATCTCTCAGTCCTGAGTTCGAGCCCCGCGTCAGGCTCTGTGCTGACAGCTCAGAGCCTGGAGCCTGTTTCAGATTCTGTGTCTCCCTCTCTCTCTGACCCTCCCCTTTTCGTGCTGTGTCTCTCTCTGTCTCAAAAATAAACGTTAAAAAAATTAAAAAAAAAAAAATCTCTAGCTTCCCAGGAGAGTGGAACTAGGAATCCTTTTTCCTAAATTACTTTGTAAGAGGGTTTTAAAAACAAATTTTCTTCAAATGGAAGTTAATGTCAAAACCGCAGGCAGGGGTCTGGATTTGGTCTTTAATGTTTTTAACTATTTGCCACAAACTGTACTAGGATTGGTGGACACAACTGATAGAGTGTCCTGAACTCTAAAGCATACAGTGAAAAGAAAAAATTCCAAATACATTACTACAGTGCAATGTAACAGTTATGCAAGCATCTACAGTACATTTAGAGAACCTTGAATCATCAGATTTCATGGTAGAGATCTCTGAGCTCTGTTTTTGAAGATTAATTTGGGCCCCCAGACAAAAAAAAAATAAAGGGGGGGGGAGAGTATTTTAGGCAATGCTAACCACATATGCTAAATTTCAGGATGATTAGATAAAGATGAAGCTGGAGAATTGAAGTGTGATCCTATTCTTCCGCTCCCTCCCCTCACCCCAGGCAAAACAAATTACTGAACACCTGTATTAGATATTAGGGATAAAACAAGGAACACAAACCTGGTATCTAGGATTTGGAACTTGAAATCTAGAGTGGAGTTGGGGGGTGAAGGAAAAATACCTAAAACAGGAAAATAAGTAAAATAACTAAACATTGTATTAACTATTGGAAGAAAAGTTGTTGAGATTAATTTGGCCTCGGGGACAGGGAGTGGTTTATTAAGCCGTAACTAATGTTAAGACTTGGGTACTAGAATTTCAGAACATGAACAGCTCCTGTAGATGTTAATTTTTACAAACAGGTCAGAATACACGATCATAGCCTTCCACGAGTCTCCACAGCCTCTTCGGAATGCCAGAAAACACCCTGCTACAGAAGTGTAGCTCCAACCCACCAAAGAAGCCTTAGGATTTTACACAAGTGCAATTCATCTGCAACTAGAATGCCATGTTTAACTTCGTCTTAGCCCGCATCCAGAACTACTTATATCTCAATTTTTTCACAGACATCCTTATTTTTTAGGTGTTCAACAAACACTTTATTTGAGGTACCTACACCCACATGAAAACAGTTTTCTCCCAACCTATCTCACGGATCTACCCATTTTTAATATGGCGGAGGCCGAGCCTGCGCAGTACGAACAAAGAGGACCGGTTCCAGTTTCTAGCAAAACGTTAACGTGCCCTTCTTCCGGCACAGAAGGCTATACCATTCCCATGCCCAATCATTGTGTTTGTTCTATTCATACATAAAATTTTTTAAGGTAACATATTCTCATTTCAGCCACAAGAAGATTCTTCTGTCTCTATTATGTAACCGCTATTTATATCGTGGCAGCCCGGAAGCCCTCCCGCCATCCGCGAATGGTCTGGACCAACTTCACCTCCGGTTTTAGGTGTCATGGCTGCCTCGAGAGACTAGTACGAGTTTGCACCTGTGCTCGGGAGGGTCCGAAACCCACACCTGAGAACCCAGCGAGGTAAAGTTGCGTCTTGGTTGTGGAGGCGACAACTTCTCCGATTCCTCGCAATGGCGGCGTCCGGGAGTGGTATGGCTCAGAAAACCTGGGAATTGGCCAACAACATGCAGGAAGCCCAGAGTATCGATGAAATCTACAAATACGACAAGAAACAGCAGCAGGAAATACTGGCGGCGAAGCCCTGGACTAAGGAGTGAGGAGGTCCCTGGCGAGACGCAGGGGAGGGAAGGGGTGGCGGGAGTTTAGGACACCCAGAGGGAGTGGGAGTTGCAGAGGGTGGAGAGCTTGTGTTTTCATGGGCAGGGAGAAGAATATGCGCCCGAGAAATTTTGATCCACCTTTTGTCTCCGCAAGTAGAGCCAAAGGCCCTCTAGGGAGGCTTGCTTTGACTCCCCCTTCTGTCTCTCTTTAACCCGTTTGCCTCCAGAGGATGTAAGAGAAAAACGACAAGCGATTTTTTGGTTTGTCATTTCTCAGTATCTGTATTATCATATATATGCCGCACTCTGCCTTAAGCCTTGTGTCGATAATACACCTGGTTAGGACCTTCAGCTGATCTCAGACTGGAGACTGCACCTGTCTTCAAAAACTAAGTCAGCCCCAGGGCCTCTAAAATAACTATGAGCCATCTTTTAGAGATCTATAATCAATTTTTGATTGCCGTAACAGTTTCAGAAACGAGGGTCCACCCAGTCTCCCAAAATATTACTTCATCAGTTCACATAAGCTAGGAATTATATCAATAGAGTTTAAAGCTCTTTGCCCCTTAGCAAAAGCCCTGTGTCCATGGGAATGATGACAAGTCAAGGACTGTTTACCCACAGCACTTACCTTTCCTGAAAGCAGATTATGCTAGGGAGAGAGTAAAAAGAGCAGTCTGTCAAATGGAAAGATAGAAAAGACAACAGTGTCAACAACAAAATTCTTCCGTCTTTCTCAGTTTTTTACAAGGGCAAACTCTTGTCAGTATTCAGATTCAGCCGCGTTTATCAAGTATTTAATACAGATTGAGCACTGAGCTAGGAATTTCCATATATTATTTAATCTGCATGATAACCCAGTACTATATTTTTTTTATTTAAGTAATCTCTACAGGCTCCATAGCTCAGGGGTTAGAGCACTGGTCTTGTAAGTAATCTCTACACCCCACGTGGGGCTGGAACTCACAAACCCATGATCAAGAGTGGCATGGTCTTCCAGCTGAGCCAGCTAGGTGCCCCTGCAGTACTGTATTTTCATTACTTTTCTGCATATAAGAAAACAAGCAAATATAAGTAACTTATTTCATGATCACACTGAGGCAATGAACTCTTAAGTGACAATAGACTGAAGTTCAAACCTCATAACTGTCACTAGTTAATTGGCCCTAGAAAATTAATGTATCTTCATTTTTTATCTGTAAAAAGGAATTAAGACCTACCTTTATGGTAATGTCATAAAGATTAGGTGAGATAATGTATTAAAAAATGGTCTACAATGTATGTAAATAGGAGCACAGTAACTGTCTTTTTTTTTCTTTTTCCCAGTAAATGGGGGAGCCAAGATTTTAATTCATGTCTGGATGCCCAATACCAGGTCTCCAAATTTTTCAGTTGGGATTGAAACCTGTGGGCAGACATCTTAAAAAGGCTTCTCAGAAACATTGACCACTTTATTAAAGACTAGTTATCAAAGACTGCTTGTCTGCTTACTTCTAGAGCAGGCTATGCATTTTAGGTTGCTGTAGCCTATTAAATATTTGGAAATTATCTGCTTCCCCTACTGTCCGATTGTGACTCTAATTAATTATATTCATCCTAGCTCTCTTGGGCTGTGTCAGTGAGATGGGAAAATGTAATTGTAGTGAAGAGTAGTTTAGTCACATCCACAGATGACAAACTCTGAACTAAAGATACTAGAGCTACATTCTCAATTTTGAAGCAGATAACACAGAAAGAAACCACACCCTTCAACACACTGATTTTTAAGAGTACTGTAAAAGATGGGTTAAGACTAATAATAGCTAGCACTTATAAAGTTTTAGTACATGTTAGGCACTAAGCTAAACACTTTATATACATTATTTCATTTACTTTATTTCCTCCTAACAACAACTCCGAAATATTCCTATTTAAAGATGAGGAAACTGAGGCACAGACATGAAGTGGTTCTCTAGGCCACAGCTAGCATGGCAATGCAAAGATTCAAACCTAGGCAGATGGATGTCAGAGTCCACATTCTTAAAAATAAGGCCAGAAAGTTAGACCTGAGAATCTTTAGGCACAGCCATCCAACTAAAGTCAGAATCAGAGATTTGGTGATTCCAAAATTAATGGAGAAAAAGCCTACTGAACTGGTCATATAATTCCTTTCTACTTGAATAGCATATTTAAAAAGCTTTTCATACTTTTCCATTCCCCTAAAAGGAAATACTTTTCGGGACTCTGACATGTTTATCATTTCCAGCCCCCTGCAGCAACTTCTGCTTCCTTTTTCTTTCCCATATTCTACAATCTTTCTCCCCCTCCCATCACTGTAAATTCCTTCAATACTTACTTGTTATCTTCACAAAAACTGTCTTTGAAATTGTGTTTTATAAAAGAAAGTTAATTATACTGTGCTTTTGTTTTATAGTCACCATTACTTTAAGTACTGCAAAATCTCAGCATTGGCTCTATTGAAAATGGTGATGCATGCCAGATCAGGAGGCAACTTAGAAGTGATGGGCTTAATGCTGGGAAAGGTGGATGGTGAAACCATGATCATTATGGACAGTTTTGCTTTGCCTGTAGAGGGCACTGAAACCCGAGTAAATGCTCAGGCTGCTGCATATGAGTACATGGCTGCATATATAGAAAACGCCAAACAGGTAAAAATGTTGTTTCTTTAAGTTTAGTAACTCGAATAAGAGTCTCATGGCGACTCTTGAGTTTCTAAACTTAAAACTATCCTCTTTACATTAAAGTTTATATTTAAGTTATTTTCAACAATTTCTATGTAAGATGTATACGAGGTTAGCATGGATTTTTTTTAATTAAATTCTTATACTCAAGAGTAGATCTTAAAAGTTTTCAACGTAAGGAAAAAAAAGTTGTACCTAATGTATGGTGATGGATGTTAACTACATTTCTTGTAGTGATCATTTTGCAGTATATACATATATTGAATTATTATGGTGTACACCTGAACTAATACAATGTTATATGTCAATTATATCTCCATAAAAGTTTTTTTTTTTAATTCTCACACTCAGTATCAGATGTGTGTTTAAATCCAAAATTTTGGAAACAACCTAAATGTTCCTGAATATAAAACTGATTAAATAGATTATGGTATATCCATACAATGAACTGCAAGCCAGCCTTTAAGAAAAATAAAAATTAAAAAGTAGTTATCTATATATTTTATTTACGTGGAACAAACCCCACAATATTTTGTTGAGTGAAAAAACAAAGTATAGAACACTGTATGTGGTATACTGTTGTTTTTGTATTAATCTACATTTATGCAAAGAATATATCTGCAAGATAAGTATGTAAGCAACTGGTTATAGTGGTAACATCTGGGCTGAGGAACAGGATAGTTGAGGGAAACAAGGTGGGAGGGAGACTAAATAACCTTACTGTACTTCTTGTTAATTTTATGCTTCAGGTATTATGTTTCAGTTATTATATATGCCAAAAAAATTTTTTTAACCTGAAAGCAGCATATGCTATGAACTATTCTGCATGCTATTACTTTATCATAATGCTATGTAAACAGACAAATTACAGGTGTTTCTAAAATTAAACAGAAACCTCAATCTTCTTTGCCCTCTTCTTTGTTAGGTTGGCCGCCTTGAAAATGCAATTGGCTGGTATCATAGCCATCCTGGCTATGGCTGCTGGCTTTCTGGGATAGACGTTAGTACTCAGATGCTCAATCAGCAGTTCCAGGAACCATTCGTAGCAGTAGTAGTAAGTATTTTTGCAACCAGTCTTAATTAAGTTCTTCACAAAGATTTATTAAAGCAAGTATACTGAGAAATAACAACTATAGTAAAGAGCAATGATCTGGTGTCAGTATGCCTAGGATTGAATCTGAATTTCACCTCTTATAAGCTGGGACTTTGAACAAGTTACTCTGCATCTCTTGTCTTATTCTATAGGATGAGGGTGATCACAGCACCTATGTCTCAGTTCCCTGCGCATAATAGGCATTCAGTAATGTTGACTGAATTGAGTAAGTCAGGAATTGCTAGAGCAGCTCTTGCTATGCTCAGTGTTTTAGATGCAATCCAGGTTACCATAAGAAAGATTGAAATTGTTCATCTAGTAAAAGGAAACTTTTGAAAAAGGGCTAAACAAATCTTCAAATAACATTCTTAAATAGTATAATAACTAGATCTAAATTCTAAATTCACTATGAGATTTCTATACTTACCCACTTTATTGAACTTTTTTATCATTTTTGGTTATTTTTTTCCTTATTTTTTTCTATTATTTGGTTTATTTTAATCAGTGTTTGTGTGTATGCATGTAGTATTATATATACATATGTATTTCTAACTTTATAACATTTAAACAAATGAAGTATTTACATATATATTAAATATATCTTTCTTGTAGATTGACCCAACAAGAACAATATCTGCAGGGAAGGTGAATCTTGGAGCCTTTAGGACATACCCAAAGGTAATTTTTAAAATTTTAACTCCTTGTAATTTTTAAATGACTTATTTTTAAAGTCATATTATGGTTAATATCTTGTTTTGACCTAAAACAATTTAAAAATATTTACAAAATAGCAGTCTAACTACCACAAATTGTCCTTAGCAAAAGACAACATATTTATGCTATGTATTTTTTGTTTTTTAATGTTTATTTATTTTGAGAAAGACTGCACACACGGGCAAGTGGGAGAAGAAAGGGGGGGGGGGGTGGAGAGCCTCCCAAGCAGGCTCTGCACTGTCATGTGCTATATATTATTAACTTTACTAAAAAGTAGTCTTCATTTGTTAATAAGTCTCTGTATGCCCATGGCATTCTGACAGGAACTAGACAAACAAGCTAAAAACATCCGTTTCCTTCTCTGCAATCTGAAATAGATATTAGCATATGTGTATATCACCTAAGGACAAGAAAAATGAAAATCCAGCCATCAGCCACCAAATGGGGTTGAGGGAGAGTAAAAGCAATATACTTTTTTTTTTAACTGGAATGTTTAAGTTCAATATGTGGCTCCCCAAAATTAATGTTTCCATAAATGGAAAGCTTCATAGGAAACATGTTTCTATGTTTTTTTTAAACCTTCTATTTTCTTCATTTTTGTTGAGGGCTATAAACCCCCTGATGAAGGACCTTCTGAGTACCAGACTATCCCACTTAATAAAATAGAAGACTTTGGTGTACACTGCAAACAGTAAGTAATTTTAAAATGTATCTGATGCCAAAGTCATCATAGGAAACCATAGAGATCATCAGTCTAAGCCCCTAATTTTACAGATGAGAATAAAGGTTCAGATGAAATGTATTTCATAATACCTTTTAAAACTGCAGTAAGAATATAAAATTTAGGATAATGTTTAAAATTTTTATTAATAATTGTTTTAACCTAACATGTTATTTGCCTTTCACACAACCATAAACATATCAGTATACAAGATAGTTAGCTCATTAATGAAATTGACAGTTGAGAGAAGTTGTATTCAGGGCCAGCCTGACACTAGCATGTCTACAAGCCCTCAAAGTACCCAAGTTCCATTTAGCAAAAATTCTTCCTAAACATTTTCACTCCAAAATTTAAAGAAGCCATGCTAAAACCAATGAATTATATATACTCTTTAAGATAGTCAATCTTACAGTATATGAATTACATCTCAATAAATGTTAATTTATTTATTTTGAGAGAGAGAGTGAGTGAGCAGGGGAGGGGCAGAGAGAGAGAATCCTACACTCCCAGCACAGAGCCTAACACAGGGCTCAAACTCTTGAACCATGAGATCATGACCTGAGCCAAAATCAAGAGTCAGACGCTCAACCATCTGAGCCTCCCAGGCGCCCCTATATCTAAGTTTTTAGAAGTGTTAAAGCAATGAAAACAGTGTTCTCTATCTTCTAAATATATCTTGCTACCTAATATTGACCCAAGCCAACACCATCTGGATCCTGAACCAGAGCACTACTAGCCTTCCAACTAGTCTTCCAGCTTCTGCCCTTCACCCCTTTAAAGATCTTTTGTCAAAACTGAATCTGTTAAAATGTAAGTCAGATCACATTCCTCCTTCTCCAGAATGATTTCCTGTATCACCAAGAATAAGATCTATAGTCCTACTATGGACTACACAGTCCTATGTGATCTGACCCCTACTACCTCTCTGAGCTCATCTCCTATCACAAAACCCTTGCTTTTCCAGTCCAGCCATAGTGGCTTCCTTATGGTTGTTAGACAGGCAGATATCTGCCTCAGGGCCTCTGCACTTGCTGTTCCCACTGCCAGGAAAATTGTTCCTTATTTCCACACGGCTCACTAACTACTTCAATCATGGAATATCTGTTTACGGGTCACCTTAACAGAGAGAATGCTCACTAGTCCTCTTGTCTAATATAACACCTTCCTGTCATTCTGTGTTTCAGTTTCCCAGCTTTATATTTCTTCTTAGCACTTAGGACCATCTGATAAGTTTTTGCTTCCTTGTTGACCCCATTAGAATGTAAATTTCATGACACTAGAATTAATTCACTGCTGTATCCTAACATTTTAAACAGGGCATGGCACACAGAAGGGTAGGCATCCTCCACCCCCCAAAAAATGTTACTTAAATGATTATTTAGTATCCCATTTTCTCCATACCTCCTATCTTAACTTCTAGGAATACCCATGACTACCCATGTACTACTACTCTTTATTTTTCTGTTCAGAAATTCTTAGAAAATTCTAGAATTTCTAAAATTGAGTTTTTAAATATATCTGTCATCCTTGACATACTTATAAAAAAAATACATTCTTTTTTATTTTTCAGTTAGAGGCATGGGATTAAATCACATAATTTGCCCTATTGAAAAAAATTTAAACCATTCCTGTTTGAGAGAATTGCTCCTAAGCATGGAAACACCTTTGCTGTGATACTTTAATTTTCAGAGTAACAATTTTTTTTCATTTATATTGAGTTACAGTGGTATAAAAAGCTTACACCTTTAATACCTACACTGCTTTTTTCACCAACTGCAGCTTTTGAAACAAAGTCTGAAGCAGTCTATGCTTTCTGTATCTAAACAAACCTGCATTTCCTGTTTTACTGAAATAAGAGTCCATCAGAGAAGAATAGCCACTTTCTAGCTATCTTCATTGCTAGAGCCTAGAATTTTGAGCCTGGAATTGCTAAGATATTCAAAGATGTTCTCTTAGGATCAGTTCCTAAATAAGAGAGAGTAAACTTTTTCATAGGGCAAATGAGTGGCTTACTTGTCCCAAGTTGAAAGAGCAGGGGTTTGGAGCAGGCTGCTTACAGATCCATTTCCTAAATTATTTGGTGATGAGGTATTATTTGCAATTTATATTGATCTTTTTTCTTTCCTATTTTAAATCCCACATCATATTGCACATTCAAAGTCTGTTTTAAACATAGAATATAATGTAGATAATAAATATTGTCAACTGTAAAGAATTTTAGTGAAAATAGGACACAAAGTGTTTTTAAATAAGCTTGTATGTTGTCAGTATTTATACAGGAACATGGCTTAAAGAGTAAAATGGTTCTGTGAAACTTATTACAAAAAATGATTTTGTACCATTCCCTTTCCCATCCCCCAGAGACAGTCACTTAAACCATTATTATAGATATTCCTGTAAGTATTTACCCCATCTCTTCAAACAACATGCTGATAGTGCTACTTCTCGATTTTCAGTTCTAGGCAGTATCTATTATTGACTTCCTATACAGAAGATGAGGATTTAGCTCCACAAGTAATTTTGAATATTCTTTTTGTTTTCAACTCTGCTACTGAGATTTGCAGCTAATCACTACATATTAAACAAAAATTTTCATTGCATCAGCCTATGGAATTAAAACAGTAATTACATTAAGGTGATCCATAAATTTTAAAACATAAAGCCTATTCTAAAACTTCAAGTTTGAGTTCCCTTATTTTCCATCCTTTATAAATTGGAATATCTGTTGCTATGTTCATCTTCTCATCTCTTTTTTCCTCAAGTATCAGCAATACAACCCCTCCTTTCTAAAGCTGACCTTTCCACCTGGCACTTCACTTCTTAAATACTCTCAAGTGTCTACAGTCTGGATGTAAAAATAAAACTGAGGCTTTTGATAATAGATACAACTTTCCATATCCTTTCTCTTCCTTTCTCTGCCACTTACTAGTTTTAAGGCTTTCTCTGTAAATGTTTGTCTATAAACTGGGAATAATAAATGCATTCTTTGTATGGTTATAGGGAAGACTAAATGAGAATATATGTAAAGTACACAGGAAATAACAGGTGCTCAAAAAATACACTGTTCCGCTTCCACATTTCACTAGCTATGCCCTGTCCTTCTTCAGATCTGCACAGGTATCTTAATGTTGAAAAGGCCCTCACTTAATTGCACAACTAACTTGAGCCTGAGCCTTTCTCTCTTCACATCTGCTGCACTGCAATAGTATCTTTTGTGGTCTTCCTGCCTACAGTTTCTCTGTAAGACATCCTACCACAGCCAGCTTTCTTAAAACACCTCTTTGGCTATATCATTGTTGTAAAACACCTCTTTGGCCATATCCATCACCTTCCAGGAGTCCCCACTATCTAGAAGATAAAGTTTAAATTTCTTTTTTTTTTTTTTAAGTTTTTATTTTTAACTCCACTTAGTTAACATACAATGTTATATCAGTTTCAGATATATAATTTAGTGATTCACCACTTACATATAATACCTAGTGCTCATCACAAGTGCAATCCTTAATCCCCATCACCTATTTAACCCATCCCCCCACCTATAAAGTTTAAAATTCTTAATCTTTTATGTAATGTGTCCACCAACTGGACATTATTCTGCTATGGCTTAACTGTCCAGACAAAGTGATTTACTTACCGTTCCTTTTGTGGCTTTCCTGTTTGTAAGTGGATGCTGCCTAATGCCCTCCTTGCTGTTAACATATCCACACCATAGACTCATGAAAGGGTTACTCTGAGTCCTGCCTTCTTCCTGGGGCTTCTCTGGCAGTTCTGTCTACACTAAGAGTACTCATTTAATTATATTTAATTAGTAGGTGATTAATTTTATATATGCACTATAGCATCACTTCCTGTTATTCAGCACACATATTTAATTTTTTGTGTATCCATACCACATCTCCCCTATAAACAGTAATAGGCTCCTGAAGGTAAAGAAGTCCCTGTGTTTCTTTGTATTTACTAATATACAGAACCTATTTATTACTTTAAAAAATATGTTTTTTCATACATTCAACCAAATTTTTCATATTTCTTGCTCTCCCTGATTATAAGTTAGGCACTTTCAGAAGCAGAATTTGAGGTACTCTAAGGACTCTGCTTTAAAATTTGCTTTCCCAAAAAGTAGTACGTCCTAATTAGGAGATTAGAAAGGGAGAAATGGGAAATCCACATGTCATTTTCAGTATATTTAAAAACCTATCAAAAATTATCATTGACCCTAGAGAGGCAATTCTTTAAGTTTATGTGCTATTGGATAGAATTTATGAATTCAATAACATAGATAAACATATGTCATTCAGACATAGATAACATTCAAAAAAATAGATAAACATATGTCATTCAGAAGTTCTGATTGGTTGTTGATTAGCTTGGGGGACTTTCTGGGCTCTACAAGGGGAAGAAATATAACACAAGAAAGTTTAGTTAACAGAAGATTTAAAAGAAGAGTAAGGAACCCGTGGCTACTGATTGTTCTATTGAACTAAAAACTAAAACATAACTATTTAGATATAAAATGTAATTCTTTAAATTTGGCCATAACTTTTATATATGGCTGAATTGTTTTGGGTTTTGTTTTTACTTATTAAATTTGTGCTTTTGTTTTGTAGGTATTATGCCTTAGAAGTCTCATATTTCAAATCCTCATTGGATCGCAAATTGCTTGAGCTTTTGTGGAATAAATACTGGGTGAATACCCTGAGTTCCTCTAGCTTGCTTACTGTAAGTACTATATTTCCAAGGGATGCATTTGAATTTTATCTGAGCTATATAAGTGGTTTAATATCTGGAACACTTTTTCATAGAAAGGCTATACCTGACTTGGCCAAGATATCAGGGCTGATACCAGATTCTGTATGACCAGACCTAGATTGGGATACTAGGCCAAGCCAAGGTCTTTGTCATATACTACTGAGACTAAGTCCAAATGACAAATATAAGCAGTCAGTTGCGGGTGAAATCTGCCCCTGCCTTAAAGAGACTTCCAGAGAGAAAAATACAAATAATGTTTTTTGTTCTGTCAGGTGTCTCAGTTGGGACTCCAGTTACAAGTGACAGGAGACCCAACCAAACTGGGCTAAACAAAAAAGTGAATCTTGTAAGATGCAAAGTCTAGGAGTAGGCCTTACTTCAGGCACAGCAAGTTTGCATTCATATATTATTATTAAGTCTTGGTCTTTCTGTGTCAGGTTTGATTTCATATCAGTTAGCTTCAGTTTCAGGCTGAAAATAAGATGTCAGCATTAACCTGGGACCTCCCAGCCCCTCAGTTTCCCCTTCAAAAGAGAACATCTAGATACACACGCTCACGCATAACCCCAGGCCAAACCTCATTGTGTCTGAGCCTTGTTTAGGTCACATTCCCATCCCTAAACCTGTTCCGGGCCAAGGAAATGAACACCAAGAGTGGCTGCGCCAAGTTATATACTTCACTGTTAGGCTGGGGTAGAAAAAACTCTTTCAGGAGCACATGGACTAAGAATTAGGAAGGGTTATCCCCAGAAGAAAATCAGAATACCATTAACTTAAAATAGCAGATGCTGGGCAGCAAAAAATAAAATAAGTCACTGAATCTTTTCCAATTATCATTAAAACCTAACATACTTAGAAAGGTATTTTACAGCTTGGTCAGGAACAGTTGCTTTCCTTTTTCTTTTTCTTTCTTTTAAGTAGGCCACCTCATATTGTACAGTATAGCATAATGGTTAAACCACAAAATTTGGTATGAAATAAACTCAGTTCAAAGAAAAAAGAAAATTCTGGCACTTCACCAGCTATATGACCTTCAGAAAGCCGTTTAATGAGCCTGAGCCTTCTCTTGGGTTACCCTGAGAATTAAATGAAATTCTTTTTTTTTTTAAGTGTTATATATTTAAGTAATCTCTACACCTAACATGGGACTGGAACTCACAACCCCAAGATCAAGAGTCAGTATGCTCTTCTGACTGAGCCAGCCAGGCGCCCCTAAATGAAATTCTTTATGTAAATAAGTAGTTAGCAAAGTGCCTGGCATATAATAAAGCCTCAATAGGTTACTGTTATTTTTTGTTTGTTAACAGGAAAAGGCCTCACTTGAGCATATTTTCTATGATTTTTTAAATTTTATTATTTTTTTTTTTTATTTAAAAAAAAAATTTTTTTTTAACGTTTATTTATTTTTGACACAGAGAGAGACAGAGCATGAACGGGGGAGGGTCAGAGAGAGGGAGACACAGAGCCCGACACGGGGCTCGAACCCACGGACCGCGAGATCATGACCTGAGCTAAAGTCGGCCGCTTAACCCACTGAGCCACCCAGGCGCCCCAATTTTTTTTAATTTACATCCAAATTAGCATGTAGTGCAACAATGATTTCAGGAGTAGATTCCTTAATGCCCCTTACCCATTTAGCCCATTCCCCCCTCCTACAACCCCTCCATAACCCTCTGTTTGTTCTGCATATTTAAAAGTCTCTTATGTTTTGTCCCCCTCCCTGTTTTTATATTATTTTTGTTTTGCTTTCCTTATGTTCATCTGTTTTGTCTCTTAAAATCCTCATATGAGTGAAGTTACATGATATCTATCTTTCTCTGACTAATTTCACTTAGCATAATACCCTCTAGTTCCATCCACGTAGTTGCAAATGGCAAGATTTCGTTCTTTTTGATTGCCGCATAATACTCCATTGTATATATATACCACATCTTCTCTATCCATTCATCCATCAATGGACATTTGGACTCATTCCATCCTTTGGCTATTGTTGATAGTGCTGCTATAAACATTGGAGTTCATGTGCCCCATCGAATCAGCATTCCTGTATCCTCTGGATAAATACCTAGTAATGCAATTACAGGGTCGTATGGTAGTTCTATTTTTAATTTTTTGAGGAACCACCATACTGTTTTCCACAGTGACTGCACCACCAGTTTGCATTCCCACCAGTAGTGCAAAAAGGGTTCCTCTTTCTCCAAATCCTTGCCAACATCTGTTGTTGCCTGAGTTGCTAATGTTAGCTATTCTGACAGGTGTGAGGTGGTATCTCATTGTGGTTTTGATTTGTATTTCCCTGATGATGAGTGATGTTGAGCATTTTTTCATGTGTCAGTTGGCCACCTGGATGTCTTTGGAGAAGTGTCTATGATTTTAAATACAGTTCTGACAAGCCTTCTGTTCTTTTTTTTTTTTTTTTTTAAGTTTATTTATTTTGAGAGAAAGTGCAAGCACAGGAGGGGCAGAGAGAAGGAGAGAATCCCAAATAGGCTCCACACTGTCACCACTGAGCCCAACATGGGGCTCGATCCTACTAACCATGCGATCATAACCTAAGCCAAAGCCAAGAGTCGGACACTTAACTGACTGAGCCACCCGGGCGCCCCTGTTCTTATTTCTTACCCTCAGCCATCAGAAGTAGCAAATTAGAAGGAAGGAGAGTGATCATTATAGCATACTTTCATTAAGTGCTTCCTTTGTGCCAGACACTGCTAAATGCTTTATATGGAGTTATTTCCTTAGAGGCAAGTTTTCTAATAACAGCCAGAACTGACACATGATAGCAGGCGGAGTAAACACTAAGACCAGGGTAATCTAAATCTTTGTGTAAAGGCAAACAGCTCTACATACTTAGCCAATGGCCATCCCTGTATTCTAGCATTGCATGTATTGAGGATATTAATAATCAAGTACAGATTAAATTATATTTCCTCTTGTGGTTTTATATATGGTAAATTGCAGCATTTAAAACAAAAAATTTATAAATATATGTTCAACTCCTCTCTTTCCCCAGCTAAAGCATATAACCTAAAAACTACAGAAGAAAGTATTTTTCTGACTTAAGTAATTACTTCCCTATACTCATTCCATGTGTTTGAAATATAATGTCATTTTATGTCATTTTAATAGTATAACTGTTGCTGCCATCCTACATTTTTAAGGCTTGAGATAAATATTCCAAATGTGCAGTGGTCTGCAAACCTTAGTTTTCAAATCTTTGGGGGCAGAGAATGTATTGGTGTCCTAAACCATTTAGATCTAGACAAAGTGAATATAATTGCATCGTTAAAAAATATTATCAGCCTATAAACTCATTGGAAGAACTGGTAGCCTTGTAAAAGGCCCTGTGTAGTGACTGATGACGGCAAATAACTTCACGTTTGGTGGATGAACTGTATTTCATGTACATGTCTTACAGTCTGAGTAAATAGAGTAACATATTGTTGCCAAATTTTTTATTAATCTTCATTCTCTTCTATTGAAGATAAATGGAATATGTACTTCATAACTCATCTTTGTGAAAATTTGTTTTGTATTTTAGATATCCCATAAAAATGCTTAAGTGTTTGTAACGCTTAAGTTACATATGTAACTGTTAAAATTTTTCTTTTTAAAAAGTATAAAATATTAACAGATAAAACAGTATATGTAGCACTTACCAAATGTAGGTGTTTAAGCAAGCATACAGCAATATTCTAAAATATAACTAGTTATAGCTAGGTGGAGGGATTATAGGTATTTCCTTTTCTCTTTATATTGTTCGGCATTTTCCAAATTTTCTGCAATAACTATTAATTTTATAATCACAAAAGCTAAAACAAATTTTTTAAAAACTGTTGTTAAGTACTAATTCTGAAAGTTCAATGAGAACAAATAAAATTAGCTAACAATTATTAAGCCTTTACCAGGTGCCATGGACAGTCCTAAGATCTTTATATATGTTACTTT
The DNA here is from genome assembly GCF_018350195.1 of Panthera tigris. Lineage (NCBI taxonomy): Eukaryota > Metazoa > Chordata > Mammalia > Carnivora > Felidae > Panthera > Panthera tigris. Next base: position 17,659,877 of record NC_056676.1, on the reverse strand, counting down.
AGATACATCACTTAATGTAATCTTCATAAATAGCCTTAATGTAGAAATTACTGCTGTCCTCCTCCATTTTCAGAAAATGAAAGTCCAGAAAAGTAAAGGAGTTTTCCCAAAGCCTCCGACTAATCTGCAGCAAGGCCAGACCTGAGACTCAGACCTGTGTACTTTAAAGCCTCTCATAATAACAAATATTAGATTTAAGGAGTCGAAAAGAATTCCAAATTTAATCTTTAAATTATAAAAGGGGGAAAACTCTAAACTTGAACTGTTTGAACTTTGGAGTCAGTTTTTTACAAATAAATTTGATTTCTTCACTATCTACTTATACTTCATGGTAGAAGTCTTTGTAAATGAAATGTTCTAAATAGAAAAAAATTAATTCATATATATATATATATACATATATATATATATATATATATATATATATATACATGTATGTATATATACACACACACTGACACAATACCATTTTCCCTACAGAATGCAGACTATACCACTGGTCAGGTCTTTGATTTGTCTGAAAAATTAGAACAGTCAGAAGCCCAGCTGGGACGAGGGAGTTTCATGTTGGGTTTAGAAACACATGACAGAAAGTCAGAAGACAAACTTGCCAAAGCTACAAGAGACAGGTAAGAGCAAATCTATTCCTGCCCCTCTTTTTGTTTCAAAATTTGCACATTATATATAGTAGGATTCAAATTCCTTTTCAACTTATTTACAACTTAGAATTGTACCTGAGTATTAATTTCTTGAGACTTTCAGGAGTTGTCAAATGCACATTTGAACCTAGAAAATTCAAGTTAAAACATTAAAGGCTTAAAGATCTAAGTAATGTAATGAAAAACTCCCAGTCACCTTTTTCAGATTTAGCTAGAAAGTATAACAAAACCAATCCATCACTGCATCTTTAAAAGAAAAAATTTTTGCAAAGGGACATGCCAATCTATTCTGTCTTACTCATCTGTTAAGGGTTTATGTTGAGATTTCTTAAATTGATCAAATTTCACATTTTTATGAAGTTTCAAACCCCTAAATATCACAGAAATTATTGCATCTCTCTTAAGTGATTCTTCTGAAATTATCCTTAATACAGTAATTTAGTATCCCAAATCTCACTCCCAAAAATTTGTTAGGAACAAACCTAGAATGTGTTCTCTGATAACTTACGAAATAATCAGGTGGCCCTTCAGATACATAGAGGACTGGGAAGAAATCTAAATAACGTTTACTTTCACGAAGGTTTGACTTTTAATGTGATAATTAGAAGCAGAGAGGAAGGGAAAATTATGTTGACATCTCTATAAACTGACACTTTGGTATGCAGAAAAACTGGACTGGTCAATAGGAAGGAGAAGGGAAAGCCAAGTGTGTTAGGAGGGAGCCATCTTTGGTTAAAATCATCTCATTCCTTTCTTTTCCATGAGTTTTTAGAAGACATAGGGCTGGTGGCCTGGATAAAAATTACATTTTTCTTTGATATTAGGTCTCATTTTTGGTACCTGCACTGAGTGTATGTTTTTGCTAATCTAGATGTTGTCTGTGATTTGTAATTTTATCTACATTTATATCTCAGTTTCTTATGAAGCAAAAATTTCACAATGGGAATGTCTCCAATTATGTAAGAAGAAAAGTAGGAAGGAAACAAATAGTAGTACAAAAGTAGAGAATTTTCCTGTTTTGGGTAACTTTATAAGAATCATATCTCTTCCAAATATTGGTGGGTTTTTGTTTTGTTTTGTTTGGGTTGTATTTTTTTTTTTTTTTTTTTGCTTTTAATTTTTTATCAATTCTAAAATCTAAGTCGTTTACCCATTGTAACTTTGACCTTTGGTGATTATTTCAGAAAAAAAAAGTATAGGATTCTTTAAAATCTTTTTTATTCTAAATAATAAATAATAAGGAATGACAGATTTTAATGTAGTATTAGAATCGGTCTTTAATTATGACATATATAATTTCAGTCACCTTCCAAAACAGGACTTTCCCCAAAACTCCTGATAAGTAATAAAATTAACTTATGAATTACAGTAAAACTTTGGATTGCAAGAAACTTGTTTTTGCAAGTATTCTGCAAAACAACCAAATATTTCTAATAAATTTTAACTTGATAAGCAAGCAGTGTCTTGCAATACGAGTAGTATGTGATGCCAAACAGCGCATGATCACAACTGAGTCAATGGTTCTTGAAATTCGCTTTGATATATGAGGGCTTTGGATTACAGGCATGTTTCTGGAACAAATTATGCTTGCAAACCACAGTTTTACTGTATATCATATTTTACACTGTTATTCTCTTGTGAAGGTTCTAGTAAGTATAGTTGACTCTTGAACAACATGGGTCCACTTATTCATGGGGTTTTTTTTTCTATAAATACAGTATAGTAGTGTGACTGTAGGTTTTCTTAACACTTTATTTTCCCTAGCTTACTTTGTTATAAGAATACAGTATATAATACAGGTAACATACAAAATATGTGTTAATCATCTGTTTATCAGTAAGGCTTCCTATCAACAGTAGGGTATTAGTAGTTTAGTTTTGGGGGAGTCAAAAGTTACATGTGAATTTTCAGCTGTGCCAAGGAGTTGGTACCCTTACCCCCCACATTGTTCAAAGGTCAACTGTAATGAAATCGTTAAAAGATATGCAGAAGGCTAAAAATCAGAAGAGTAAACTGTAAATTGTTGTGATTTGTGGAGTATGAATAGAAATGAAAATCATTATTGGGGGTACAAGGATAGAAATGGGGGGTACTTGCGTTTTCGAAAGTTTTCAGCTCTTGTGACATTATGTGATGTGTTTTTTTTCTTTGCAGCTGTAAAACTACCATAGAAGCTATCCATGGATTGATGTCTCAGGTTATTAAAGATAAACTGTTTAATCAAATTAACATCTCTTAAACAGTCACTAAGTAGGCTTTTTGACTGAAAGCCAATATGAGAAAAATACTCAAGTAACACTTTAAAACCAGTTACCAAAAATCTAATTAGAAGTATAAGGTGCTCTGAAGTGTCCTGAATATTAACATCCTGTAATAAAGCTCTTTAAAATGAAATTGTTCTTTCATTATTTTTCTAGTATCCTTTAATGTTCTTAAATATAAGGGAAAGAAATATTTATTGGAATCTATTTTTTAAAGACTCTTGCCTATCTAAGTCAAAGAATTTCAACACTTTACCTGCCATACTGATTATCAGAGCCACTTTTCAATTTGCCTATACCTTCTTTTGGTAGTCCATTAGTAAAAATATAATTTGATTTTTTTTGTTCTTATGAAATGTTAACCAAGTCACACCAAAAATTATTTTCCTGAACAATAAATAACTTAAGACAGAGCCTAACATAGGTTTTCTAGGTATTCAAATATTTACCAAGTACCTTTACTGAACAGGCCTAATTTTATTCTGCAGATATTCTAAACCAGAGAGACAAGGCCACTGTCTTCACAGAACTTACCATGGAGGCTAAAGCTAAGTTAACAAGAACCTGTGTGTACTAGGAAGGGAGAAATAGTGTGCTGGGAAACTCAGGAGGAACACTTAAACCAGAGAGGAGTTCCCAGAGTGAGCTTCCTGGAGGAAGTGACCTGACATAAAAATGAAATTTAAAAGACAGGAGGACTAGCCAGAAAAGCAAAATGAGGAGGCAAGTTTATAAGCAGAGAGTATAGCAATGTGTAGAAGGCAAGAGGCAGAGAGCAAGAACCTAGTACCTTCAAGAACTGAAATTCCATCAGACCTGAGAGTGTCCAGTTGGATGTAAGAAGTAGCAAGAGATGACTTTAACAGATGAGTATAGATCCTGCAGAGGCATTTGGGACTTTATCCCAATAGCAGTGGGATCTTAAAGGTTTTAAACAGCAGAAATGTACTAGATTGATGTTTCTAAGAGCACTGTTGAGAGAGCTGGGGGTGAGGGCTGGCTGAGAGCAAATGAAATGACTTGTGGAAGATGGTGAAAAGAAGACAAATCATGGAAACATCAAATATGAAAATCGGCAGAGGAAAACGAGACCACAGGAGCAGAAAACTTTTAAGTAATTTACCCATGACCTGACACACTGCCAAAAAGGTCAAGGAAAACAAAGCCTAAAAGTTTTCCATTGGGTTTAGCAATGAGGTAGTCTATGGTAAGATGAAGAAGCCCATTAATACTAGTATCCAAATACATTTTCCAATGGTTGATGTGATGTTAGCATTTTGGTTTCATTTTGTAACCCTTTAATTTTTTTTTTTTTTCTAAGTAATCTTTATGCCCAATGTGGGGCTTGAACTGATGACCCCGAGATCCCGCTAAACCAGCCAGGTACCCATTATTTTGTAACTCTATATAAAAGCAGGTATCCCCAATTTCACATGGTTCAAACTGACCTCCATTTTTATACCCTTTAAGAAAAAATGACTGCACTCAACAAGCAGCCAAAACAATCTACTGCCACAGTCTTCAGCAATACCTTTAGGAACAATGACAGGGCTGAATGGTTAAGTTTTTGACATGAAAGAATAAGGAGTCATTGGAGTCACCATGAAAACATACTAGGAGCTTTCATTCTAAGATTTAAATACAGTTAATCCACATTTAATTTGACATTCATGACCTAAACAAGACACCTTCGTGTTATGGAAAATGCCTATAATAACAATTACTAGGAAAAGAAAGTATTTCAGTCCTAACTTCATTGGACTCATTTTGAGAAATCTCCACATTTCAGTAATGATGCCTTGACTGGAAGTAAGACACATATACACATAAAAATATCCAATTGCTGAGGCACCTGGGTGGCTTGGTTGAGCATGTCCGACTTCAGCTCATGTCATGATCTCACAGTTCATGTGTTCGTGAGTTTAAGCCCCACATCAGGCTCGCTGCTATCAGCCTGTCAGCACAGAGCTTGCTTTGGATCATCTGTCCCCCTCTTTCTACCTTCCCCCCGCTTATGCTCTTCCCAGAACAAACAAATACATATTTTTTAAATCTAGTTGCTTAAACAAAAAGGATTTGTTGGCTCACCTGAGTCCAGAATCATATTTGGTTTAGGCACAGTTGGATTAGGCTTCCTGTTGCGGTTCTCAGCTCTGCCTTCCACATGTTGACCTAAACCTAAAGCTGGATTCCCTCACGCTGGCTACCCACCACACCATCCAGTTAGGGTGAAAGCTGCTCGTGATTGTCAAAATAAGATTCTAAGTTCACTCTGGTCAAATGGATCACTAGCTCACCCCTGAGATTACATATAGAGACTGGTTTAAACCAATTAAGGGCCACACCGGGAGGTAGGAATGGGATTAGTAATACCCAAAATGTATGACCACTATACACTGAGAGATTAAATGGATACTACAGAGGCAACCAAAAATGTCCCCTCTACTCAATGGTCCAATCCAGCAAAAAATGACCCAGAAAGGAGCATTTGCACTTTGTTGTAAATGTATTTGCTTTATTAAAAAGCAAGATCCTTTGTAATATATTTTCATGATCACTTTTGGCATAAATGCTCGAATTTAGATTAATTTGCTTTTAGGAAATCAGGGTTTAATTGCAGCCATCATTCAGAAACTAAGTTGTGAATTGGGGTTGCCTTTTCCTGCAAAGTATTATCTTACAGTCTTGAGCTATTCAGGAGCTGAAAAGAGCATTTTCTAAGTGAAGTCTGTTTTTTGTTAAGTTTCCTTTTTTTTTTTTTTTTTTTTGGAGATAATTTCTCAAGGTCTTTGGTGATATTATACAGGAAATGTCACTCGTCATCAAAAACTTAATCCCAATGTCCAAATAATAAGACTGGAGCCAAGCACAGGCTGGAGCAGAGATAGAGAAGTCAGTGGATATGGAATGGGGATTGGGACCAGTCAAGAATACATACAGCAAGATCCCGGAATCAAGGGTGTTCCAAATTTTCCATATTGTTTTAGCATCTCTAGGTTCTTGTTCAAAACAATTCAGCAGTGCTATACATTATTGAGAATTTATGCATTTACTACCATTTTTTGGTTACAATGTCCAATTATGAAGTGAGTTCTTCATTCTACAGGTTTACTTATTGATTAACAATAAGATACCACACATGCTGTTATTTTGAAATCAGCAGTACTGCCAAGAACAAAGAACCAATGGGAAGAGAAGCCATTTGTGCTCCATTGTTTCTGAATTTGGAAAATAAGTTCTGAGACCAAACATCATGTGGTCCATTTGAGGGATCAAGTGTGAAGATTGTTGTCACAAATTAGTAGGACTACCTGGTATTCAGAATTTTGAAAAATCACTGCATTGCACAATAGTAATAATAAACTGACCAACAGCACAGCCGTATGGAAAATAAACACAGAAGAGCAAGAGCATAAGCAACAATGAATCACAGAAACTGAGAGTTGGAGTGCTGCATATTGCAGAGGTTCAGAGTTTCCAAAAACTCTTATATGAGTGATGAGGTACAGATGCGTAAGTCATGCATGCAGAGAGGAGTTCATTTATATTGCGAAGCCTGCACTGTATCCACATGTAGCTGAATAAACTGAACTGAACAGAGACTATTGAATTTCCAAGGTTTCTTTCTATATTTCTGGATTGTTTTAACTATAAACACCAAAGACATACATTGGTGGACAATGTGAGGGCAGGGGTTGTTTGGGTATTGTTTTTTTGAAGATAGGAAAATATATTAGACACAATGGCAGCTGTTATTTTTATTCATCCTTATTACATAAAATAAGTAAAAGGTGATAATGTTAAAATTATGATGAGGTATTTATTTCATTCACTTTCATTATTTAGTAACTGATGTATCTGTACCACTGTGTTTGCAAAATACTAGTTAGAAAATTGAAAATCTAATTGTGTGTTCTCTTGTTTTGGCCTGTTTTCGATACAAGTTCCAACAGCAAATAAATTTACCTTCTTGGGGCGAAAATGCTAGTTTAAGGATTTTAATTAATTTCTTCTGAGGTAACCAGTCTGTAAGTTTCTAAACTTTTTTAAACCTTTTATCCAAATATTAGTGGAAGAAATACCATCTACCTTTGTAAAGATAAAGTTATGATCTACTTATTTTAGAAAACTAATAACACAAAGCTCAACTATAACCAGATTGGCATATTTAAACTTTTGATCTCAGAAATCAGAATATTTCAAAAATAAAATAAGGAACTCTGTCATTTGGGGTCAAATTTGGGAGGAAATAGCTAAAATCACAGCTTGATAACTAGCACCAATGATTAATTGCTTTTTCAACATGTGGATTATCTTGGTGCCAAAAATTATGGAACAATTGCCTAACAAATTGGAGAGTCCCTGATGTCAGTACTCATATTTTCTTTGGATTATACTAAGCAATTATGCTAACCTTACTAATGACTGAGTAAAATGGTATTGTGCCTTGGGGCACATTTTGATGAACTACAGTTGTACTTCTCATAACCTAAGAGGCATATGCATAAAGAAGTATATTGTTCAGAATAGGGCTCTGTGACCTTTATGTTAGATTATAGAGAATTATAAATATCTATCACATAACTATGAATATGTTTATCATTAATAGTCATAACTTTAAATTATTTACCTTCCTGAAAAATTAGCTGATAAAAGCTCATCTCCAAATAAATGTTTGATTTAAATAGCTCCGTTTTTGTTCCTAGAATTTACTACCCCATACCACATCCTCATATTCAGTTCAATTTGTTATTTGTACTAAATTTATTTGCATTTATCATTTGTACTGTATTTATGATATCAGATAAATCCTTTAAAACATGCATGTATTTAGCTTTAATCCTTTCCTTCAACTTCTATGTAATCCATCTATCGTTTCTTGCATGTGTTTCCAGTATACTTGAGGCTATTATCTTAATATCCTGGGCTTAAATAAAGTAACACAAATTAGGATAAATAAGAAATTTAATTTATGATCTGACATTATGAGGACACAATCATGGTTGAATAATTATAACTATCTGAAATGTTCTATAACGTCAGAAAAGTTGATCTGTCACCAATGTGAGAATTACAAATCAACACCACTTTTCAGGGGAGAATATTTTTAAACATTCTAAATGGTCTTAATATTTAGGTAAAATACTACATCACTTAAAACTAAGGAACTATTAACTATTGAAATAGTAATTTATTTAGACAGACAACAACACAATGAACTTCTAGCTATCCCCAGATCTAAAGCTATATATTAAATATGAGAATTGGGAGCACAAATAGAAATTTTATTTTCTAACTCTCAGGCTCTTGCTATCAAATTTCTAAGAGCACCTTTGATAATACCATATAACATTACATTTCAATCAAGATTTTGAATTTCAAATTTTAATAAAGTGACAACTGTTCTTTCATTCAAATTTTAAATATAATAAAATTAGTTTTTCCTAAAAACAAAGGGAAATTTTACATTCTGCCTTATGGGTTAAATGCTGCTATATATCAAAATCCAAATTTCACACTGTGGCCTAAGGGCTGATGGATTCCTGTTTTGCTTTCATTCCATTCTCTCCCTCCCCCTCCTCAAAAGGATCCAGCAACACTGTCCTCTGGGTCCTTAAGCTCATCCAGTTCTTCAACACTCACCACACACCACACTCCTCCCCACCCCTGTCCCCAAGCCCTCAAACTGGTGTTTCTCAGGCCTGGAACACTTCCTTGCAGGCACTCAGGCCTTGCTTGTTAGTCTCCTCAGCCTTCAAGTCTCTGTCCAAATTCTGCCTCCTCAGAGAGGCCTTGCCATCTCATCTTAAGATAACACCTCTCTCCTTCCCTCCTTCCACCCCAGTTTCACTCTATTTCTTTCACAGACTGTACCACAATCTGAAATTATCTTGGTCATTGATTTATTTACTTTTTCACTGCCTCTCTCCGCTGACTAGAATATAAGCTCCAACAGCCTGGGGACTTGGTCTAACTAACTTCTGTATCCCCAGCACCTTGAACAATGGCACATGGCAGGTACTTGGTGAATATTTGTTCAGTGAAGAAACAAATGCAATGGACATTTCAACTTTTTAAGAAACATTAACAATATGTGTTTTTAGAATGACAAGATTAAATGGGTTCATGTCTTTGTATGGGAAATTGACTTTTGTTACACTGTGCAATCACTATAAAATAAATCTCTTTTCTCAAATTTCTTTTTCTCAAATTTTAATAGATTTAAAACAAGAGTGGAAAAAAATTGTTTTTCAATCAAGGGTCACCATTATGGAAATATGGAAAGGGCCACACATTAGCAAAAAAGCACCAGCCATTTTCAAAAACAAGCATAAAGGAAAGGAGCTCTTTTCAAACAAGCTGACCTAAAATAAAGCAGAGAGAAGTCAAATAAATAAAGCAACTAAATAAAGTATACAGGTATACAAGATATTTCACTGATTTTGATATATAACCTGTGTACAAATCATTTACAATTATAGAATATATAATATAACAAATGACAGAAATCAGTTACTAAGTTTTTTAAAAATTATTTCTTGGGGCACCTGGGTGGCTCAGTAGGTTAAGTGACCAATTTTTTTTTTTTTCCAGGTTTTAAAACTTTTTATTTGCATACTAAAAAAAATTGTGCATTCCAATAATTAAAATCATTTGAACAAAAAAATGGCACTCTGATTAAACTGCATTTTACAGCCTGTAGGACACCTTGAACCAGCTTGGTTTTTAGATTTCTCTGGTCCTCCCACCCAGCTTCTTCCTTCACCAACATGCAAGTTCTTTTCCTTTGCTGCCAGTCAGACAAGCAGATGGGAGAGGTAGGCGCCTTTGTTTGTCAGTAGTTCTCAATGTGGCAAGGGGCAGCACAGTCATTTAAACTTGATCCAACCTCCCTGCATCTTACAGAGTTAAACAGCTAAAAGAAGTAAAATAAGAAGGCAATGCTTGTGGAATGTGCAGTGCATACTGGTGGCGCGTGCCTCATTACGATTTGCCTGCTTGCTTTTCCTGTTCAATCGTTTCTTTTGAAGGCAGTGGATTTTTCTCTTGCGTTTCTGTCTTCTTCAGTTTCGACTTATCAAATTTCTCAATCTCAGCCAAATCAGGTTTGTCAGTCATAGTTGCAAAGGAGGTGCACAAGCAAGCGAAGTCCGATCTGTGCAGTGGCCTCCGCCTAGTGCCCAAGTGACCAATTCTTGATTTCAGCTCAGGTCATGATCTCATGGTTCCTGAGATCGAGTCTTGCCTCAGGCTCTTCACTGAGAGGGAGGATTAGGATTCTCTCTCTCTCTGCCTCTCCCCCCCCCACACACTCTTGTACTCCCTCAAAATAAATAATTTTTTTAAACATTTTTAAATAAATAAAAGTTGTTTGTTATTAGTTCCCATATTGTATACATCATGGCATTAGTAGGCCATGAAGCTCTTAATTAAATGATCATCCCCAGGTTACAGAAATCAGGAGTAATACCTTGAATGGAAACTGCCTCATCCATAAGCAAAGGGTTTTCTTTGTACTATTCTACAAATGCAGCTTCTATAAATGGATATTTGTTAAGAAACTTTTCATTCCACCTAAACTAAAACTTTCTGTAATCACTTTATTTCCTTTCCAAATATCCTATAAAAATAAGAATCATGACCCAAATTTCTAAGCATCTCTTCCTTGCTTAAGGGAATTTTCCATTGCTCCCTGTATTATTTATTGCTGCAAAACAAATTACCCCAAAATTTAGTGGCTTAAAACAATATACTTTTATTATTTCACAGGTTTCATGGGTCAGGAGTTTGGGTCCTCTCCTTCAGGGTCTCTCGTAAGGCTTCAATCAAGGTGTTGGCCAGGGATAAGGTTCCATCTAAAAGCTCAACTGGGGCATGATTGACTTCCAAACTTAAACAATAGGTCTCAGTTCCTCATTGGCCATTGGCTAGATGTCATGTTCAGTTCTTTGCCATGTAGGGCCCTCCTAAATGACAGTTTGTCCTATCAAAGAGCGCAAGTTACTTGCTCTAACTAAAGTTACTTGGAAACTCCAGTGGAGACTTTTTAAAATGTGCTTCATAGCACTATTCTTCCAAGAGTGCCTTTTTTTTTTTTTTTTTGGCCCAAGAGTGCCTTTTAAAATGATTCTCAAGACTTCACAACATTTCTTTTGCAAATACAAATTTACCAGCATCTGTCAAAGTGTAAATCTTAGAGTACTTTACACTAAACGTGTCACTGGAGACAAGTATTTCTTGTGGTCTGCCAAATTACTGCCACATTGGAAAATACACAGATTATTGTTTAACACTGTGTGCCACTAGACAGGGATTATATCTCACATATTCTCTCTCTTTTTAAGTTTATTTATTTTGAGAGAGTGCACACACTCATGGGGGAAGGGCAAAGAGAGGGAGAATCCCAGGTAGGCTCCTCACTGTCAACGCAGAGCCCAACAGATCTGGAACTCACAAACCAGGAGATCGTGACTTGAGTGGAAATCAAGAGTCAGACACTTAACCAACTGAGCCACCCAGGCATCCCTGTAGCTTTTTATTCTTTAGGTACCCCTCCTCCTCAAACTCTCCTATATCTGAATCTAAATTGTTAATTTATGAATCACTGAATTATTATTTCTCCTCAGAACAAATCTCATCTCTGATGACTCTGACATCTTAACCAGCTTTGCTTCTCTCTTCCATCCAAACTACTTGGCCTAGTTATTGACTTGCTATTTCTCACTTCCCTACCTTCTCCCACACTGCCATTTATGACCTCATGGTTTCAATGATTAGTTCTATGCTGGAAACTATTAAACCTCACTTCACACTTAACATGCATGTATAAACCAAACTCCTTGAGTTCCCCTCAAATTACTTGCTACCTCTCCTCTTTCTCCATTATCATTCCTTTATCCTAGCTAATACCCAGGAATTATTTTCAACTTCTTCCTCCCTTTATCCTATAAATCTCTGTTAAATCATGTTTCAAGATGCCTCCTAAATTTGTTCATTCCTTGCCACTTCCTTTGCCTTCAACCTAATCCAGGCTGAAACTGCCTCACAACTGGACTTTAGCAACAATGTCCTGAACGGGATAAGGGTTCATCTGTCCATATCCCCCTATCTTTTCTTCTAGGTCAATGAGATATAAGAAAAGGGGTTAGGGTTAGGGTTAGAGTTAGAGTTAGGGTTAGGGTTAGGGTTAGGGTTAGGGTTAGGGTGAAATCAGGAGCCCAAGGGTAAAGCCCCTCTCTGTCACCTCAGATGTGACCTGTAGCATATTTCTTTCCTCCCTCTAGGCCTGGGAGTCTCCTTATCTGCAACATGACAAGTTGGACAGTACACATGGGCACTAAGTTGCCTTGCAACTCTAACAGTCTTCTACTCTGATGCTTCTTTGCTCAAGGAACAGCAATAACAACTTTCCACCTTTCCCCACACCTACACCACCCATACCCCTACCCCCATCCCACCAATATCACAAGTGTTACTGTTTTCCGGCTTGCACTGTTTCTTACATCCAGACTGCTCAATTTACCATATCCCTAATGACTGCCAGTCTATCCACTGTAAATGTCAGTTCCTTGTTCTATTCTTCCCCTTCACTTATAAATTATTCATTTTACAAACATTTATAGAGTGACTGCTAATGTACAAGGCACTTTTTGCCAAGTCCTGGAAATAGTGAAGTTAAAGACATAATCCTTGCCCTCAAAGAATTTACCAGCTTATTGGATACAATTAATAGGTAACAAATATATACTAACATGTTAAATGCTATGTTAAAGAATTTAATATATCCTGGGGGGGGGGCGGAAAAGAGAAACACTTAACAAGATTGAGTACATAGGAAAGCTTCAGAAAGGATGTGCTAATTCCAAGCTGGGTCCTTGGAACTCAAAAGGGAAAATAAGAATTAAGGAGGAAATAAAGTGTGCCCTATTGCTACTTTGAAAAGCTATGAGACGAAGGGAAATTTCTTTTAAAACAGGGCGTATTGGGCCAAGTGTCAGAATACTGGAGAATAGAGGGCAAGAAGCAAGCAGCGAAGCTGGTCATGATGAACGAAGTAGAATGTCACCCTAAAGACTTTTTTTTTCTTTTCCTGAAGAAAGGGTGGAGTATGCGCTATACTTTGGTCTGTTGCTGGGAAAAGGTGGTTATTGGGCACTGAAACGTTTAAAGCTGATAGAAGGATCATCTAGTAAGAAGGGGAAATTGTGGCCTGCAAAAAATTGTTCTGGCTACTGTTTGGTTCAACTAAACCGCTAACATGACCGATGCCTCACGACCTCACCAAACTAGCTTCATTCAGACCCAATCTAGTCGCCATCAAACTCTGGCCGCCACGTCACAGAGAGGGACCAGTGTCACAGGGACCAGCGCCAGACCTGACGCTTCCAGACACCTCGCGCGAGATTTCCCGGAAGCCATTGCCCTAGGAAGAGCGTTGGGTCGCCTGGCAACCGCACCAAGGCTGCGGAGGAACGAGGCACTGAGGAAATTTACAAACCTGACTTCCAGACTCAGTTCCTCCCGCAAGGGGAGAGGTGCCTTCAGGGAAGAAGTCTGGGGGCTGAAGAAACCATAAAGCCACGTTTCTCAAACTTGTCTGCCAGTAAGTAAGACCTTCCTGGGTTACTGGTTAAAATGAAGACCCCTGAGCCTTATCTCTAGACATCTAGAGTTTCCAGAAAATCAATCTGAAAGTCTGTATTTTAAACAAATAGACTCAGGCAAGGCTGAGAAACCGCTTTAGAGAAGGGAGACACGGGTGAAGGGGTGGCCGCGGAGTGAGGGAGTGGGATCTGCGCGGGTATGAGTTTGTAAAGGGGGAAAAAAGCCTGAGAGCGGAACCCCGCGATTTTGAGCTTTGGGAAGCCAGTGAGCCTGGAGCTCGCTAAAGGAAAATACACAAACTAAAATCGGAAACATCTACTGCCGGTAGCCTGTGGGAGCCCCAAAGGATAATTTAAGCCAAGGGGTCCACTAAAATGGATTCCCAGAGTGCCTGTAAAGCAGCTCTAAACTGTCTCCCACTGGCAATCCAGACAGAGATATCCTAGCAAGGGGAATCCTGAGATAACAGGTATCTAGTAGGGAAAAATTATGAAAAAGTAGTTTCACACACTTTAGAAAATAATGAACCTCTTTTAAAAGAAAAGCAAGGACACCCCACAAATGTTGACTTAATTACTTTTGTTATAATGTTCTAAAATGTATCCAAATCCAAACTAGGTTCAATTTAAACACCTGAAGGTTATAATATCTCTAAAACAAACTACAATACCAATAAAGTTTAAATTAATATTACATTAATAAAATGAATGGTGGTGTTTTAATGAAATTAAATCTTCGTGTGGATATGACTGCTACAATGCAGGTTCTTTTGAGTTAAGTCTCTATTATTGTGTGTTATTCACTTACTGGGATCCCTTTCCATATTCAAGCTCCTGGAATGTTTTCCTATAGCTTGTTGATGAGGTCCATTGCCCTTACCTTGGTTTAATAAATATTTCATTTCTATATCACATCTGCCTCTTTACTGTCCTAGTTATCTGAGAAAATCAAATTTATTTCTATACAAACACCACTTTGTGTACTGGAACCTAGAGCCAAAATCCATTTATAGATAGCATGGTCATTCATGACGATTCAGATGATCCAAATTTTCTCTTTTAGCCCAGGTTAGAAAACAGAGCCTGAAGCAAAAATTCATATAATAACACATTTTGTGGGGGAGGGGGTTGTTAATTTTAGGGAAGTAGTACAGAAGGAAAAAGGGAATGAGAAAGAGATGGAAAAACAAACACAACCCAGTATGTAACCCAAAAGACCAGAGCTGTTTTCAGAGAGACCCTTTGAAATGGCTGTGTCTCCTAAAAGTGCATGGGGGAAAGAAAGAAGGGAAAATAAATAATTGAGACTACTGTCTTCCATGTGTAAAAATTACCCCCACAGGGCATCACCCCCATCATAGTACAGGATTGCTCCTGTATGGCCACCTGTATGGCAGTTCCTGCCTCAGCTATGAGAGAAATCCTGGGGTGTACAGCCACTTTAAGATGTGCATTTTCACCGGTTATCAGTGTAAAAGTGATATTTGAAATTTCCAGAAAAGGGTCTAAAATTTTAAAATATGGGTAAAGAAATCATATTTTAAATATTTCAAATATTTCTTAAAATATTGCATTTCTATACACAAGCTCTAGAGAATGTAATTCCTAAAAGAATGTCACTTGCAGTATCAACAAAAATATATAATCCCTAAAAATGACTTTAAAAAACTTATGCATGGCCTTAATTACAAGAAAATTATAAAACTACATTAAAGCAGCACTCCTAAAATAGAGAGGCATACCATAGTGATGGAAAAGAAGTCTCAATATTAGAGATGTGTTGGTGCTTCACAAATGGTTTATAAATTCAGTGCAATTCCTAACAAAATCCTGACAGGATTTTTCATGGAACATAACAAGTTGATTTTCTTTTAAGTTTGTTTGTTTGTTTGTTTGTTTGTTTGTTTGTTTTGAGACAGAGCACACATGCATGCTGGCACCAGCAGGGGAGGGGCAGAATGGGAGGGGGAGAGAGAGAATCCTAAGCAGGCCTCATGCTGTCAGCACAGAGCCTGATGTGTGGCTCCATCCCATGACCCCATGAGATCATGACCTGAGCCAAAACCAAGAGTCAGACGCTTAACTGACTGAGCCACCCAGGCACCCCAAGAAGTTGATTTTTAAAATGTGTATGAAAGAGTTAAGGACGAAAGGATTCTGGGAACATGGCAGAGTAGGAAGCAACTGTTTCCCCACCTAGACAACAACTGCACTGGCAGAATCTGTCTGATATAAGTATTTTGGAACCTGGAGTCTACTGAAGGCTAACAACTTCCAGGAGAAGGCTTAGACAATAAACTGAAATAAATTTTGGTCAATTTCAGTTCTACAGCAACTATCCATCCCCTACACACAACCCAGTAGCAGGGTTTCTAGAGTACCTTACATATAGCTTGTAGAAGCCAAAATGGGCAAAAAACATACTAGCCACCAAATATCAAGGATCTGTCCTCTGAGCACTGATTGCTGCTTCTGATCACAGTAATGCAGACAAAATTTACAAAGCAAAGCAAAACTAAACATGTTTACAAGAAAAAAAAAAGGTCTTTCTCTTAAATGTGGATAGGGAAGGGGTTACTAAATAAGCCACAAAAAGCATAAAACATGAGCAAAAAAATGATACATTTGACTACATGAAAAAAATATATAGCTTCTGTTTTTTAGAAGATGCCATTAAACACAAACTAGGAGAAAAAAAAGGAGGAAAAACAAACTAAAGTCAGGGAATGGATATTTGCTACATGTATAATCAACAAAATACTGGTATCTGATAAAAATATAAGTGTATCTAAAAATTACTTATAGGGGTGCCTGGGTGACTCAGTCAGTTAAGCATCAACTCTTGATTTTAGATCAGGTCATGATCTCCTGGTTCATGAGACTGAGCACCCCATCAGGCTCTGCACTGACAGTGAGTAGCCTGCTTGGGAGTCTCTCTCCCTCTCTCTCTGCCCCTCCTCCACTCGCACATGCACATGCACTCTCTCTGTCTCTCTCTCAAATTAAAAAAAAAAATCTTTCAATAAAAATAAAAATTACTTATAAAAACACAACCCATAAGTCAACATGGGAAAAATATAAGAAACCACAACTAACAGAAAAGGAACTTCATATGGCAATAAACAGGAAAAGACCCTCAATCTCTAGCAATTACAGAATGGCAAATTAAAACATAATGAGATGAGACTATTGATCTGGCTGTTTTCAAATCCCTTTTTTATATATAAAAAGATCTGAGAAAAAAACAAAAGCAATGATATTATCATTTCACACCCATCAGATTGGCAGTAATTTAGACTGCCAATATCAAGTGCTGACACTGATGTTGACTGCATAGTAGAGCAATAGGAACTCTCTTAGCTGCCAGTGGTAAAACTCCTTTGGAGAACAATTTGACAATACATAGTAAAGTTGAAAATGTGCAACCCAGAAATAGCCATCCCTAGTTTTAAACCCTAAAGAAACTCTTGCATATGTGCTAAAAATGACAGGTATACAAGAACCATAAAAGCAACATTGCAAATGAAGAAAAAAACACCACCCAAAGATCTATCATTAGAAGAAATAAATTCCTTACAATAGAATATTCACAGCAATGCAAATATTCCAGAGCTATACACATCAACTTTGATGATTCTAACAAACAAAACATTAAGCAAAAAAAGAAAGTTGGAATCAAAATAATACAATTTATGGGGCACCTGGATGGTTCAGTTGGTTAAGGGTCCAACTTTGGCTCAGGTCATGATTTCATGGTTCATGGATTCGAGCCTTGCATCAGGCTCTGTGCTGACAGCTCAGAGCTTAGAGCCTACTTCAGATTCTGTGTGTGTGTGTGTGTGTGTGTGTGTGTGTGTGTGTGTCTGCCCTCCCCTGCTCATGCTCTGTGTGTATGTGTATGTGTGTCTCTCCAAAATAAACATTAAAAAATAATAATACCATTTATGACTGTAAAAATGTTTTAAAAAGTACTATATATTGTTTAGATATACATACATCTGTAGTAAAAGTATAAAGACATGAATAGAGACATCTAATTCTAAACTCTAAAAATAAGAGAATAGGGAGAAGGAGGGGGGTGGTGTACCTGGGTGGTTAAGCAACTGACTCTTGATTTCAGCTCAGGTCAGGATCTCGAGATTCATGACTCTGAGCCTCACATGCTTGGGATTCTCTCTCTTCCTGTCTCTCTGCCCCTCCCCCTGCTCTCTCTTTCAAAATAAATAAACTTAAAAAAAAGAATAGGAAGAAAGGCATAAAGGGAATACAAGTGTATTTATAACCTTTGATATTTAAGATTACCTGTAGGTCCACGAGTGTGGGTGTTATTCTTTAAACTTTCATCATGAAATATTTTTAAGGCAATATTAGTAAAAGTTATTTTTACTTAACTAGAAACTTTGTTCAGAATATTATTGTCATGCTTGAAATTTGATCTGTAAACAATAATCTTAAATTTTTGTTAAAAATAATGAATTCATGAAAATTTCAAAAATCTATGAAAATTCAGTGATTTTATTCTACAGATTACATTTTGTATTTTGAAATAAAATGATTCATTCCATATCTTCAAATATTTTATTGTGGGCATTTTATATAATATAGCCTGGGTAGTTATATGTCAATATGTGATAATGCAAACTGAATTTATCTTCTACTGAATTCACTTTCCTCCTAAGCATTGATTTCATGTCCAGAATACTACACAAACTGAGGTGTTTGGCTGGTAAAATTCCAGATATATTAGAAAAAGAATGCTCAGTTTTAAACTATATTTTAAAAAGACAATAAATTTTACAAAACTGTGGTTATTTATCACAGTTTTGTGATGGTTGGAAAAAAATGGGTTACTTCAAACTTATGGACCACATATGGATCTCTCACATAAATCAATAATTAATTAATTAATTATTTGATAGTATGTTCCCCTTATTTAACAGCCCTAATATATTCCAGGTGAAACAGTGAAGTAAATAGTGTTCACCTTATCTGTGAACAAAACAGTGAAACAATAATGGTGATAGCAAACATTTGTTGACCTATGTACCAGGCACTGTGCAGAATATTCTATACATTTTTATCTCATGTAATCTTCACAATATCCCTAGGAAGTAGGTACTACTATTATCCTAATTTTATAAGAAACAGACGTAACGTAGCCTCCTGGTGCGTATGAGGCTATGTTCTTACACTGTATAGAAAGAGGAGGCAGAGTAAACCCATCCATAAACATCTCAGCCCAGGCCCTTTTCCTGGTCTGTATTGTGAATGGGGGACACTGGGGGGGGGGGGGGGGGGAAGAAACTGATGCAACATGCCCAAGATTGCCTGACCAGTAAGCAATGGGACCAAATGTGAACCCAGGCAGTCTGGATTGAAAAACACTGCATTGTGTTGCCTCTTTGTGGATTGCAGCTATAACAATTTCAAGGCCAACTCCATTTTCAAGTATTTTGCCCCACTGTCCTATGTGCATACTCAAGGTTTTTTACATCATGTGTTCTGATTTGAGGGTTTAGAAAATATGATCACCATGGGTTCTATGGAAAAAGGAAAAGAAGACCATTCTGGTCTCATTCTCAACTGCCACTAGCTTGAGTAGAGACCAACCTCTGGGCCTTCATGTGAAAACATCAGATGATACTCCTTGACAGGGAAAAAAAATCCTTTAAAAGATGCCCACAGTAACAACTCAATACTAGGGAGAGGAAAATATTAAAAATAGAAATGAATGAACATTGTATATTTAATTAATTTTGGTTTTTTAAGCTGTTTATAAGAAGAATTAAGTCTATAAACTTAGAAAATGCCTTTTAAAATGTCTCTGAAGTAGTTTATCAAATAGTTTTACATGAGAAAATTAAAGAGCAAGTCAAAATAATTTTTCCTAAATTGCCATGTACATAATGCTTTTTTTTTTTTTTTATAGAAAGTTGAGCATAAAACAATAGTTAAACCTGCTTCCTGACATGGTATCAGAACAGAGCTACTGCTGAGAGTTTGACTTATAGAGAAATCATGGTTCGACTAACCTTGGATCTAATTGCCAAAAGTAACAATCTTAAACCCCGAAAAGAAGAAACCACTTCACGATACCTGAAGAAAATAACTCATCTAAATTTTTCAGACAAAAATATAGATACAATTGTAAGAATTCTAAATTTCCTATTTTTACATAATTAACAATGTAAAGTTTAGAAACTGGTCTCAGAAAATACCTCCTTATTAACTATATTTTGATCATACTCAACTGTATTTTGATTAGTCAGCTGTATATTGTATTTTTATTTTAATTTCATGCTTATGATATTAAAATTATTAAAACTAAATCTCTACAAAATATATCATTGTGATTGTTAAATCTATGTGCTAAATATATGTATCTATCCCTGAAATACTCTATGTAGCAAACTAGAATTGAAAGTGTTATGTTGGAAAACAATTTCAAAGATAACGCTTTTGTATAATTCCAGCTGCTTGGAATATGAGTTTTTTAACATATCAAGTAGTAAGAATGAACTATATGAATACCATATTTTAAAACTTTAACAGTGAAATCTTTTTCACACATAATTTAACTGATTATATAAATGTAGGTTATACTGCCATTTATATCAGACAAGACTGTTTACTTGGATATATTCTGACACTGTATTTTCTCTGTGTTAAGTTGGCCTTAATGTGGGTAACTTTAAAGGGAGCAATAATTCTTGTAGGCCATTTGTATTGATGTCTATTGTCTACAATAAAATGCTAAAGACTACATGAGAGAAATTTTCTCAGAAACATAAGGTACATAAAGGCCGAGATGATGTCTATTTTGTTCATATCACTCTAAATCCCCCATCCAACACAGTGCCTAACCCATATTAAGTGCTGAATAAATGTTTTTCAAGTGAATGAAAAAAATAACAAAGCCCCAGGCACAAGTGTCAATTAAGACTTTTTTTTTTTTGCAGACTCTACCAAGTTCCTATTCTGTATTTCTTTCCAGTTTCTTAGTGATTCTTCTCCCCATGAATCCAATTGCCCAAAAAACTCTCTACATCATTATACCATTACACACTTGCCCTCTGCAGACAGCCTCTGCTGTTCTTTTGTCCTGTCACAATCAGTGCTCCTTTGGTGTAGATGACCCTTGTTAAGAGGAAAGCAAACTAGGTACAGCTGACCTTAGAAAAATATGAGGGTTAGAGATACCAACACCCCCACACTCCTCAATACCCTGTCACCCAACACAATCAGAAGCCCTCATATAAGTTTTAATTCCCAAAAAACTTAACTACTAATGGCCTACTGTTGACCAGAAATCTTACTGATAACATAAAGTCAATTAACATATTTTGTACGTTACGTGTATTATATACTGTATTCTTAAAATAAAGCTAGAGAAAAGAAAACATTATTAAGAAAATAAGAAAATATATTACAGTACTATATAGTATTTATCAGAAAAAAAAAATCCATGTGTAAGTGGACCCATGCAGTTCAGTTCAAATCCATGTTGTATAAGGGTCAATTATATATAATTCACACCAAGAATAACTTATAAACTTAAGTTTATAAGTCCCCAAGATGGTGTTATATTTTAAAAGAACTTGTTAATAAAAGCTGAGATTTTTTCAGGTTTTTTTTTTTTCTTAAATAATCTCTGTATCCAACATGGGGCTTGAATTTACATCCCCAAGATCAAGAGTTGCGTGTTCCACTGACTGTGCCAGCCAGGCATCCCAAGCTGAGGTATTTTTGAGTGTAACTTCACTCTAGCTCTTGCCTACTTACTCTAGGCTTACTCTACCACCCACATAAGAATGGCAGACTTTTAAAAATACCTTTAATTATTTTCTTATCTCAAAAGTAACTGATGTTCACGAATATAAATACATATATAAAAAAAGAAACTTATAATCCTATCATGCAGAGAAAACCACTATTAACACGTAGGTGATGTCCTTCCAGTCTTTTTTCTAGGCATGTATTCATATAATTTTACAATAGTGGGTCATATTGAATGCACTGTTTTCATTTTGAGATCTATAAAATATTACTAAGGAAACTAAACAATATTTAATGGTTAAACAGTATTCCCTTCAATAGTACTATCATAATTTATTCATCTATTATTTTTGAATATCCAATGACTTCCCATTTTCAGTATTATAAATAACAGCTTCCTTCTAATTCCACAGAATGATTAATCTCTATTCTACAATGTTGAAGCATTAATTTGTTAAATGTTTCAACTTCCAGAGAAACCTAATTGCTTCCAAGAAACACTGCTTGCCCTAGGAAAATCCTTCTTAACAAATACAATTTTACTGATATAGTTACAGGATACTAAAACCTAGAACTAATTTTATAATCATTCTAGTCTTGTTTTTACTGTGCTAATAAGAACAGAGATACACTATTATATTAAACTTAAGGAAATGTACAGAAAGTGGAAAACTTTCTTAAAAACAAACTTCTAAGTTTTCAGGAGAAATTAAGTATAACCTGTTTTTGTTTTCCTTTTAGGGAGACCTCTCTCCTTGCAAAAGTCTTAGTGTTTTATACTTGTATGATAACCGTATTAGTGAAATCACTAACTTGAATTATGCTACAAATCTGACCCACCTGTACCTACAAAACAATTGTATTTCATGTATAGAGAACCTCAGGTCATTAAAGAAACTGGAAAAACTGTAAGTGCTTTTTTTTTAATGTTTGTTTTCGAGAGAGAGTTCGTGTGTGTGTGTGTGTGTGTGTGTGTGTGTGTGTGCGCGCGCACGCGCATGAGCTGGGAGGGGCAGAGAGAGAGAGGAAGAATGCCAAGCAGTATCCATGCTGATAGCATGGGGCTTGATCTCACCAACTGTGAGATCATGGCCTGAGCTGAAATCAAGTTGGAGGTTTAATCAACTGAGCCACCTAGGTACCCCTAGTGCTTTTATTTTTAAGTAACATAATTGTTTGCCATCATTACAGTAATATTTTTGCATGCAGACCTTTCCATTATCTGCACTTTTGTGGAATAGGCCTCAATTTTTATTCTCTTGTACTATTATTAGTGCAAAATAAAGTGTTACACGCGTTATACTTGGCAATTTGTTTCATTAAGCCTGACATACTTTTCTTTTGCAGGAGAGTAAGGTGTCTTAACCACTTATAAGGATACCTAAAGCATCCTTAAAGGCTCAACTGGGGAAAAAAGTTTCCATGGAAACTTTTTGATTTTGATTTTTGATTTTCCATGGAAACCAAATGAGCTCTGTGTCTTTAAGAATCACACATCTTAAAGGGCAGGGTCAGAGAGTTGATAACGTTGATTTAGATTTGAGTGTAAAAAGGCATTTACTGCCTATAATGATTTTAATTCAATGAAGTCTGGTAGATTTATTTTCCCAGACTGGAAGAACTATCAGTCCTTCTCAAAAAGTGGGCCAAGAACCTCAAAATGGGAAGAAGATAAGGGAAATGCTTATTGAAAACACAGATGGCAGGGTGCCTAGGTGGCTCAGTCGGTTGAGCGTCCAACTTCAGCTCGGGTGATGATCTCACAATGGTTCCTGAGTTCGATCCTCACATCAGGCTGACTGCTGTCAGTGCAGAGCCTGCTTCAGATCCTCTGTCCCCCCTCACTGCCCCTCCCCTGCTCATACTCTCTCTTTCTCTGTCTCCTCTCAAAAAAGAATAAACACTTTAAAAAATGCAGATTTCTGGGTTCTGACCTAGATAGCCAAATGAGAATCTCTGGGGTTAGGCCCAAAAATCTTAATTTTGTTTTAAAAAAAGGTTATTTATTTATTTTGAGAGAGCAAGAATGAACGAGCAGGGAAGGAGCAGAGAGAGAGGGAGAGAAAGAATCCCAAGCAGGCTCTGCACTATCAGCACACAGCCGGACGTGGGGCTCAAACTCATGAACCATGAGATCATGACCTGAGCCAAAATCAAGAGTTGGATGCTTAACCAACTGAGCCACCCAGGCGCCCCTAAAAACCTTCATTTTTAAACCTACTACCCACATGATTTTTCTGTGCTCTAACATATAAAAGGAGTACTGGTAGATCATTTAATAAGGACCATTCCAATTCTCTCACTTAAAAAAAAATAATTTCTTAGATTAAATTAAGTGTAAGAATCATATAAATAAACCTTTCTTTGGCTCATTGTAAAGAGAAAATTCCACATATTTCTGCATTCTTTGTATAATTTTCACACAGCTCAGTGATTGTTACTATGTTTTCATTATGTTTACAGATCATGATGTTCTCAGAATGTCTATTTAAAATTGTTTTATATTGGGATGCCTTGGTGGCTCAGTCAGTTGAGCAGTTGAGCATCTGACTCTTGATTTTGGCTCAGGTCATGGTCCCAGTGTCATGGGATCAAGTCTTGCATTGGGCCCGACATCAGGCCCCTCATCAGGCTCCGTGTTGAGCATGTAGCCTGCTTGAGATTCTCTCTCTCTCCCTCTGCACTCTCCCCTGCTCACATGCTCACTCTCTCTCTCTCTCTCTCTCTCTCTCTCAAATAAAAAAATAAATAAATAAATAAAAATAAAGCTGTTTTATATTTTGCAGGTATTTGGGAAGCAATTATATTGCTGTCATAGAAGGTTTAGAAGGATTAGAAGGACTAAGAGAGCTTCATGTTGAGAGTCAGAGGCTTCCCCTTGGAGAAAAGCTTCTGTTTGATCCAAGAACTCTTCACTCTCTGGGAGTAAGGCCGCATTTGAATATTCTGACAAAGAATATAGTGATTAACAGTTATAATGGAACAGGAAGGTGGCAAAGGTATATTTGGACATTATACATACTGTGTATGTTTATATGGCCAGTTAATTTATTTGAGGGCTAAAACTAACTTTTCTCACATAATTTCTCAGAGACTCAGCAGCTATAAAGTTGGGATAATAACGCCTGCCTCTAGGGTACTAAAAGTATCAAAAGAAGGATATAAAAAAGTTACATAAATTATCAAGTTCTAATCCAGATGTCAATTCATTCATAATTTCAAACTTAGCGATTATCATGATTCAAAATTTTAGGAAAAAGTTTAAGGAAAGTAATGGACAATTATTTGGCAAATTTCAAACAACCTAGAGAATAATGATGATGATAAATTGTCTTCTCGCTGGATTCTGATTTCATTGTAGGCTGCCTTACATGTGGCTCTGCCTCATCAGAAGCAGGTAGATCTGGGAGTACCAGATTTGATGCTCCAGCTGTGACCTGACACCCAGATACATTGCGGAGGTGTCACAATTAGTTGAGAAGCCAGAGGTGGCTTTTTTATGAAATGCCATTTATTATGAAATGCCACTAAAAACATTTTTGTTTGCTCAAGTTTTGCAAAGATTCAAGCAGATTCCAAAATTCTAAATATAAGGCATAATCCTTTTAAGCTGTATTTAAAGTCTTAAAAAGTATCAAGAAGTATATTATCTAAAAGTTGGCTATATAGATGCCTTGGTGGGTAGACTCAATCTTGGTAGAGATTACTGGGCCATCATAGATTTTAAGATGGCTTTGGTTTAATGCTGCTCTATTGTATATTTATGTCCTCACTAACAGCCAATGTTGATCCCTCTTGTTAATTAGCTAATTATTATTTTAAGTACCTCTGAACATGTGGATTATCAAGAGGAAACTATAGAGAGAGAGATAAAAATAAAAACCAGATATTCTTTTATTCTTACCTATGTTTCCTATTTTAAAAAACAGACAAAAACTGTTTCTTCCTACATAAGTACAAATCTTAGTGATATTTAATAGAAAATGATAATTTGCTTAAACTGAAATAAGCATTTTTCTACACTGTGTTAACATTTGTTTGCTGGGCATCTTTTTTCTTTATTGATTCCTGGCTTCTTTCTTCTATAAATCTCTTTTATATTCTGGAAAGGGAAAATGAGACTTATGAAAGAACTTTAGACAAAAATAGTAAGTCATATCACAATTACTGAAGTCCCAAAGTTATGTCTGAAAAAACATATGGCATAGAAACAAAATCTCCATGGATTTTAATTTTCTTACCTAAAGAGCAAAACAGCCTGAACTGATAAATCTTAAATTTTTCACAGATTAAGATTTCTGGTTCCTATATATAGTATTTAATTAGACTGTTTACTAATGCTAATTTATTTTTCTTACAGAAATCCCTCTCTATATTGAATATCAGCAATAATAATATTGATGACATAAGAGACTTAGAAATACTGGAGAATCTTAATCAGCTCATAGCAGTTGACAACCAACTTCTGCATGTGAAGGTAGTGTAAAGAAAAATTAGTTTAAAAATATTTACATGAAATTGTGATTTAAAAAAATTTTAAATATCTATAAAATTTATTACTTTAAAAACTATTCTAGATTTACTCTAAAACTAGGTTATGAATCTCTACTTCTTAATATATTTATTTGCATAATTCTGCCCTCTTACCTGGTTTTCTCTTCCATACCCCAGTGCCTCCACCCCTCACCAACAGAAAGAAGTTTCTCTGAGAAGAAAGTATGTGCTTTTCCTCTCTGTAATATTTTGCCAGCAAATGTTTCCCTCTAGAGACTAGATTTCTTGCCACTTAACAGTGATCTCCCAATGAATGAATTTCTAGTAACTGGGATTAGATCTGAACTCTCTCCAGGCTGCTGCTCCTTGGGAAAGTACCTGGATCTTGAACTTATTCTAATTTGCACTAACTATATTCATGTCATAGTATGTCATATCATCCCATATTCATTCAGTTATTTATTCATTCAAATACGCACTGAGCACCTACAGGTCTCTCAGGCACTGTACTATTCTGTGTAAACCAGAAGAAGGAAGATTATAGTCCAAGGGCTCAAAAAACCTACAGTCAACAAGTAATGAAAAAACGATGTGATTCTGTTTTCGCAAGTATTGTGGTGGCACTAACTCAGCCTGGGGCTAGGGAAGGCTTCCTGGAAACAGTCGTCTGTAAGCTGAGCCCTGTCATAACCTCACAGTTTCTGATTTGGCAGTGGGATGGCTTGTGGTATAATTTCTTTACATGGAGGGACGCCTGGGTGGCTCAGTTGGTTAAGCGACTGACTTTGGCTCAGGTCATGATCTCGCAGTTTGTGACTTCAAGCCCCGCGGCAGGCTCTCTACTGACAGCTCAGAGACTGGAGCCTACTTCGTATTCTGTATCTCCCCCTCTCTCTACCCCTCCCTGCTCACGCTCTGTGTCTCTCTGTCTCTCCATAATAAATAAACGTTAAAAAAATTATTTAAAAAAAAAACATTTATAATTTCTTTACATGGAGCCACCAGAGGAACGAACAGCTTCTTTCTCCCATAACAGCGCTCTTGTTTTCAAAACTACTTCCAGACAGCTATCCACTGACCTTAAAAAAGTATTCCCTGGCGTGCCTGGGTGGCTCAGTCTGTTAGGCATCTGGCTCTTGATTTCAGCTCAGGTCATGATCTCATAGTTCATGAGTTTGAGCCTGACGCTTGGCATTGCACTGACAGTGCAGAGCCTGTGTGGGATTCTCTCTCTCCCTATCTCTCTGCCCTTCCCCTGCTTGCGCTCTCTCTCCCTCTCTTAAAATAAATAAATAAACTTAAAAAAATTTTTTTCTCTGACCTTGTTTCCAAATTCATACCTATTACCTAGCTCATCCCATAACTACTATAAGCAGTAGATAATTACAAAAATAAATATTATATGTATTATACTACTAATGAATTCCTCAAAAACACCCAAAATGCCACTGATCAGGATGGATGTTTAAAATATAAAGACCAATAAGGAAGCATGACTCAATTAATTGTTTCAACTTACAACATGAAGGACGTAAGAAGTTCATGGGATAAATTCTGCATTCAAAAATACTTTAAGTTTTAGGGGTGCCTGGGCAGCTCAGCTGGTTAAGCATCCAACTCTTGACCTCAGCTTGGGTCTTGCTCTCAGGGTTGTGAGTTCAAGCCCCATGTTGGGCTCCACGCTGGGCATGGAGCTTACTTAAAAAAAATTTTTTTTGGGCAGGGGGGGCGGGGGGGCACCTGGGTGGCTCAGTTGGTTAAGCGTCCAACTTCGGCTCAGGTCATGATCTCACAGTTCATGGGTTTGAGCCCCGCATCTGTGCTCACAGCTCAGAGCCTGGAGCCTGCTTCAGATTCTGTGTCTCCCTCTGCCTCTGCCCTCCCCTACTTGTGCTCTGTCTCTGTTTCTTAAAAAATGAATAAATGTTAAAAAAATCTTTTAAATAAAACAAATTATTCTATTATGCTTTTAACTCTGAACAGAAAAATGAAAGTTTGATAACGGGACAAAACTTCTTGCCTCCAAATGATCCCAAAGGAAGTTTTTCTAAATGACATTAAGACCTAGCTATTTCACCTACAATAATTATTCTTAGGCAACATTAATAATGTATAACCAGGATAAATGTGTAACCAAAATAAACACTTTCATTACTATTAATTATTCATTCCAATGATAAATGTCTAAATAACCAAACCCTTTTTTTTTTTTATTTTGAACTCAATGTTACCTCCCCTGTGTAGTGTTTCCTGAACCTGTTCCCATCAAGCTAGTCTATTAAAAATATTTATGGTATCATATGTGCCAGGCACTGCCCTTGGACTTCAAAAACATGTTCTAGGCACTGAGGATACCATGATCAAGAGAGACAGGGTCTCTCTACCCTCAAAGAGCTTACATTAAAATGACACAGAGGAGGGAACAGTCAGAAAATAAATAAGCAGAGAAGATTGTGAAAAGGGCTATGAAGGAATTAAATAGGATGACATAATGGAAAAGGGGTCAGTGGATATTTTAAATCAGGTTATTAAAAAAAGCCTCTGAGGAAATGACATTTATGCTGAGATCTGAAGAATGATAAAGAAACAATCTATGCAAAGAGCTAAGGAAAGAACATGCCAAGCATCGAGAACAGCAGGTGTAAAGATTCTGAGTATTCTAGGAACAAAAAGGAGGCCAATTTACTATGATAGGGACCCCAGTGCCTAGCTCAGTCTCTAACACATTGTGAGTGCTCAATAGATAATTGGTTGAATGAATGAAGAAGCAACAGTATAACATAAGATTATGATAGGGGAGAGATCATAAAGATCTTTTAGGCCATGATCATAAGTTTGACTTTATTCTAAGTGCATTAGAAAGTCACTGAAAGGATTATATTTTAAAGACTTCTCTATCAGCTATGTGCAGAATAGGTTGCAAGAATAACAGCAAAGAGATCATCTGGGAGACTACTACAGAGGTTAAAAAAAATGGTTGCTTGGAGATGAAAAGGAGTGACTGGATTGGAGGTTTATTTATTCATTCATTCATTCATTCATTCATTCATTTATTTATGAAAGACAGAGAGAAACAGAGCATGCATGGGGGTGAGGGGCAGAGAGAAGGAGACACAGAATCTGAAGCAGGCTCCAGGCTTTGAGCTATCAGCACAGAGCCCGATGCGGGGCTTAAACCCACAAACCATGAGATCATGACCTAAGCATGCCTAATTGTCCTACAGTGAGACCAATTAATTAGTCAACAAGCCTGTCGCATTTGTTTTCGTGAATGAAAAAGTAGCTAAGCATCACTAATCTGAAAACAGCTTCTAAAATCAAAGAGAGGGACACCTGGCTGGCTCATTCTGTTAAGCGCCCAACTCTTGATTTTGGCTCAGGTCATGATCTCATGGTTCACGAGTTCGAGCCCCATGTCAGACTCTGCACTGATGACACAGAGCCTACTTGGGATTCTCTCTCTCTCCCTCTCTCTCTCTCTCTATCCCTACCCCTGCTCACACATGCACTCTCTCTCTCAAAATAAATAAATAAACTTAAAAAAATAAAAAGTAAAATCAAAGAGAAAGACAGAAACAAACATTTTTGGAGAAACTGATAATATGGAAACAAAAAAAAAATCCCACTATAATTAATTTAAGAGAAATAAAAAAGGATTCTATAACCTTGAAACCAAAACAGGATTTTTTTTTAAAAAGGAACATTAAATGAATGAGAGGACTTCAAAATTTAGAATAAGGATAGAAGAAATTAAATATTAAATTAAATATTCTCCAAGAAAGAACAAAAGAGAAAGAATGGAAAATAAGCAAGTAAAAAAGAAATGTAGAGAATTAAATTCAGGAGATCCAACATGTGACTAGTAAAAGCATAAGAATCAGAAAATAAGAAAAAAAAAAGGGAAATAAAATTGTATTTAAAAATGACATAGGGCTGCATGGGTGGTTTAGTCAGTTAAACGTTGGACTATTGATCTCAGCTCAGATCATGATCTCACGGTTCGTGAGTTCAAGCCCCACATGCTGGAGTTCTCACTCCCTCTCTCCTGCCACTACCCCACTCATGCTCGCTCTCTCTATCTCTATCTCTCAAAATAAATAAATAAAAACTTAAAAAAATTCTTTTAAATAACATAATGGGCCATGATGTATTAACCAAAACAAGAATCAGTATCACATACACGCATGCGCACACACGCACACATACACACACACATACACACAGAAAGCCAAACAAAATGTGTGAAACAACTTCTTCAGACACTGAACTATAAGCGACACAGGACTGTGGACTCTAAGAGCATGAAAACAAACAAGGTGAGCTCTATAATTATCCCAGCTTTCTGCCTGAAGGCACTTTCCAGACCACAGTGCAGGGAGGGAAATAGCAAACAAGCCCTATGAAAATTAAATCATAACTGGAGAAAAGCCACTCAAGAAAAAACATCTAGAAATGACATGGAGGATGGAATTAGAAGACAGGACTTCTAAAAAGCTATTATAAATATGCTCTAGAATTTAAAGGAAGCATGAACACAAACAGAAGGGAAATGGAAGATGCAAAGAAAAAAATAACTTTGGAACTGAAATATGTATCTAAAATGAAAAATTAATTGGATGGGATTAAAAGTGTATTAGATATTATAGAAGAAATTATCAGTGAACTTAAAGGTATCACATTAGAACTACTGAAACTAAGGTACAGAAAGTAAAAACACTAAAAGATGAGCAGAGCCTCAATGGCTTGTGAGACACAAGCACTCAAACATGTATGAAAATGGAGTCCTAGGAATAGGGGACTAAATGATTATGTCTCTTCAAAACTCATAAATTGAGGGGCGCCTGGGTGGCTCAGTCGGTTAAGCCTCCGACTTCAGCTCAGGTCATGATCTCATGGTCCGGTCCATGAGTTCAAGCCCCGCATCGGGCTCTGTGCTGACCGCTCAGAGCCTGGAGCCTGTTTCGGCTTCTGTGTCTCCCTCTCTCCCTGACCCTCCCCCATTCATGCTCTGTCTCTCTCTGTCTCAAAAATAAATAAATGTTAAAAAAAAAATTAAAAAAAAAAAACTCATAAATTGAATCCTAATCCCCACTGTGATGGTATTTGAAGGTGAGGTCTTTGGGAAATAATTAGGTCTCAAGGCTAGAGTCATCATGAATGAGATTAGAGTTGTTACAAGAAGAGAAAAGACAGTAGGGCTTTCTCTCTTAGCCATGTGAGCACACAGTGAGAAGACAGGCATCTAAAAAACTAGGGAGAATGCTCTCACCAAATCACAGTATCTGCCAACACTTTGAAAAAAAATTTTTTTAACGTTTACTCATTTTTTGAGAGAGAGAGACGGTGCAAGTGGGGGTGGGGCAGAGAGAGAGGGAGACATAGAAACCAAAGCTGACTCCAGGCTCTGAGCTGTCAGCGCAAAGCCCCATGCAGGGCCTGAACTCAGGAACTGTGAGATCATGAGCTTAGCCAAAGTCGGACGCATAATGGACTGAGCCACCTAGGCACCCCTACACTTTGATCTTGGACTTCCCAGCCTCCAGAATTGTGAGAAATCAATGCTTGTTGTTTAGGCCATCCAGTTTGACAAGCAGCCCAAACTAAGAACCAGAAAATATCTTTGAAGAAATAATGACCTCAAGGTACTCAGAGTAGTCAAAACCTTCTTGAAAAAAAAAAAAAAAAAAAGTTCAAGGATTCACACTTTCCTATTTCAAAATTTACTACAAATCTATAGTAACTAAGATAGTGTGGCATTGCCACAAATGTGAAACTGGGAATCCAGAAATAAACCTTCACATTTATGTTAATTGATTTTTTCTTTAATTTTTTTTCTCTTCACATTTATTTATTTTTGAGACAGAGAGAGACAGAACATGAACTGGGGAGGGTCAGAGAGAGAGGGAGACACAGAATCTGAAACAGGCTCCAGGCTCTGAGCTGTCAGCACAGAGCCCGACGCGGGGCTCAAACCCATGAACTGTGAGATCATAACCCCAGCCGGAGTTGGATGCTTTCTCAGCTGAACCACTCAGGCACCGCATTTATGACCTTTATTAGACAAAAATTTCTTAGATACGACTCCAAAAGTATAAGTAAACAAATTAATTAATTAATTAAATGAAATAAAAAATTTTTGTGCTTCAAAGAAGACCATTAAGAAAGTGAAAAGAGGGGCGACTGGGTGGCTCAGTCGGTTAAGTGTCCACCTTCGGCTCAAGTCATGATCTCATGGTTTGTGAATTCAAGCCCCACATCGGGCTCTGTGCTGACAGCTCAGAGCCTGGAGCCTGCTTTGGATTCTGTGTCTCCCTCTCTTTCTGCCCCTCCCTCACTCGTGCTCTGTCTCTCTCTCAAAAATAAATAAACATTTAAAAAATTAGAAAAAAAAGGAGGTGAAAAAGATAAGACAACAGACTGGAAAAAAATATTTGCAAGTCCTATATCTGATAATAGACTTGTGTACAGAAACTCTTGCAACTCAGTAACAAAAAGACAAACAATCCAATTTATAAGTGGGCAGAGGACTTGAATAGATATTCTACAAAGAAGATATGCAAAGTGGATAATAGGCACATGAGAAGATACTCAAAATCATTAGTCATTAGGGAAATGTAAATCAAAACCACAATTGTATACCACTTCACACCTGATGAGACAGCTATAATTAAAAAGACAGATAATAACCAGTGTTGGCAATAATGTAGAGAAGTTAGAACACTCATACTCTCTGAGGAGAATGTAAAATGTAACAGTTCTTCAAAATGTTAAACAGCATTACCATATGACACAAAACTCCACTAATCACTATACACCAAGAGAAATGGAAACATACATCCACAAAAAAAGTCGTACATGAATGTTCACAACATTATTCATAATAGCTGAAAAGTAGAAGCAATTCAAATGTCCATCAACCAATGGATGGATAAAAGAATGTGTACGTGTAATCACATGGAAAATTTTTTGGCAATAAAAAGAAATGAATACTGATTTATACTACAACATGTATAAACTTTGAAAACATTGCACAAAGTGAAAGACACCAGTCACAAAAGACCATGTATTGTAAGATTCCATTTCTATGAAATGTCCAGAATAGGTAAATTGACAGATACAGCTATATTATTGATTGCTTAGGGCTAAGAGGTTGGGGAAATATAGGAAGCAATGTTAAAGGGTACAGGGTTTCTTTTGGGGTAATAAAAATATTCTAAAATTGATTGTACTGATGATTATACAACTCTGTGAATATACTAAAAATCATTTAATTGTATACTTTATTTTTTTAAGTTTCCCTTTATTTATTTTGAGAGAGAGGGAAAGATAGAGAGACAGGGAGCGCACAAACAGGGGAGGGGCAGACAGAGAATCCCAAGCAGACTCTGTGCCGATGATTAAGCACCCCTTAATTGTATATTTTACATATGTGAATGTATGGTATGTGAATTGTGTCAATAAGGCTGTTGAAAAACAAAAAGCAGGGGCACCTGGATGGCTCAGTCAGTTAAATGTCTGACGCCTGATTTTGGCTCAGGTCATGATCTCACAGTTCATGAGTTTGAGCCCCACATCAGGTTCTACATTTACAGTGCAGAGTCTGCTTAGGATTCTCTCTTTCCCTCTCTCCCTGTCTCCCCTCTGCTCTTTCTCTTTCTCTCTCAAAATAAATAAATAGGGGAGCCTGGGAGGCTCAGTCGGTTAAATGTCCGACTTCAGCTCAGATCATGATCTCATATTTTGTGAGTTCGAGCCCCGCATCAGGCTCTGCACTGACAGCTCAGAACCTGGAGCCTACTTCGGATTCTGTGTCTCCCTCTCACTCTGTGTCCCTCCCCCACTTGTACTTTCTCTCTCAAAAGTAAGTAAACATTAAAAAATAAATAAACTTAAAAAATAAATTAAAAGCAAACAACAAAAATGTAAAAATATAATTGTCCCCAAATTCCCATATTTGATGAAAATCATAAACCCACAGAAGCTCAATAAAACCCAAACAAGAAAACCACCAAGAAAATTACACCAAGGTGTACAACCATAATAAAATTGCTGAAACAATGATAATAAGAATATCTTTGGAGCAACTAGAAAAAAGACACATTGTATAGAGAAAGGTGAGAATTATCACAGACTTTTTGTCAAAAACATTGCAAGCCAGAAGACAATGGAACAGCTCTGAAGTGCTAACAGAAAAAAAAAATATCAACTTAGTTATATATCCAATGAAACTATCTTTCAAAAAATGAAAGCAAAATACTGTTTTCGGATAAACTAAACTTGAAAGAATTTGTCCCCAGGAGATCTACACTACAAAAAAATATATTAAAGTTCTTCAAGGCAAAGGAAAAATGTTAACAGAAACTTTTATCTACACAAATGAGAAAAATATTAAAAGTGGTAAGTGCAAGGTAAATACTTTTCACATTTTTTAATTCCTTTTAAAGATGATCAGTTTTTTTTAAAGCAAAAATAATAACCACAGACCATGAGGTTAATGACATGTAAAACTAAAATGTACGATAACAATAGCACAAATGGGAGGGAGGGTGGAAATGGCAATATACTAAGGTTATATATGAAGTGATGTCATTATTTGAAGAAATTCTGTGCTGATTTAAAGATGACTGTTCCAAACCCTAAAGTAACCACTAAAATTAAAAAGATGTATGGAACTAGTCAGTAATAGACAGAAAATGAGATGCAAAAATAGGGGAGAGCAGGAATAAAGGAAAAGGGAACAGATGAAACAAATAAAAGATGGTAGTTTTAAATTCAGTTATATCAGTAATTGTAGTAAATGTAAATAGTCTGAATTTTCCAATTAAAAGGCAGAGATAGTAAGACTGGATTTTAAAAATCCAATCATGTACTCTCTATAAGAAACATACTTTAAATATGAAGATATATAAAGGTTAAAAGTAAAACCATAGGGAAATATATACAATAAAAACAAATAATAAAATAAGAAAGCTGCAGTGACGATATTAATATAAGATAAAAACAACTTCAGGATAAGAAATATTACCAGAGATAGATAAGGAAAATTTATGGTGATAAAAAATGCCAATTCATTAAGAAAACATAACTATCGGGGGCACATGGGTGTCTCAGTGGATTAAGCATCCAACTCTTGGTTTCTGCTCAAGTCATGATCTCATGGTTGGTGAGTTGGAGTCTGTGTAGGACTCTGTGCTAACAATGCAGAGCCTGCTTGGGGTTCTCTCTCTCCCCCCTCTCTGCCCCTCCCCTACTCATGTTCTCTCTCTGTCTCTCTCTCAAAATAAATAAATTAACTTAAAAAAAAAAATAACAATTCTCAATATTTATGCACCTAACAACAGAGCTTCAAAATGCAGAAAGCAAAAATTGACAGAAGGGAAATAGATAAATCCATAATTGTAACAGAGATTTCAACACTCTTCTCTAAGTAGCTGATGAACAGGTAAATGGTAAATCAGGATATAAAAGATTGGAGGGGCGCCTGGGTGGCTCAGCTGGTTAGGCGGCCAACTTGGGCTCAGGTCATGATCTCGAGGTCGTGAGTTCGAGCCCCCCATCGGGCTCTGTGCTGACAGCTCGGAACCTGAAGCCTGCTTCGGATTCTGGGTGTGTCTCTTTCTCTGCCCCTCCCCAGCTCACACTGTCTCTCTGTCTCTCAAAAATAAACATTAAAAAAAAATTTTTTTTAATTGTAACAACAGAGCCAACATGAATTAATCTAATTGACTCTCACAGAACATTCCATCTAACACTAGTAATTAGAATATTCACCAAAATAATCCATATGCTGGGCCATAAAGCAAGCTCCATAAACTTTAAGGAACTGAAATTATATAGAGTATGTTATTTGACCACAATGGAATTAAATTAGAAAGGAATAAAGGAAAGATATCTTTAAAATCTCCAAATATTTGGAAATTCAGAAACGCACTTTTAAATAACCTCTGGGACAAATTAAAAAATCAGAAGGGAAATTAGAAAGTATTTTGAAAACAAAAACTTGAAAATTTGTGGGCTACAGTAGCCTAGTGCTTAGAGGGACATTTATAGCTTTGAATTCCTGTATTACAAAAGAGGGAAAATGATCTAACTTCTACCTCAAAAAGCAAGAAAACTAAATGAAATTCAATTCAAAAAAAGGACATAATAAAGGTAAAAGCAGAAGTCAATGAGATAGAAATATAATGACTACAGACAAATCAATGAAACCAAAAGCTGACTCTTTGAAAATATAAGTAAAATAATCAATTCTAGGTGGGCTGATAAGAAAACAAAGAGAGAAGACACTATCAGAACAGCAAAAGATATCACTATAGCTAAAAGGATAATAAAGGAATATTGTAAAGAACTTTATGCCAATAAAGTTGAAAGTTCAGGTAAAACGTAAATTCCTTGAAATACAAATTAGAAGAAATAGAAATTCTATATAGTTCATATCTATTAAATAAATACTTATAAATGAAAACATTTCCACAAAGAAAACTCCAAACCCAGATGACCCCTTGATGCATTCTATCATATACTTAAGAAACAAATTATACCAATCTAGGGGCTCATGGGTGGCTTGGTCAGTTAAGTGTCTAATTCTTGATTTCGAATCAGGTCATGATCTCACAGTTCGTAAGTTCAAGCCCCAAATTGGGCTCTGCACTGACAGCGTGGAGCCTGCTTCAGATTCCGTCTCCCTTTCTCTCTGCCCCTTCCCCCTCTCAAAAATAAATAAACATTAAAAAAATTTTAATTAAAAAAAAAACCAATCCTACACAATCTCCTTTAGAAAATAGATAAGCAGGAAATATTTCTCAACTCATGTTATCAGGTTAACATTATTTTCCTATCCCCTCCAATATTACAAGAAAAGAAAAATACAATGAATGAAATACATAAAAACAATAGCCCCCATGAACACAGAAACACACTAAACACACATTATAGATAATAGATTATAGATAATATATAGATAATCCATAATGACCAAGTGAGATTTATCCCAAGAATGAAAGATTGGTTTGACATTCAAAAATCAACATACCACACCAAACAAAATAAAGAAGAAATATGATCATCTCAACAGAGGCACAAATGCATTTTTAAAAATTTAACATACATTTCTATTTTTTTATATGAAATTTATTGTCATACTGGTTTCCATACAACACCCAGTGCTCATCCCAACAGGTGCCATCCTTGATGCCCATCACCCACTTTCCCCTCCCTCCACCCCCCATCAACCCTCAGTTTATTCTCAGTATTTAAGAGTCTCTTATGGTTTGCCTCCTTTCCTCTCTGTAACATTTTTTCCTCTCCTCCTCCTCCTCCCACACATTTGATTTTTAAAAAATTCTCAGCAAACAATAAATAGAAAAGAATTTAACATGATAATTGGCATTCATGTAAAATCTATAGAAAACACCAGTTAATGATGAGAGACTAAATGCTTTCTTCCTCGAGACCGGGAATAAAGCAAGGATGTTTATAGGAGAAGTCTTAGCCAGTGCAATAAGGCTAGAAAATAAAACAAGCAACAGTTTGGAAAGAAGGAAATAAAAATATCTTTACTTGGATACATATAAAATAAAAAATCTGGTGTGCCTGAGTGGCTCAGTTGATTAAGCATCCAACTCTTGATTTTGGCTCAGGTCATAATCTCATCATCATGAGATCTAGTCCTGTGTCAGGCTCCACACTGAGTATGGTGCCGGCTTAATATTCTCTCTCTTTCTGGAGCAACTGGGTGGCTCAGTCAGTTAAGCGTCCAACTTTGGCTCAGGTCATGATCTCATGGTCCATGAGTTTGAGTTCTGAGTCAGGCTCTGTGCTGACGGCTCAGAGCCTGAAGCCTGCTTCAATTCTGTGTCTCCCTCTCTCTGCCCCTCCCCTGCTCATACTCTGTCTCCCTCTCTCTCAAAAATAAACATTAAAAAATATTAAAAAACAAAAAGTTCTCTCTCTTTCTACCTCTGCCCCCTCCCCTGTTCATGCTCTCTCTAAAATAAAACACAAAAAATATTTTTAATCATTTTAAAATCCATAAAAAGCTATTAGAACTTATAAAATAAATTTAGCAATGCCAGGATACAAGATCAATATGCAAAAATCAATTTTTACATACTAGCAATGAACTGGAAAATGATATTTTTTAAGATGCCATCTACAAATCATGTCAAAAAACATAAAATACATAAGGATAAATTTAAGAAAATACATGTAAGGGCTGTACAATAAAACACTACAAAATACTACTTGGAGAAAGTAATGAAGACCCAAATAAATGGAGATAGGTACCATTTTCATGAATTAGAAGACTCTATCTATATTCTTAAGGTGTCATTTCTTTCTAAATTAATCTATACATTCAACACAATCCCATTCAAAATCCCTGCAGAACTTGGGGTAAGCAAACTGTATTCCATGCAGAAGAATATTACCCAACAATAAAAATGAATGAGCTACTGATGCACACATGGGCAAATTAAAAAACATTATACTGAGAGAAATAAGGTAGACAAAAAAGAGTACATACTATATAACTCCATTTATATGAAACTCCATTTATATGGAACTATATACAAATGTCTATAGTACCAAATGTATCAATAGTTGCTGAATGGGAAGGGGAAGTTGACTGGAAAGGGCCATGAGTGAATTTTTTGGAATAATGAAAACATTCTGTCTTGATTATAGTGATTGTCATATGGATGTATATGATTTAGGTTTTTAAATGGATGCATATCGTATGTAAGTTACAACTCAATAAAGTTAATTTTTAATGTTAGAAAAACTTTCAAAACCAAAGGACACAAATTTCCAGATTGAAACTGTCTCCCCAATGCCAGCACAGTGGATGGAAACTGACCCATATCCAGGTTCAACCTTAAAAGTTTTTAGGACATCAGGAGTAAGGAGTTCCTAAAGATCTTGACAGAGGGGGGAAAAAAAAGATCATAATACAAAAAATCAAAATGGAATTATAATTATCAGACTTTCTATGTGGAAGACAGTAGAATAATATTTCCAAAATTTTGAGATAAGAATATTCAAAATCTAGAATTGTATACTCCATCAATTTTTCAATCAGTTATGAGGTGTAAAATATCTTTGAACATGCATGCTCTCAAAAAAATGTATATTCCACATGCCGTTTCTCAGGCAACCCTTGAAAAATGAGTTCCATCTAACCAGGGCAGAAAACTAGGAAAAGGGAAGACATAGGATCTAGGAAACAGGAGAAAGGCTAAAGAAATTCCCAGAATGGCTATGAAGGGACTCTGAAGTGAAGTCTTAGGACAGCATCTACCAGCCCAGTTTACAGCAGGCTGAATTGGTGATAAATACACAGAAAAATAAGCAGATAATCAACCAATTTTTTAACTGTAGGGAAAATAAAAAGCAATCATGGTACATTATGTGATTTAGCTTTGAACAATATTTAAGTGAGCTTAATTACATAGTCAATAAATACTAACTAGATTAACAATTTTACTATAACTCTATTGACAGGATTAAGGAAGGGAAGTTTATCAGGGGGTGGAGTGGTATTTATGAGAATATATCATCATCTTCCACAGTAGGAATTCAGTAGATAAATATCTAAGATTTAAAAATCAATAAACAGCAGCTGTTATTTAGTAAAATGTGGAGGTAAGTGTGTGTAGGGATAGCTGTAGAAATTAAAAGAGGTTTTGTTGTAAGCCCTCAAGTACTCTTTAACTTTTGTTATAAACCCTATGGTCTTTTTTTGTTTTTAACAGTTTTGATTGCATTGCTTTAATTTTTAAAAATCTAATTTAAAAATGAATGATTGTAAGGAACACTTGGTTATAGAATTTTGTTATCATATACCACCATATCCCCATTACACTGAGAGCCTTCAAGAGCAAGGAATTTTTATTGCCTTCAGAATTCCCTAGAGTTCAGCCCAGTGAGTGCTTGGCACATAACAGGCACCTACTACATGTTTACAGAATAAATGAAGAAAGGAACAATACAAAATATTCAACCATCTGAGGAAGGAATGTAAACCATTCAGCAAGTTCCTGAGGCTGGGCTATGCCAAAAGTTGCTTTTTCCTCCCATAGAGAAAAGATACTCAGGGAGTAAGGATTAAATTTCAAGTTCTTATATTTCTAGCAAGGAGACAAGTGATTTAAAAATTTTAAATGCACAGCTTCTTGGAAGAGGAATATAGACTTGCCTAGCATTCATTTGAAATGTGCTCTTATGGTCCATTTCAAATCATCTTCCAATGGCTTAGTAAAAGGACATGTTGAAGTTTAGCAACAAAATATTAACTTGTTTCTTGAAATGTATTATTGGGGTCAGTGTCTCCTTTTTTTTTTTTTTTTGCTTTTATTTTTCCATTCTTTATGCTCACTGATTGAAGCTGCCCCAAAGCTGCTGACATCAAACCCTGTGCCATGGGAGGGAAAGCTCAATGTGCCATACAGAAGGTCGCTGACATCCATCCTAAAAGTCTTCAACAGCAGACAGCTTTGTGCCATGGGGAAAAAGAAGTGAACATCATTAGAGACTCCTAACAAAACCCTATAATTACCCAAGGTTTTTAGCAACTTAGAGCAGCTGCTTTTATAAGGACATCCATAGCTTCCTCACATACACCTACAGAAAATACATGAAAAAGGGTGGGGAGTTCGGGAGGGAAAATAATGGTTCCTTAGAGAGTTAAATAACTTTGAATCTTCCAATCAAGATTTTTGGTTTGAGCAGTGAGAACGATATTTAAGAAAAATTAAAAGGAACACATGTAACAACAACAAAAAATACTGTCAGAGCAACTAAAAATCCTGAGGCTCCGTGGAAGGAATAAGAAAAGGAAAAAAGAAAAGAGAATTGGGTCACTAGCAAATATAGACATTCCCAAATGATGCCCATGCTCTAGCCTACTGAGGGTACCAGAGGCACTAGTAGCTACAGCTACATTAGAGGTAGAGGCACAGGATATGGACCCGTTAAGAAGCTTCCTGCTATTTGGGATTTCATTCCCCTTCCTTCACACCTTGTACAGACCCACAGCTGCCAAAGACTCCTCCCAAGATCCTCTAACCCTGCCCTCATTTCTCCTATTCCCTGGTCCAAAGCTGATCCAGGTCAGAGATTTGAGGCAAGGAGGGGGAGGGGGGAGAGGGGGAGGTGAGGGAAACAGAGGACTAGAGGAAGAAATAGAACAGAAAATAAATCCTGTCTTTGCTCATTCTATGTCTGTGGCCCCTCTAATCAGCGAATTTTTCAAAGTGGTTCCATATAATTTCTCCTTTATAATTCCTGTCCTCCTTCTAGCCTCAGATCCATTGATTCATTGCATTCATTTGTTCATTTCTTCTTATCCATTCATTCAAAACCCCCACCATCTGGCAGTGCTTGCTGGACGATAGGGGAGACAACAATGAACAAAAAACAGATATAGTCCCTGGCCTTGAAGAGCTCTCCTCATTGAAGGGAAGAGAAACATTAAGCACATAATTACCCCAAAACATATGTAAAATTGCACCTGTGGCAAATACTACAAAGAAAAAGTATGTGATTCTGAGAGCCTCCAAAAGGGGAATTTGCCTTAGTCAGGGACTCAGTGAAGGCTTCCCTTAGGAAGGGATTGCTAAACTGGACCCTGAGAGAACAGAAAGGATTATCAAGTAAAGAATAGCATGTGCAAAGGCCCCAATGCAGGTAAGAGCATGGCAAAGATGAGAATAGTAAACTGGGAGTGTGAAGGTGCAGTATACTACAAAAAGAGGCTGATGGGTAGATGGGCCACACAGGTCATTATAGTTTTATCTCTAACCTAAGAACAATGCAGGATCACTGAAGGTGTTTAAGCAAAGGGTAAAGTAATTAATGATTAGCATTTTGAAAAGATTAGCATAGCTACAGTATGGAGAATAGATGGAAGAGGCTAGACTATTTAAGAAGTGAGAGATGGTAAAAACTTAGAGTTGGGGTGGAAATGAAGTGAGGAGACACTCTGGAGAGCTGTTTGGGAAATCAAGTGTACAGAACTTGGGTGGTGAGTTGGATATACAGAGCATTGAAGAAGGAGTGGACAAGAGGGATTCTCTGGCTTCTGCCTTGCATAACAGAAAATAGGGAACTCAAGAGTCACATCCAGCAGAGTGGGAGAAGATTATGAGTTTTGGTCTTGTAGAGTGTGAGGTGCCTTTGCAGTGTTCCAAAGAAAATATTAAGTGGACAATTGGATACATAAGGCCAGAGCTCAATGGACAGAAGAACGTGGGTGACTTCAGCATATTGGTTATGTGGTCACTTAAACTGACATCATGAATGAGACTACCTAGATACGGAAAGAGATAGCATATGATGAAAATGCTCAATATAGTTTCCCACAAAATCTGGTTCTTCCTGTCATGTACAGATGACCCTTCCTTCCTCAGTGTAGCAAATGTTTTACTATTTTCATCAATGCATCTATTCTTTTTCTGTAAAGGGTCTGCAAATAAATGGAGATCACAGTGGGTTACAGACAATTGTTTTTCTAGCCATGATTTTACAGTCAGCTGTGCTCCAGGGAGGAAACAAATACTGTTTAAAAGGAATAAATGTAGATTATAGAAAAGCAAGCAAGTGAACTGATTCCTGAAGGTCTGCCACAGGGACA
This sequence comes from Panthera tigris, assembly GCF_018350195.1. Taxonomy (NCBI): domain Eukaryota; kingdom Metazoa; phylum Chordata; class Mammalia; order Carnivora; family Felidae; genus Panthera; species Panthera tigris. Next base: position 17,617,453 of record NC_056676.1, on the reverse strand, counting down.
CTTATCTGCTCCTGTTCCCCAAAGGAAACTGTATGCTCAGAAAACATGGTGATGCACTTGGAGAGGTTTTATAGCACTGTCACTGCACATATTATCTTTGGGCTTTTTCTCAAATAGGTTCTTTCCATAGGCTGACTCAGGCAATGGTCCACTGGGTATAGCTCTGTTTTTTTATGAGATGTGTTCTCCAGTCTCAAAAGCAACTTTTAGAAAACACCTTGTTTACACATCAGGGATTTCTATGGTCAGAAGTGCATGGGACACCTGGGTGGCTCAGTCAGTTAAATGTTGTCAACTCTTTTTTTTTTAATTTTTTTAAATGTTTTATTTATTTTTGAGAGCGAGAGAGAGACAGAGTGTGATGGGGGTAGGAACAGAGACAGAGGGAAACACAGAATCTGAAGCAGGCTCCAGGCTCCCGAGCTGTCAGCACAGAGCCCGACACGGGGCTCAAACCCACAAACTGTGAGATCATGACCCGAGCCGAAGTCTGACACTTAATTGACGAGCCACCCAGGTGCCCCAAATGTCATCAACTCTTGATTTTGGCTCAGGTCATGATCTCACCAGTTTGTGAGATTGAGCCCCACACGGGGCTCTGTGCTGAGAGTATGGAGCCTGCTTGGGATTCTCTCTCTCTTTGCCCCTCCTTCCCTGCTCATGCTTTCTCTCTCAAAATAAATAAACATGAAAAAAAATTTTTAATGTTTGTTACTTATAGAATGAGAGATTCATGCAGGATCAGGGAACCTGCAAAAATGTGGAATCACAAAGCCATTAGGGAGCAGTCGGTAAGGTAAGATGTTCCAAAGAAGTGAAACTGAGGAAGTCCAAGATTGGCAATGTTTGGCTTAGTGACAAGGTCAGCAGTGTCTATTCAGAAGTACTAGGCTGCAGGAATGCCCAGTGATTGAAGAAGCACAGCCAGTGGCCTAAACCAAATGTAGTCTGAGGATCAGCAGCATCAGCATTGGAAACGCAGAATCTCAGCTTCTTCCCCAGACCAACATATCAGAATCTGCATTTAATAAATGGGATCCCTAGGTGATTCTTTTTTTATGTTTATTTATTTTGAGAGAGAGAGTGTGTGTCTGTGTGCACATGTGTGAGTGGAGTGGGGGAGCAGAGAGAGAGGGAGGGAGACGGAGGGAGAGAGAGAGACAGAGACAGAGACAGAGACAGAGAGAGAGAGAGAGAGAGAGAGAGAGAGAGAGAGAGAATCCCAAGCAGGCTCCATGTTACTGTGGGGCCTGACAGGGGGCTCAATCCCTTGACCACAAGATCATGACCTGAGCAGATACCAAGAGTCAAAGACACTTAACCAATTGAGACAACCAGGTGCTCTGAGATCCTTAGGTGATTTTTAAGCACATAAAAGTTTGAGAAACACTGCTTTCTACTACTCTATCAGGAAGTATAGTGACGGTAGGTAAGAGATAAGATAAAAGCCATAGGAGAGGGAGAGATTGGAAATGGAAATGCAAAACAAAGAAGACTGCAAGAAGAGGAGGCCCATGGAAAAACAAAAAGATCAAGAGGACTGATTAATTTGAAAAAAAAGAGGTGGGGCTTTTCCTTTATCGACAAAAATAGGAAAGAGGATGAGGAAGTGTGAGACCAAAGGCAGAAAACTGAGAAAACTCCATGGGCAATGACCCAGTTCTCTCCAATAAAATTGATCACAAAGTCAAACACTGAGGAGGACAAAAAGGTTTTAGGCCAAACAATACTCCATAAATTCACAGGGCTCTAGTTTAAATGACATTTACTTTTGGGTCGCCTGGGTGGTTCAGTTGGTTAAGTGTCCGACTTCGGCTCAGGTCATGATCTCATAGTTTGTGAGTTCAAGCCCCACGTCGGGCTCTGAGCTGACATCTCAGAGCCTGGAGCCTGTTTCGGATTCTGTGTCTCCCTCTCTCTCTGACCCCCCCCCCCCCATTCATGCTCTGTCTCTCTCTGTCTCAAAAATAAACGTTAAAAAAATTTTGTTTTGGGGTGCCTGGGTGGCTCAGTCGGTTAAGCATCCGACTTCAGCTCAGGTCACGATCTCGCGGTCCGTGAGTTCAAGCCCCGCGTCGGGCTCTGGGCTGATGGCTCAGAGCCTGGAGCCTGCTTCCGATTCTGTGTCTCCCTCTCTCTCTGCCCCTCCCCTGTTCATGCTCTGTCTCTCTCTGTCCCAAAAATAAATAAACGTTAAAAAATTAAAAAAAAATTTTTTTGTTTTAATGACATTTACTTTTGGTGGGGTGCCTGAGTGGCTTAGTCGGTTAAGCGTCCAACTTCAGCTCAGGTCATGATCTCAGGGTTCATGAGTTAGAGCCCCCTGTCAGGCTCTGGGCTGACAGCTCAGAGCCTGGAGCCCGCTTCAGATTCTGTGTCTCCCTCTGTCTGCCCCTCTGCTGCTTGCACTCTGTCTCTCGCATTGTCTCAAAAATAAATAAACATTAAAAAAAAATTTTTAATGACATTTACTTTTGATTAACATTTCTTTGCATTTCTTACTGTAATTCCTTTAAATAAGTACGCTTAAATGGATTAAAATTTTAAATACTCACTGGCCATTTACAATAAAACTTCCATTTCTATAAGTAGCTTGATAAGCCATGAACTTCACTAGGGCCAATGTTATAAACTTTGATGATATATTAAGTCAAATAAATATCATGGTTGCAAAAATGGATAAAAACTTGAAAGAACAATAACATAAAAAATCTTTACCTATAGTTTTTATGTCTGCAAAGTTTGCTAAATCAATAAAATGATCTGAAAAGTTCATCTCACAATCAGATATATTAGTGATTTACTTCATTGGTTTTCTGAGGACCATTTATCATGAGGTAAAGCATCTTCAGAATGAGTGGTGGAAATAAAAAATTTGATGTGCTTGCCTCTTAGATAAACTAAATATCTGATTTATAAGACACAAACGAACAAACCACTATGGCCTGTCATGTTTTTCCAGTTTCTAATTTATTCAACCTCTGCTCAATATTGATCCTGACAAGCAGAGTAACCCAAAGATAAATTTATTCACTCTACAGTTTAGTCAGAAACAAGCCAAAAATTATAGATTTTCCCAGGCAGATGATGACAAGCAGTCAGGGGGATGACAAATGGCTGTCTTTAGATTTAGTTAGGACAGTTGGACCAGACATTTCCAATAAAGATTGCATGCTGGTCAAATACAGGTTCATCAGTGGCCATCATTAATTGTAGAGCAAGCACTGCCAGTTCCTGCAAGCGCCTATACAGAAGCTTGGGCACCAGCCCTGCATTAGAAATAGAATCAGCTCCTCAGTATTTTGCAGCACACCTCTAAGTGATAGCATGACATGATCATTTATCAAACAGAGACTGTCCAGAAGAATGTCTGCTCCCTTTAGTAACACTGAAGGGCCGGAAAGTGAAAGCATTTTATTAAAGACAGGAAGGCAATGAACTACCAGAGCGTATCCAAAGGGTAATCATATTTCAGCATAGGATTAGTTTAGTCTTAAATAAACATACACTGGAGGGAGTATGTTGAGGGTCATTTATCAAGTAAGGAACAATTAACTAAACTCTACAGGACTCTCTTTATCTATTAAATTTAAAGTTCTCTTATTATTAACTTTTGGGACGATGGGCATCATATTCAACACTACAAAAATACATTACACAATTCCTTCCTTAGAAGTTTTTAGGCTAAGAGAAATACAGTGAAACTCTCACATAAAATAATCGTGGCTGTATCAAAGGCTGTTGAACAAATACTGTGGACAGGGCATAATCCAGGGCCCAAGACTGAAGGACGAAGTTACAACTTCTGAAGAGAACTTTATTATAAGAAGTCAACTACTCATCGGTGAGTCAGGAGCTTATTCTTCCTTACAACAGTTTTTGCTCTTTATTGACCAAAATTAAGAGAAAGGTTATAAGCCAAGGGGTGGTAGGGCAGACAAAAAGAAAACCAACATATTTATTACTTCCCTTCTTTGTTCCAGACACTTTATATGCCACAACAAATAACCCTAACTATTCGCACTTTATAAATGAGGACACAGATTTGACTAAGGTTATACAGTAAGCAACAGTGCCAGAAAGGTTGGGGTTGTCTGTATTTTTTTAAATTCCTATATATTTTTCACAAACTATATATTTAGATACCTCAGAGTCTGGTACAGAACTTAGCCCATGATTCAGTAAGTATTCTGTTGAATAATGAAGTAGGTAGAATTGGAAATATTTTTACCATTTTATGTAGAAAAACATTGGTCTCAGGAAGACTAAGAGACCCACCAATCACTCTGCACTGGATCCTAGACCCCAACTGTCCTTGTAATTATTCCCCTAAAATATCCTTTCTTCATGTAGACAGAGGCACATATCTGGATGTTCCAAATTTGTTGCCTTCATGATATCACAGAGTTTTGTGAGGATTTTTTTTTCATGTAAGCTCTATGCCCAAAACGGGGCTTGAACTCACTACCCCAAGATCAAGAGTCACGTACTTTACCAACTGACCAGCCAGGTGCCCCCTGTGGGGATTTTTAACATGTGGAAAGGAATTGTTCTTACAAGCTCATAGTAAAAAAAAACAATTTTCTAAAATCTAAAGAATAAAATACAGCCTTATCAAAAGAAATTTTTCTAGGGCACTTGGGTGGCTCAGTCATTTAAGCATCTGACTTCAGGGGCGCCTGGGTGGCTCAGTCGGTTAAGCGGCCGACTTCAGCTCAGGTCATGATCTCGCGGTCCGTGAGTTCGAGCCCTGCGACGGGCTCTGTGCTGACAGCTCAGAGCCTGGAGCCTGTTTCAGACTCTGTGTCTCCCTCTCTCTGACCCTCCCCCGTTCATGCTCTGTCTCTCTCTGTCTCAAAAATAAATGTTAAAAAAATTAAAAAAAAAAAAAAAAAGCATCTGCCTTCAGCGCAGGTCATGATCTTGCAGTTCACGAGTTCGAACCCCACGTCGGGCTCTGTGCTGACAGCTTAGAGCCCAGAGCTTGCTTCCGATTCTGTGTCTCCCTCTCTTTCTGTCCTTCCCCCGCTTGCTCTCTGTCTCTCTCTCTCTCTCTCTCAAAAAATAAATAAAAAACAAAAAAAAATTAATATAAAAAAATAAAAAGTTAACTAATATAAAAGAAATACTCATGATTATGATATACTTGTGCCTTGCTTTTCTTTTCTAATTATAGGATTTGGAATTTTTACTGAACAAGTTGATGAAGCTGTGGAAAATGGATCTAAATGGAAATCCTGTTTGTCTCAAACCCAAATACAGAGACAGACTGATACTGGTGTCCAAATCACTGGGTACACATTTATATATATTAATATAATTTTCTTAGAGAAAGAGACCTGGTTAACTTTTTAGTTATTTTAACACAAAACCTTGCGAAATACAAATATGATGTCTAAATCTATAAAAATAGTCAACTTTAAATTCAATAAATAAAGGCAAAAGTTAAAATTGAGAAATAAAACATGAAAAATATCTTCTGTTCAGAAATAATTAAGGCACCACATGCCCTTTCTTTAAAAAGAAAATGTAGCTGTTACCAACAAAAATGGTTAATCATAAATGTGTAGAACTTGCTGACCTTTTGCCAAATTCTCATTGCCACAAATCCTCTGAAGATCCCAAGAGATTCTTTAGCACTTGGAACTGTAGACAAAATTAATCAAAATTTTCATTGCTTGAAAATTGTCCTAGGAACGTACAAGTGTTCCCTTCATTTGAAAGGAGAGCAAGGTAGGGAGTCCCTTTATGAGATCCTTAGAAATAATAACATCCTGATTGTGCACTATATTGGGGGTAATGGACCATAGCTTCTCAACAGGAACCACGTTATACAACATCAGAGAGATAAGGACTGCCTTCTCACCAAGGACATTTGTGAGGTTTCCTATATCTGAACTTCTATGACATGCTATACTCGAGTATAAAAAGTAATGTATGGGAAAACCACTTCAAAGCACATAGCTGTAGTAAACCTTGATTAATCATGATGCTAGTGCAGCAATTCTCTTGGGGGTAGGGAGGAGCTGACAGAGGGTGTATCAGAAAAATCCAAGATTTTTCAAAATACATATCCAAGGGTCACACCCTGTCCACCACCCTTGACCCCACCAGTCAAGGGAAGGAAACAGAATACACTGGGAGAACAGTCATGTGTATTTTTTATAAGTCATGCAAATGAATCTGCAGTGCACCTTCCCCCAACTCTCCCATCTCCTTCCCTCCCTGCCTACCACATACAATTGTATTACTCCACTTTCCTTAGGAAGCAGAGTAAATACAACTAATGTTAGATGATTAAGAACCTTCCAATGTTAATGGAACCATTTCTGGAAACTCTTCTCATGATATAGTACTATAGGTGATGCAGTAAAAGATGTGGAGATAAGGTACTGATTTCCAAATAAACAGGACTTAGTCAAAAAAAATTTTTAATAAATACTTTCTAAAACATATTTTGTGATTATAAAATCCATACACATTTTGTATAAAAATATACATTTCTTATAGAAATGCAGATAATATAGAAAAGAAAATGAGTATCATTCATAATCCCACCATAAATATGCTGTTAACACTTCACTATACGTCTTTTCAGTCTCTTCTCTGATTCTAACTTGTCTTATTTTCATGTCCTTTCTTCCTAAATACAAAACCAAAATATAGAAAGTGAATTGAGGACTGGTTTGATGTGTCCCAGTAAGGACTGTGGGGAGGCATTTCATGCTTTGTAAGTAACCCAGTCCTCACTAAACAGAATGACAAGCAACGTACTTAGCATGAGTGGAAACAAATTTTATGTTAAGAACAACTCATTAAAACAAATCTCATAGGTCTCTGATCTTATGTCCATTACCTGGCTTCCCCTCCTGAACCACCTCTACATGATCATTTGCTAAAACATGAAATAAGGCTTACTGAGGCATAGTCTCCTAGTCACTACTCAGCTCTGTCTGGAACACTAACATGAGGAAAAAGGGATCATGGTAAAGGACTTGGATTTTTCATTCTTTATCTTTATAATAGATGTTTTAAAAATATGTATTGATTTACATATATCACATCCAAAAATACACTAACAAATTATACAATTAAACAAATCTTAAAAAGATATCAATAAATCCAAGTGGTTGGGAAAACTAAGCATAAAATAATAACTGTTAATGTAAAGTGCTAAATACTAAGATGCTTGATAATAGAACTTTTAACCAATTTTTTACATTATAATTTGGAGTATTAATTTCAGTTAAAATAAGTACATAAGGCAATTGTAAACAATTGTACTTCTAAGGTTTGTGGTTCTTTATATTTCCAGTTTCATCACTTTATTTTGTACATAGGGTCTAACAATATTATGAGTCATATTTAAGTGGCAATGTTAATACTTTCAGTAGTGTAATCAATATTTTATCAGGTTACTGTCATTTTCTCCATAAGAATATGATTTCAAAATTTTTTTATTTAAAAAAATTTTCTTTTAACATTTATTTGTTTTTTGAGAGACAGCATGATCTGGGGAGGGGGAAAGAAAGAGAGGGAGTCACGGATTCTGAAGCAGGCTTCAGGCTCTGAGCTGTCAGCACAGAGCCTGATGAGGGGCTCGAACTCATGAACCATGAGATCATGACCTGAGCTGAAGTCAGATGCTTAACAAACTGAGCCACCCTGGTGCCCCTGATTTAAAATTTTTTACTACATTCTTTTCTCACTCTGGAATCCAGTGGAAGACATTACATGGATGATAAGAGAAAAGATATATTTAATTTAAAAAACTACCATATAGAGGGTGCCTGGGTGGCTCAGTCAGTTGAGCTTCTGACTCGATTCGGCTCAGGTCATGATCTCACAGTTCATGGGAGGGAGACCTGCATCTGACTCTGCACTGACAGTGTGGAGCCTGCTTAGGATTCTCTCTCTCCCTCTCTCTCTCTCTGCCCCTCCCTGTTCACTCTCTCTCTCAAAATAAATAAACAAACAAAATAAAGGCCCAAAAACTACTATATAGAAAAGACAGTCTTTTTATCAGGTGAAGGCCACCTGTATTCATGTGATTACATGTAACACAAAATATCCTATAAGGGAATAGTTTAATATTTTATAATATATGTATTATGTATACATATATAATGGAATACTGTCAGCCATTAAAAATTGTGTTTAAAGAAAGACTTGGTAAAACGATCACAATACAATATTGAAAATTAGAATGTAATACTGCACAGAGTTCCAATTTTATATAATATACACACACATATACACATACATGGGCACATAAACAGAAAACAAAAAATGTTAAAAATATACTGTTAGTGGCCTTTAGTGATTATTTCTGGTTGTAGATACAGGCAATATTAATTTTTTTCTTTTTCCACTTTTGTATTTTCCAAATATCTTACAGCTTACAAAAAATTTTTTGTGTAATTTAAGATGCTCAATTTTCATAACTTTTTTAGGGGAACAAGATATAAATGTAGTTGAAATCTTCATAGAACCAGGAAGCTAGATTTGTGGGTTGTTCCTATTATATTTATATCCTAGAATATAGTAAGCATTATTAATATATGTGCTTTTAAAATACCAGGCTAAATGTATAAAACTTCTTATTCACTTTAACATAAAATATATTTTGCTTTTTCCTAAGAATAATAACCATAATATGGAAATGAATAGATAGCATCTAATTTTTGTTGAATATGACAACATTTTTGTTTTCAAAAACAATATAGTTTATATAAGACCCCAGAAGGGAAACCATACATCAAATTGTTTACAGTGATTATCTTTGTCAGTGATGGGAAGGAGAGGTATGGGTAGTAATCACAGTCTTTTTATGTTTTTTTCCACTGTGTTTAAGTTGTTTATAATCAGCACATATTTTTTTTGAAATCAGAAAAAAATAATTAAAAATAAATAAAAGCTCAACAAGAACAAAGATGTGCAAATAAGGTATTTTTAAAAGAAATTACTTCAACTTATGGTATAATTTAAGTTCAGATATAATTTAAATATATTACCTATATATTTAAATACTGTATTTTTTAACATATGTATTTTTCTCTAGAATTTCTTGATGGAAAAGAAATTAAAAATATGGAAAGACAATTCCTAATAAATTGGAAAGCATCCAAAGATGCCAAGAAAATCAGCAAGAAAAAGAACAGTAAAAACGAGGATGCAAGTAACTCATACATAAGTAAGCAGACTGTCATTCATTCGTTGATCACTTCTACTAGCAAAGGGAATGTTCTACTCAACACAAAAAACCCCAAGAAATAAGAAACTTTTGTTTAGATTCTTTGCTTAAGATTTGGGGTTTTTTTTAAACTTATTTACAATTCCTAAGAAATTCCACCTGCAATGTTTACATATGAAAATGGTGGCTACTATCAACAAAAGCAGTTCACATTGAGTCTGAATGTGTCAGTATGAAAACAGAGCCATGAGGGTGGAGGAAAATGTATAATTTTATATCTGGCAAAAGTACATGATTTAATTATGTAAATGGTGAAACAACAATCAGCTACATAAATTGTGAAACCTAAGTCACTAGTACATTTGTTTAGCAGCAGTGCAAAAATCACATTTTCCATCAGGATAAAAAATAAAAATGTATGACAACCATATCTGTGGTCTATACTCTGTAGCCTGTCCCCTTTCTTATGTACATGCCCCACCACTTGAATTTGACTTGAATTTGATTATAATATGCTTACTGTTTTCTACATTACATTTTCTTTTTTTTTAATGTTTTATTCTATTTTCGATAGAGAGAGAGAGTGTGTGTGCACATGTGCGCAAGCAGGGGAGGGCAGAGAAAGTGGGAGAGACAGAATCCAAAGCAGGCTCCAGGCTCTGAGCCATCACCACAGAGCCCAATGTGGGGCTTGAACTCATGAACCGTGAGATCATGATGTGAGGCCAAGTCAGACACTTAACCACTGAGCCACCTGGGCACCCCAAGTTTACATATATTACAAAGGACAGGTCAACCTCCCTTGCCTAACTAATGCAACTAAATGTAGCCAAGTGTAACATGTAACAATTATCTTTTTTTTTTTAATGTTTATTTATTTTTGAGACAGAGACACAGCATGAACGGGGGAGGGTCAGAGAGAGGGAGACACAGAATCCGAAGCAGGTTCCAGGCTTCGAGCTGTCAGCATAGAGCCCGACGCGGGGCTCGAACTCACGGACTGTGAGGTCATGACCTGAGCTGAAATTGGATGCTTAACCAACTGAGCAACCCAGGTGCCCCACAATTATCTTTATCACATTTGGGAGCATCCTAGAATTCATTCTTCACAGATTCTATAGTCCACAACATTGGAATAAGCCTCTACCTCTGTTCCATGATAGTGTTTGAATGCCAACAGTCCTCATTTCACAGCTAATGGGATGGGATCATAGAAAGGGGTTAGGCCAGGGGAATACGGAAAGGGAAACTAGAATACTGTAGTGAGGCTTTATGCATGGATACCACATCCTAGGAGCTCTGACAATCTAGAACAAGGAGGTTGAGGTGAGTAGAAGCAGAGATGGAAAGGCATGGATCTCTGATGATTTTGCCGTATCATGTCCACTGAATATGAACTATGGGAAATCATTTTGAAGAATGGGACTTTCTGAACTGACAGTATACTCATAAGTGATGATACTGTGCTGGCAATGTGAATTTTTCAAGGTCTGAAACCTATAAAATGGACAGGAAACATTTCTTCTCCTCCATCGATCCCTGGCTGGTTTTGAAGGGCAGAACCAGATCCAGGATAAAAATTCCAGTATTTTACGTGTTTTCAGTTTTATACCAAAGATGCCAAAGTACTTTCTTAATATTGAAATACTCACAAAATTCAATACCAGTCCTCACCCAAAAATTGAACCTATTCTAAAAATAATGCAGTTTTCTCCATCTTAATAGATTTTAAAAAAATTCTTCCTACTTCAGAAATAATTAGGTTAATCTGTTTTTAACTTCTCCAATAAAATTCAACAAAATAACGATTATAATGTGCCCTAAAATTTATACTTTAAAAAAATTACACTGTCGGGCACCTGGGTGGCTCAGTCGGTTAAGCGTCAGACTTCAGCTCAGGTCATTATCTCACGGTTGGTGGGTTCAAGCCACACATCGGGCTCTGTGCTGACAGCTCGGAGCCTGGAGCCTGCTTCAAATTCTGTGTCTCCCTTTCTCTCTGCCCCTCTCTCACTCGCTTGCTCTCTCTCTCTCTCTCTCAAAAATAAATAAACATTAAAAAAATTTTTAATTACCCTCGCATCTGATTTTCTCAATAAAATCCTCATTAATTTCTTCATAATCTAGTGTGACCACTAACTTAAAAAAGCAATCGTTAAAGCCATATAGATATAGTAACAACAAACTATCTGAAAAGTAAATTAAGAAAACAATCTTATTTACAATAGCACAAAAAAGAATAAAGCACCTACAAGTAAATTTAACTAGGAAGGTAAGAAAAAAAAAAAGATGAAAGAACTGTATACTGAAAACTACAAAACACTAATGAAAGAAATTAACACAAAAATGAATGGAAAGACATCCTGTGTTCATGAAATGGAAAATTTAATATTATTAAAATGTTTATAATACCCAAAGCAGTTGACAGATTCAGTATAACCCCTATCAATATCTTAATGGCATTTTCACAGAACTGAAAAGAACAATTCTAAAATATATATGGAACGATACAGGACTACAAATAGCCAAATCAACCTTGAGAAAAAAGAACAAAGCTGGAGGCATCACACTTCCTGATTTCAAAATGTATTACAAGATACAGTAATCAAAACTAGCATAAAACAGCCATACAGATATAGGGAATGGAATATAAAACTCAAAAATAAATCCACCTATAAATGGCCAACTGATTTTCAACAAGGGTGCCAAGAACACACAGTAGGCAAAGGATACTGAATTGTTAAGAAAACTGGATATCCACACACAAAAGAACACTTATCTTATACTATACACAAAAATCTACTCAAAATGGATTAAAGACTTAAACATAAGACCTGAAACTATAAAACTCTAGAAGAAAAAATAGGAGAAATGCTTCATGACATTGGTCTTGGCAATGATTTCATGGATATGACACCAAAAAACACAAGCAACAAAAACAAAAACAAACAAGTGATAGGAAGTACATTGAATGAAAAAGCTCATGCTTGGCAAAGGAAATAATGGAGTGAAAAGAAAACCTACAGAACGGTAGAAAATACTTGCAAACTATACATTTGATATGGGGTTAAGTTCCAAAATATATAGAACTGCTACAACTCAACAGCAAAAAAAACTAACAACCACATTTAAAAATGGGCTAGGGACTCAAACAAGCATATCCCCAAATGGCCTAAAGGTATATTTAAAAAAAATTTTTTTAACGTTTATCTATTTTTGAAGGAGAGAGAGACAGAGCGTGAGCAGAGGATGGACAGAGAGAGAGGAAGACACAGAATCTGAAGCAGGCTCCAGGCTCTGAGTTGTTAGCACAGAGCCCAACGTGGGGCTCGAACTCACAAACCGCTAGATCATGACCTAAGCCGAAGTCGGATGCTTAACCGACTGAGCCACCCAGGCGCCCCTAAAGGTATATTTTTAAAATGCTGAATGTCATTAATCAACATGGAAACGCAAATCAAAACCACAATGAGGTATCACCACACACCTGTCAGATGTCTATTACCAAAAAAACAAAAGACAACAAGAGTTGGTGAGGATGTAGAGAAATTTGAACCCTTGCACACTGTTCATGGGGATGCAAAATGCTGCAGCCACTATGAAAGATAGTATGGTAGTGCATCAAAATTTAAAAGTAGAACTATCATATGATCTAGCAATTCCAGTTTTCTGTATTCATCCAAAAGAACTGAAATTAAGATCGTGAAGAGACATTAGCACTCCTGTGTTTGCTACAGCACTATTCACAAGAGCCAAGATGTAAAAACAACTTAAATGTCCATTGACAGATGAATGGATAAAGAAAACATGGTATATACATACAATAAAATACTATTCAGCATTTAAAAAGAAGGAAATTCTACAACATGTGTCAACATGAATGAACCTTGAGGACATTATGTTAAATAAAATAAGTCAGTCACAGAAAGACAAAATACTGCATGATCCCACTTATATGAGGTATCTAAAACAGTCAAATTCATAGAATCAAAGAGTAGAAAGGTGGTTGCTAGAGGCTGGGGTAAGGAGGAAATGGGGAGCTACTAATCAAGGGGCCTTAAGCAAGATGAATAAGCTCTGGAGATTTACATTATCTATCGCACCTATGATCAAAAACAATGTATTGTATACTTAAGAATTCATTAACGAGGTAGATCTCATGTTAACTGTTTTTACCACAAACATTAAAAAAAAAAAAAAGCTCTGCACAGCAAAGGAAACAACAAAAGTAAAAGACAACCTACTGAATGGGAGAAGATATTTGCAAATGATATATCCAATAAATGTTTGGCATCCAAAATATATAAAGAACTTACACAAGTCAACACCAAAAAACCAAATGATCCAATTAAAAAACGGGTAGAAGATATGAACAGACATTTCTCCAAAGAAGACATACAGATGACCAATAGACACATGAAAAGATGCTCAACATTACTCATCACCAGGGAAATGCAAATCGAAACAACAATGAGGTATCACCTCACACCTGTCAGAATGGCTAAAATAAAAAACACAAGAAACAACAAGTGTTGGCAAAGATGTCAACAAAAAGGAACTCTTGTGCACGTTGGTGGGAAAACAAACTGGTGCAGCTAACATGGAATACTGTATGGATGTTTCTCAAAAAGTTAAAAAAAGAACCACCCTACAATCCAGTAAACATATACAAAATAGAGAAACACTCATTCAAAGGGGTAAAAGCATCCTTATGTTTATTGTAGCATTATTTACAATAGCCAAATTATGGAAGCAGCCAAAGTGTCCATTGATAGATGAATAAAGATGTGGTGTATATATACAATGGAATATTATTCAGCCATAAGAAAGAATGAAATCTTGCCATTTGCAACAACATGAATGGAGCTAGAGAGTATAATACTAAGCAAAATTAGTCAGTCAGAGAAAGACAAATACCATATGATTTCACTCATGGAATTTAAGAAACAAAGGAACAAACGGAAAAAAAAAGAGAGAGAGAGAGAAACCAAAAACCAGACTCTTAACTACAGAGAATAAACTGATGGTTACCAGAGAGGAGATGGGTGGGGAGATGGGTGAAATAGGTGAAGGGGATCAGAGTTCACTTACCATGATGAGCACTGAGTAATGTAGAGAATTGTTGAATTGTACACCTGAAATTAATATAACACTGTATGCTATCTGGAATTAAAATTAAAAACTTAATAAAATTTAAATTAAAAAAATTTTAACTCCTCTAACTATAAATTTTTTAAAAAGCCAAATAGGCTGTTACATAGTACAAAAGTATCATTTCATACCTTATTGTAGTTGCTATTTTAATAATCATTAACAATTTAAAACAGAAAGCACATCAGTCTAGGAAATAAAGAAAACGGGGTAAGGGAAGAAAAGAGAAGTAATTCTTACTGTACTAAACATTTCAGATATTTATAAACATCACTGCATTTAATCACTATAACCTATGGAGAAAATAATTATTACATCCATTTTGTAGACAAGAAAGCTGAGTTTTAGAAAGATGAAATAACTTGTCTAAGGTCACAAAGATAGCAAGGGGTACAGAGATTAATCAAAGTTACCTAACTTCATCAAACAGCTTGGCTTCTAGTGACTGCTCTAGCAATGACTGGCTCAACTGTGCTTGGATACAAGGACAATGATGTCTGCTCTACATAGAAATTCACTTCAGGGGCACCTGAGTGGCTCAGTTGATTGGGCATCCGACTTCAGTTCAGGTCATGGTCTCATGGCTTGTGAGTTCGAACCCCGCGTTGGGTTCTGTGATGACAGCTCAGAGCCTGGAGCCTGCTTCAGATTCTGTGTCTCTCTCTTGTTCTGCCCTTCCCCCGCTAATGCTTTGTCTGTCTGTCTCTCTCTCTCTCAAGAATGAGTAAACATCAAAAAAATTAAAAAAAAAAAAAAAAAAGAAATTCACTTCAAATTGGTGGGGATTTAAGAAAATCTCCAGATATGTAATTATGTGACAATGTAAACAAATAATTTTTATAAATAAAAAGGAACTACAGAGAAAAATGGGATAATATAAAAAAATTTAAGTAGATTATATGATTTACTATATTGAAAAACAAACTCTAAGGTCAGTTAAAATAAAATTGAAAAAAAATTAAAAGCTGACTAGCTGTGACAGAAAATTATCTGAGTTTTCCTCAGGAACACTTAGTTATTCTCCCTTGGCTACTTGTAGATATCTTTCTCTCTCACCTCCTACACATTTGCCATCCCTATCTAAACAAATGCTACAGTTCTGAGCCTTTCAGGTTTAAAATCAGTGACGTCTGTGAAAACATGTTTGTAGCACACAATAACTCTATCCTTAGGTATGTGGCCAACAACTTAACACTATGGTCTTTATACAAAGGCTCTGTTAGTATGGCTCAAAAAAGAAAAATGGAAAGCATGAATTAAAGTTTGGAATATATATTACGTATTTTTAAAATCCACAATATTCCTTCAGGTCTTTAGAAGAGCTGAAATGAATACTTTAAAGACAATGCTGTACAAATACATTGTCAGTGAACAGGAATTCTTAGGAAGATAGTAATTTTTGTACTTCCTGACCTTTTACGTATTTTTGATAGCCTTATAAATTTGGAGCTTTACCTCAAGGATTATGATAAGATTAATAGGGATTATGACTTCAGACTTCAAGTATCTTATGATAAAAAAAATCTTGTCCTAAATATAGCCACTTAACTATATAACCCAAATTTGGAAACAAAATCAAACACTTTAATAAAATCCAAAACATATGCATATCTTTCAGTATATATCTTTTGTAGTGCTTCTCTGAAAACATTCATTTATTCATTTAATAAATATCTGAGCACAGGACTATGCTAGGCACTGTAATTAAAGGTGAATAAAACAGTCCCCATTCAAAGGGAAATAACCGCTGGAAAGGGAGGAGGATCTGTAAACAGGAAAATGATGTGGAATGGTAAGTACCAAAATAAAGGTATGAACGTACTACAAAAACTATATGTAAACTATACATAACTAATATACTCTCTAAATGCCTAACACTCTGAAAAACTAAACTCAGAAGAGCAGAATGCAAGGAAAGTTAATACTTATGTTAACATTGGTGTACACATTTTATCAATGAGGGCTGACCATAAATTTTCCTGGGTAGGTTTTTATGTATGAAAGTCTGTGATACTTTATCTGGGATATAAGTTTTTAATTGGTCTTACTGTGGATCTATTTAACTTTAATTCCATTTCATAAATTATAATTTTAGATAGTCTAATGCTGTTATAAGCCTTGTTTACAATTTAGTTATTAGTTTCAAAGCAGAATCCTTTTAATTCTTTGTACACTACAGGTAACTTTGAAAGAATCCATCACATAGTTCCTGTTTATTACCCACAGGTGGGTAAGCCAAAATTAGTCTTTTTCTCTGATATACCAAGAAACCTTGCAAATGGAAATGCATCCTCAGAAAGCTCCCAAGAAGATAAACCTAAAATTGCTGAAGATATGGGGTAGGTTCTTTCAAATATTTATGTGATTTCTTTCTTGGGGGAAGATGGGATACCCTATCGACAACATAGAGGAAGAAAGTCCCTCCAGCTGTCTTCTTGTTCTCTGTTCTCAATTCTTCTTGACCAAGCACACCCACCCCCAAAAATAGTTCAGTTCATCATTGGTCTACTCAAATAATCACACAGTTGTGGTAGAACAACTAGTTCAAGAAGAGCTGGGAGTCACAGACTACATATACTCACTGAGGTAGGGCAAATGACTCAGGACAGTCCCAGAAACAGCAGGTAAAGATGTCTAAATGAGCAGGGATCATATCAAAGGAGCCTGAGGCCCAGTTGATGATCGGTGGTCCACTAGTGAGTAGATGACTGTGCCAAGGGCATCTGGTGGCAGGAGACATTAGAAGTTTCATTAGATTCTCAAAGGGGTTTATGATCTAAAAAATTAGTTTAAGAGTTACTATTCTAAACCTTGAGTGTATGTATAATGTAGCTCCATACGAATCAACTTTAAGGAGGAAATTGCTTTTTCAGTTTTAAAAAATGATATTGCTTCAATGTAAAGATAAACCATACCAGAAAAGAACTTCATTTATTCATAAAACTAATAGGTACCTGTCATATGCTGGGCAATACTGAATATAAAAATTCAAATGAGATAGTCCTGATCTCAAAAATCTTGCAACAAGCTGGTTGGAGAGTCAAATATGATACAATTACTGTAGAGTGTGATAAATGCTATGAACGTTATAAACCAGATCCTAATACATCCTATAAATTATTCATTCAACTTTTTCTCATTTATAGTCCATATGATTGCTCTATTGATCTTCCAATCATATCATAGTAGTCATTACAATATAGTGAAGGAGGCAACAGCATATTTCATTGAGAAAGTAATCAGAGCCAGGGTACATACTCTAGTATAGATTTCCTTTTTCCAGAACTGCCTGTTGAAGATCAGGTAGGTTTATCATGAGACCCTCTTTGCAGAGTCTAGTCAAGGTATGGTGACTTAGCATTACTTAATGAAGCCCACCTAGAGAAGACCTATGAACAACACTGCTGCACTGTCCTACCCCCATTCCCTGAAGAGTGGCTTAGGCTTGCTGGGATGGAGGCATAAGGGAGAAAGGGTCCTCTGAGTCTGGGAAATGCTTTATTTGGGGAGAGGAAAAAGGAAATGGAGAGAGTCCTAGTCTTGCCTCATCTCCATTCACCAAAAACAAACAAAAAACACAGAAGCTGCGTGAGAGTCTGCTTTACTGCTTATGTCCTTTGTCGTTACCACCAAAACCATAGCCACTCTGTCCATGGCACCCTGGTAGTTTCTTAAAGATCTACACAACTAGTGTCAATTCCATGACAGTGTTCTTCAGTTTCGTTTCTTTGCCAAGAATTTTGAAAGATCTTGCTAACATATCATCAAGGTGGAAAGGAAAACAATAAAAATGGACGCAGACTCAGAAAACAATGTTGGTAAATTCTATACATTGCCACACACACTATGTTAGATCAGCTGTGAACTACCGCACATACCATATATTCTACAGTCCCAAGCAAAGCTCTAATCACCTCACTGACAAAACAGCAAATAAATCATTCTATCTTCATTTTCCTAACTAGGAACACTAAATACAGAGCTAAATGCATCTTTAACTAGTATGTACTGCAAAGACAGGCTGCTCTAAAAGAAGCTGGCAGAATAGAGAGGCTCCTGGGAGAAGAAAATAAAGAATGTCCTGCTTCTGTCACTGGCAATTATGTTCAATCCCAAGTCTTCAGTTTTATAATGTGAAAAAATATTACATAAATATTTTGTTTTAAAGTTTTTTTTATTTCTGGGTGCCTGGGTGGTTCAGTCGGTTAAGCGTCTGATTTCAGCTCAGTTCATGATCTCACGGTTCACGAGTTCGAGCCCCACATCGGGCTCTGTGCTGACAGCTTAGAGCCTGGACCCTACTTTGGATTCTGTGACTCCCTCTCTCTCTGCCCCTTCCCCACTCACGTTCCATCTCTCTCTTAAAAATAAATAAAAACATTAAAAAAAATTAAAAGTTTTCTATTTCTTCAGATAACATTTTTACTGAGGGCATACCAAAACATCATTTTGGTATCATAAAAATATTTAAGTCTTACTAAATGGGACTATCAGTTCTACCTCTCTTTATTAAAAGGTGATCAATATGGAATTTCATTAAGCTCTTGATAAAGATTTTTATTGTGTGCCTACTTCTAACATTTTATGAAGTTAGCATAAAACTAAGAGATAATTAGAATAAAGCTAGGTCACTAAAGTGTTAAAAAAAAAAAACACCTAACCCAAACACAAAGAATTTTTCATATCTAAAAATCTAGAAAGTTGAGTAAAGCAACTCCTTCCCTTAATTACTTTAAGGGGAGAATGAGCTAGCATCAGCAGACAAGTCACCTACAGTCTACATTTAATGCTCAGAAGTATAAAGGAGCTTAGAGTCTTCTTCCAAAATGATGAAAGTATGTGCCCCATGCTCCTTTAAGGTTCTGCACATTAGGAGCTGTGCCCGTATCTATGTGAACACAGTGAAGCAACATCTGTCCAATGACAGGGGAATGTTTTCCACCTTCTTTATAAATGTGTGCAGTCTGTGCTCATGTATATTTATACAAGCCTGCTTTCCCTACAGGGAGGAAAAAGTCAGACTCATTGACGTTGTTTTTGACCCTCAAACTGAACTTGATACTATCAATGTACACTTTAATTAAAGATTAGTTCAAAACTATTTTTTATTTAAAGGCTGGCTGTAAACAAATGCCTTGACTATTCAATTAAAAATAATTTATGGTATTAAAAAGATTGTTTCTTTCTGTGTTTGTCACAGTAAATACTTTTGACAGATGTTTCCTCTCTTTTCAATCATGCTAGGAGGTGCTTGAGACTTAGTAATTTTAAAATAGACATTAAATGCATTTACATATTGTAAATAAGATCCACTGAGAATACTGTAGAGCACTGTACACTGAAGGAAGCAAATTGTTACTTGATTATTTATCTTTAAACCCTAAGCTATGTCCATAGAGTCAATCCATCTCTTTTGTTACTGTAAAAATAACTGTGTAGCTGGGTTAGAATGACCTTAGTTTCAGATACCTTCAAGGAATGTGAATCTCTGGGACCCATAATTCACAGGAAATGTTCAATGTATGTTACTTAACTATTTATAAAATACCTACTATCTTTAGTTACAATATGGAAGTATTAGGTTTCTTTGAGTTAAAAAGTGAACTTTAAAAACAGTAAAAATAACTTGCCTTCACCACTGCTAAGATTATGTTTGAACAGTTGTAACAACAGATCTTCTATGTGCCTCAAGAGTTTTAAAACTTCAGTAATATTTTTAGTTGCAAACTCTGGGATGATCTGACATGAACCCATCTGCAAAACTCTAAATGCCTTTAATTGTGCTGTGATAAACCTAACATCAGTCTAATTAATTTTATATGCAAAATAAACTTCTATGTATCAATAATGTAGGTATAAGACTTGCAGTTAGTTGTCAAAGAACCCTTCTTAAATTAGGACATCCCTCTCAAAAAGAGCAATAGTGGTAAGCAACAAGGTTTTTTTGTTTTGTTTTTTTTTAGAACAATCTAAGCTAGGTTTTGTGACTTCTAGCTTCAACTCTGTCAATGGCTTACTCTGTGGAAAAGAGTTATGTAAGATCTAATTTTTAAGAATTATGTAATTTTCCATTTTATTTTTTAAAGAAGTCTTATATATTTTTAAGTTTATTTTATTTTGAGAAAGAGAGCAAGCCAGTGGGGAGGGGCTGCGAGAGGAAGAGAGAGAATTCCAAGCAGCCTCAGCACTGTCAGCACAGAGTCCAACATGGGGCTTGAACCCCTGAACCGTGAGATCATAACCTGAGCCTAAACCAAGAGTCTGACACTCAAACGACTGAGCCACCCAGGTGCCCCAATATTTTCAATTTTAAAATGTCTACTTTGATACCTGAATCTTAACTACCCAAACAAATTTTTTAAAACAGCAGAACCTGTTGAGATAAGAATCAGATGGGGAAAATGAGCATTAGAGAGGCACAGTCAGAAAGGGGCCCAAAGTCACACAACTGCCATAAGGCATAGCTGGACCTTGAATTGAGGTCACTGACTGTAAAAGCCAGGTCTTCAACTATTCTGCAAGGGGGTCTCAAAAACACGCTCAGGCATAGGTAGGTAAAATAAGGGAAACAAAGTGAATGTGATTGAGGTCAACTGGAGAGTACATGTCCAACTAAAGGCACCTGCAAAGGCAAAGGCACTCTACTGCAAAGGCACTCTACTCCAAAACAGTATAGCCAGCAGACATGCTGAACTTGAGAAATCAGACTAGCTGGCAAGCAAGATATCTAGATTAAGAAATCAACTGATTTTAAAATATTGAGTCAACAATTTTTCTTAAAAAAAAATCTACTAAAATGTATACAAAGAATGTGGAAATGATAGCAAAGATATGGAGCAACTGGAACTTTTGTGCACTACTGGTAGGAATGCAAAAATAGCACAGCCACTTTGGAAAATATTCAGACATACTTTTATAAAATTAAACATGTACTTAACACATCTAACAGTCCCACTCCAAGGTGAAGTGAACACCTATGCTCACATAAAACTCTGTACCCAAATGTTCATAGTGGTTTATTCATAATCACCAAAAAGTGAAAACGACCCAAAGCTCTCCCATTGGGGAATGGATAAGCAAACAGTGGTAAATCCATGCAATGGAATACTACTCAAAATTAAATACTACTCAAAATCAAAATCAACTAGTGATACCCAAAACAACATGGACAGATCTCAAAAGCATTATAAGTCAAAGAAGCCAACTTAAAAGGCTACATACTGTATGATTCTATGACCTTCTGGCAAAGGTGAAACTACAGAGACAGAAAATAGATCAGCAATTGCCAAGGCTTAGGAGTAGAATGCAAAGGGTCAGCACAAGGCAATGTAAGGGTGGGAAGGTGAAATGCTGCATCTCTTTGCTGTGGTAGTTTTTAGCAAAACTTACTGGACTATATAGTCACAAGGGTGAATTTAATTATGCAAATTATACCTTAACTAAACAATTAAGGGAAATAGTTGACAGGTGAAAAAAAGCACTGATTATATAAAACCTATTGTTTTACTATATTATACATCTATACATATAAAATGCAGCAATATATTTTCTTCACTGATACATTATTTTACATTATAAAGATGGTGAGTTAATGACAAATTGGCATATTTAGAAAGACATCTAATTTTAAGATCTACACCACACTCTGAAAAAAATCCACAGCACTCTAAAGCCTTCTACTTTCTGGAAGACTAAACAAGAACTCCCAAAGAATAATATACTATACCATGAAAATAGTGTTTGAGTTGTTAATAGGGAGTCAAGTTAAAACATTAACTTTATTGAAATAATAGATACAAAAAATGTCTGGCAAATAATGAAGAACTCTACAAATATTAAATAGGATAGTCTGGTAAAAAGCAAAAGCATTAGGGTCAATCTGTCTACCTTGAATCCTCTCTCTGCCACTTATTAGCTGTGTGACCTTCACAAGTTATTTAATCTCTCTGCGCTTTATTTTCTCAACCACAAAATGTAAAATCCTCAAAGGGTTTTTGTAGACTGATTGAAAAAATAAAGTGCTTTTTTGTAAAGCACTTAGCAAATATAAAAACTTAAGTAAGGTACCTGTTACTAATTTATGTAATGTCGAACATTTGAAGATTTTCATCTTCTATTTTTAATTTAACGGGGAACATGGTTTCTCACAGGAATTAGGACTACTCTAGAATCATCAGAGGATTCAGAGAGGCTGCTTAGAGTAGCAGCAGATATGACCAGGTGGCCCACAGTGGTCAGTATTGTTTCCTCAGTCCTTTCTTTTGAACCTGACTATGGGGCAACAAAGCTATCCATTTTCCAGCCACTGTCATCAGTGAAGAGCTTCGCTGGTGCCCCCACCTCCACCCCACCTCTGGCACTTAGACAAGGCTTTAGCAGGCTAGGCTAGAATGAGGCATGTGAGATGTCAAGGGTGCAAAAGTTAAGGAGCCCTAGGCACCTAATTTGCTTCACTCTAGCCTCAGCCCACCTTCCTTCCAAAATTCTTATTTCCACACTTTTCCTAACACATACTTTTTCCACATTCTTCCCTACTCTGGGGAAGTGGGGAAATCTTTCCTTCTGCTTTTTAAAGCCTGAGAAGATTCACACAGTTTGGTGACTAGCTTTTCTAGTGATTAGCTTCTACTATTGTTGTATTATAGAGTCTGTATGTTTGTGCGCGTTTTGGATGAATTTCATTTTTGAAATAATATTGCTCTTTTTTTCTCTATTAATACAGGAATCCCTCTTTGAAGGAATGTGAAAGCTTGCTGACAAAAAAATGATATATATGAATTTCACCTTCTCCATAACCCAAAAGAAAATGTTTGTAAAAAAAAAAGTAAATTCGTCCTTAAGTGTTCTTTAACATTTGTTTTTTACCTTTACAGTACTAGACAATAGCATCTTCTGCAATTTGTAGCTTTATGGTATCTCATTATGTAAAGAAAATGAAAATTGCTTTTCAATTGCTTTATGCCTCATCACATACAATTTACTGAGAAAATAAAGATGTGCTTCCACATTCATCAACAGAAAGTAATCCTTTTTTGAACCACTTTCCTTTCTAAAGTGTAAATCTAATTACAGTTACTGAATGGGAATTGAAGATATACTGATTCACTAATATAATGTGTGGAATGATACATTAAAATACTAGTGTCACCATTACTACGTACTACTTAACAGTTCCAATTTAAAAATCTATTGTAAAGAAATGATGTCGCATATACAAGAGCAAATTCATTAATGATATTTTAAATTTGATATTGTCTTGAGTCGAAGGAAGATGGAAGATTTCTAAATGTCCTGCTCTTCGAATTGTAGGAATTATTTCAAGGATATACTAATTACGTTCTAGAAAATACCGTGCGTCCACTAGGACTTCACCTCTGAAGGCCATGCATGGGTCCCCAGGGCCGGCGGGAGCCACAGAGGCGGGGCGTCCCGGGCCCAGCGCCTCCCAGGCCGGCTCGGAAGAGGCCAAGGCGCAGAGCCAGCATTCTAAAAGAGCCTTGGCTGGAGCGCCTCATCGCACAGCCCGAGGACCACGCTTCCCGCGGGTCTTCCCAAGTGCAGGACTTCTCAGGAGAGTTCCCCGCAGGGGGGCGGAGCCAGGACCAATTTTAGGTCAAAAAAAGAAGGGAAAAAACCGGGGCCCGGCGTTTGCTACGGAGGCAGCCCACAACGGTCCGCGCCCCCGGGGAGAAGCGACCGCGATCCCAGGGCCATTTACACTGGTCTGAGGAACTTCAAGTACCACAGTGGGAGCATTATCTCTGAGCGGCTCAATAAACTAGTCACGAACTACAGAGGTGGAGGTGCTTTAAGTAATTAGGGCACACGAAACATTTACCTTGGTGGTAGAATAATAGGTTAGCGCATGGCAACGGCACACTTCACATTTCCTCAGAAAATTAAAAGTCACTCTCCACAAAACGCCAGGGTTCCCGCCTCAGCTCTGCGTCTGCCTAAGAGGCGCCCTCGCTCAGATTGGGTCCGGGGCTGAAGAACCGCGGCGAGGCGCAGTAACTCAGGGGGCCTTCAACACCGCGGACGCTCGACAGGCAGGGCGTGCAGGCTCGCCTCAAAGTGAACCGCGACGGGGGCGAGGGCGGGGCCAGGCGGAAGCCCCGCCCCCTATAGCCCCGCCCCGCCGGACTGTTTGATTAATGACTCTCAGCTCCGGGCAGAGCCCCTCAGGTGGGCGCGAACCTCGCCCGGTACTGCTCTTCCGCCTGACATCAAGTCTGGCCCACACACGCCTGGCCACGGGGGCGCCTGTATAAAAGACGCGCCCAGCAGGGGCTGGAAGCGGCTGTAGACTTCGGCTAGACGAGGATGGAGTGACCTGTGGCGGCCCTGGCCACGCAGACCCAGCTCGACGCTCCTCGCCCGCTCGCGCAGCAGAGCCGAGCCCTGCACTGCCGCTCCAGGAAAGGTGAGGATTTCGGTTCGACCCCCCGTCGCGACGCTTGGTCCCCAGGTTTCAGAGGGGTAGCGGGTGCCTTAGTACAAGGTGAGGTCAGGGTCCCCGTCTCCTCCCGTAGAAATTAGAATGAGCTCCTGCAGTCACCCCCCCCCCCCCGGGATCCCTGGCCTCGAGAGCGAATGGTGCGAGGACTACCCGCGTGAGCACTGACGGCCGTGAGATGGCCCGGGGCTACCCGCTGCGCTCCGCGAGAATGACCTGCACCCTGTTTCCTGCGGGGCTGGCGCACAAGGTTCCAGAAGTGCAAACAAGTTACGAACCGGAGCTCTGCTTCCGAGATCCTCCTTCCTCGGTAGAATAGCCCTTCCATTTAATTTGTCCGTGAAAAGTAAAGCCGGCACCGCGCCCCTCTTTAGCCCTCTAAGCCCAGGAACTGTCAGGCCCCACAACTCTCCTCAGACGCGGGGAGGCAAACACGCCCCAGTCAAAACAGCCTCATCTCTGAGAACGCCCCAGCCACGTCGTTGGCCCGTAGTGCAGCTGAGGCGAGAGGCCTGCGCTTCTCCGGTTTAAGCCCGACCAGCGCCGGGCCTCACCGCGCCTTGGGTCCTTTGCAGGGCACGCAGCTCAGGAAGCCGCCATGGACCGCGACGGCCCCGCAGGCAGCCCCCTGATCGCTAGGAACGAGACCGCGCCGGCGGTTGCAGCCACCCGCGACTCGAGCCCCGGCCGGGCAGGGGCAGGACCGGCGGGCCCCGGCGGCGGTGCGCGCCTGGGGGGCGGGCGGCCGGCAGCAGCGAACGCTGCGCGGGAGCGAAGCCGCGTGCAGACTCTGCGGCACGCCTTCCTAGAGCTGCAGCGCACGCTGCCGTCGGTGCCGCCGGACACCAAGCTGTCCAAGCTGGACGTGCTGCTGCTGGCCACTACCTACATTGCCCACCTCACCCGCAGCTTGCAGGACGACGCCGAGGCGCCGGCAGACCCCGGGCTGGGCGCCCTGCGCGGCGACGGCTACCTACACCCTGTCAAGGTAGGCAGGCAGGGCGCCCTGCGGAGCCAGGGCGGGGAGCAGGGCACCTTAACCCTCAGTGTCGGCCATCGCCTGGGCTGATGCCACCGAACTCTCACTCTTCGCTCGGGGTGAGGCGGAGAACTGACCTGGAGATCGATCTTGGCCCACCAGCGCCCAGGTAGCGACGTCCCCACTGCAAAAGGCTACTCCATAACTGTTGGCAGGTCATAATCGTTGGCAGGTAGTGAATTTAAACCCGAGGTGGCTTTGGGAGGGGTGTATCGCGCCTCTTCATAGGATGCAGCCTATGCAATGCCTTTCCTAAATGGAAAGTTTCTCAGGGGTGCCTGGCAGGGTGTTTGGTTGGCAAGTTTTGGTGGTTTTTAGAATCAAGAGTTACAGTTATGAGCCTTTGAGAGTTTTTAAGTGTTTTTAATTCACATAATTACATTTCCATTGTGGTTTTTATCAAATGTTTGAAAAGCTTCGTTCAAACGGGGGTGATGGAATTATCGCCCTTTAAATAATCCAGGAAATCACTGTTTAAAATTTTTTGTAAAACTGGTAAGAACAAAATGAAACCGGTCTGCCATCCTATAGAGTAAATTTTCAGTCCCTTTTAATAAAGGTTAATTATCATGGATTAGACAGTTACCTAGAATGTTAAAAAAACAATAATTGTTTATGTAATTTTCACAATAGATTGGCATATGTTAATCAAACTGAGTACTATATTCAAATTCTGTAATGTGCAAAATTAGCCCGCAGAATGCTTTGTATAATTTTTTACATTACATATAGATAAAATAGGGTTTTTATTTAATATAGTGTATACAGTTATGGTTTATTACCTGTATTGCAGTATTTAGACTTTGCATCATCCTTTTCGCCTAGATTTGATTGTCTTGAAATCCAGCATTCATCTGGCTTTGTTCAAGATACATCATCTTCCCTGTTTTCTCTAAACCTAAATTTTTGAATTTTTGGTTCTACATTTTGCCACACACACACACACAAATACAAGATTAGAACTTGGCCTAAGCATGTCAGTGTTCAGTAAAGTATTGAATAATCATCATTGAAATGTGGTAAAGTACACTAATATTAACTCTACTTAAAACTATGTGAAGTTCAGGTTCACAAATATAATCAACATGATGTTAGGTTCAAATTATTTCAAATATAGAAATTTGGAATATCACTTATTTATGATTATGATAGACCTTGTTTTGTGATATAATATAATCTCTGCTGAAAAGTCATTCACTAATAATTAGGGGTTTTTCACTACAGTCTGCTTTGGATTGATATTCAAATGTATCATTAATATTAGATTTCTTTTGGCTTGACATTTTCCATATACTCTAAAAAAGTTCAACATTAAATAGACTTTAATACAGAAAACATCTGTTAAATGTCTCTGTGGGAGATACGATTCAAATTGTTTTCACCTTCGTTTCTTGTAAGTATCTTTTTGAATGAATACTATTAATAATTTTCATGTAACAATAAGCTTAACAAGAGTTTTTTTGTAGTTGTTTTTTCAGGTACCAAATGTTTTTGTAGCTTTACAATTCTTTTTAAAAAATTAAATCTCATTTGTCCTTGGACCAATTATTTTGATTTTAAAAGACAATTCTAGGGATAATAAAACAAGGCCAAGGATTACCTCTTTAAAATGAAATTGATGATGGTTGAACAAGCGACTAGTCTGTATTAAAATTATCTACTGAGTGTCTACTGTGTGCAAAGCATTGTTAGGAGATTGAATACAATTAAGAATAAGACTCAATCTCTGCCCTAAATGAACATATAATAAAGACAAAGACAAAAATAAAGCAACAGTCTGTAAGGGATAATGTTCTGTGTGCTATAAGAGACTTATAACCATGTGCTGCAGAGGTTTGGAGTAAAGAGGTTTCATACACATAATTGAAACCACCTGTAACACATTATATGTATATGCTTAAGTATTAAGTCTATCTTTGATTAATCTTATGCAAAAGGAATAAAAATATTCTGATTATTTGTACTTTTTGGTTAACTAAGGGTATTGTAACCCTTAGTTAAAAAAATGTTCCAAGATTCTGCCTTACACCATAGTATTACTATGTCTTTGATGATTAAAGATCTGTTAACAAATATTTAAAGGCCATGATTTTGAGTCATCAGTCCTTATTATCAGTATTGGGGTTAGCATTGTGGGAGATTTACCTTAAGAGTATCTCAAATGAAACTGGAAAGTTTAAGTGAATGGGGTCCTGGGGCATAGCCTAAAAGAGCAGTTTTCATCCTTTTGGGATGTGAGCAATTTGATCAGCATGAGTGTACCAAAATGAAATGATCCTCCAAAGGAAGAGGGATATATTTCAGATTCTGATATCGGGAGAAAAGTACAAATGTCTTTATTCATTGCATTACCCCTGGAGACTCATTGTTGATATTATACATATAAAATAATTTAAAAAATAAATACAAAGTTTTGTCATTGGGTCATTTAACTCCAAAATCCAAGAGTGCATTTTTAAGGTTTTCAGGTTTAATTCGGTTAATTGTATGAGTTTACTTAGATTGTTCTAAGCCTAATGAAACAACATGGTTTCAAATAAATTTTATTAGGTAAAGTAGAGGTCAGAATTGTGTTAATCTACACAATGTTAAAACAGACCATTGAAAAGTGAAATGTAAGTCCATCAACTGGCTTTTTTGGCATGACGCTGACATGCAGATTGATATTTTATTTACATTTTATTTCTGACTCTTAAAACTATATGTGTACAGTAAATTCAGTTGAATAAAATCATTAGAAGCCTTTTTCAAAATCAAAAGTTCTTAAAATAGAAAGTTTTATTAAGTTCATGAAAAATGAGGCAAAAATCCACATATGCATTTTTTTAAGTTTATTTTTAGTAATCTCTACACCCAATGTGAGGCTTGAACTCCTGACCCTGAGGTTAAGAGTCACATACTCCTGGGGGCGCCTGGGTGGCTCAGTCGGTTGTGTCCGACTCTTGATTTTGGCTCAGGTCATGATCTCACAGTTAGTGAGCTTGAGCCCCACATTGGGTTCTGCACTGACAGTGCGGAACCTGCTTGATACTCTCTCTCTCCCTCTCTCTCTGCACCTCCCCTGCTTGTGCTCTCTTTCTCTCTCAAAATGAATAAACATTAAAAACATATATTTTTAAAAAGAGTCA
The DNA here is from genome assembly GCF_018350195.1 of Panthera tigris. Lineage (NCBI taxonomy): Eukaryota > Metazoa > Chordata > Mammalia > Carnivora > Felidae > Panthera > Panthera tigris. Next base: position 17,588,486 of record NC_056676.1, on the reverse strand, counting down.
CACACTCCTCTGACTGAGCCAGCCAGGCATCCCCAAAATTGACATATACGTTAACTTTCTTCATTAATTACCTATGTCTCCCCTTCATTTGTCTCCACATTTGGTTGCATGATTTAGAGTGATTCTGAATACAGTAGGACCCAGGTAGCACATATCAGAAATATCAGGGAGCATTCAGTAGTATGTTTATTTTATTTGCTTTTAAATATATTTAATTCATACGGAATACTCAAATTACATGTGAACTTTAAGCATGAGATCTTTATGCTCATGAATATGAGGCAGGAATTTAAAAGATTGAGAGGCACAGGTTTATAATATGCCAAAAATTTTACACTTGAAATTGATGATTTCAGCCCTACACTATTCACTACATGGGTTAGTCTGCTCGGGCAGCAATAACAAAATACTATAGGCTGAGAGGCTTAAAAAATAGAAATTTATTTTCTCACAATTCTGGAGTCTGGGAAGCCTAGGATAAAGGTGCTGGCCAATTGAGTTCCTGGTGAGAGTTCTCTTCCTATCTTAAAGTTTGGCAACTTTGCTCTTTTTCAGAAGAGAGAAACTTTCTCTTCCTCAAAAGGTCACTAATCTATCATGAAGGACCCACCCTTTTAACCTCATTTGGCCCTAATTACCTCCACAAAATACCATCATGTTGGAGGTTAGAGAATCAACATAAGAATTTTGGGGGTTAGGGGGCAGGGACACAAACAGTCCATAGCACTGTGGCACAGTGTTCTTCAGTATAAGGCAGGACTTGAATCTGACCTAACAATGTCAGGTCCTGACCTATCAGAAAAACCCCAGACTAGTTTCTAAAACACTTCATGTTATGAATCCATGGCAAGAATCCCAAGGACAGGACCAGTGATACACCCAGAACATATAAGAATGCACATCTGTGATTTAAAACAACAAACCTGAAGGGGCACCTGGGTGGCTCAGTTGGTTGAGCTCTTGATTTCTGCTCAGGTCATGATTTCACAGTTTGTGTGCTTGGGATTCTGTCTCTCTGCCCCTCCCCCCACTTGCATACATCCACATGCGCTCTTTCAGGCTCTCTCAAAATAAATATATATTAAAAAAAAAAAAAAAACCTGAAATGGAGTTGCAAAAATAAGTAGCACACTGCCAGTCTTATTACTGTATCAAATGTAAAATGTAAGGTTATTTATAGGAAGATTCTATAGGAGTAGGCCATTTTTAATTCTAAGTAACACAAATTTTACGTTTTATCCGTATTTAAAGTATAGATTTCCAGCCAGAATAATCTGAATTTAGGACTCTAAAATGGACCTGAACTGCATGAGAGCAAATTCACTTATCATATATGGAGGCATAAAAATAGGACTTTTGTTGGTTGTTAAGGACAGAAACTCCTGGATTATATCACATGCGCACTTACTATCCCTTATAGCTACATTTTACATCTGGAATGCCAGTTTAGGTGAAAGTAACTATACTCAGAAGTACCTTACACTCAACTTCTGCAAAAAGAGGTCCATTCTGATTTCATTGGTCTGGTGTGTGACTTGGTCATCAGTCTTTTTTAAAGCTCCCCATGTAATTTTAATACGAAGCTTGGGTTTAGAATCAGAAGCTCTTATGGTCTTTGCCTTGTTAATAATTGTATTTCTATTTGAACACTGCAGATCATCTGTCAGGCATTTAAGAACATTTCATGGTGCTTGTAACCAGCAGTCTGCCTGTAAATGTTCAGTGATAAAAATAACCTGCTGCTCATGTCAGCATTTACTCCCTAGAAAGTGTGGGATCCCATTGCTGACCTTTGGGAGTTACACTTTATTAGTCTAAAGACTTTTCTCTTTGTATAAAAGTAGTATTTCTTGGGGCACCTGGGTGGCTCAGTTGGTTAAGCGGCAGACTCTGGCTCAGGTCATGTTCTCACATTTAGTGACATTGAGCCCTGTGTAGGGCTCTGTGCTGATAGCTCAGAGCCTGGATACTGCTTCAGATCCTGTCTCTCTCTCTCTCTCTGCCCCTCCCCAACTTGTGCCTGTCTCACTCTCTCCCTCAAAAATAAATAAACACTAAAAAAATTAAAAATACTATTTCTCTGATTAGTATTCCAAGGACCTATTACAAAACTGACTACCAGACCACCCCCCCCAAATTCTGAAAGTACTACTTATGTAATACATTTTTTCATCATCATGTCTATTTGGCAATAAGTTATGTTAATTTTTTAAATGTTTATTTAGTTTTGAAAGAGAGAGAGAAGCACAAGCTGGGGTGAGGCAGAGAGAGAGAGGGAGACACAGAATCTGAAGCAGGCTCCAGGCTCTGAGCTGTCCACACAGAGCCTGACGCAGGCTTGAACCCACAAACCATGAGATCATGACCTGAGCTGAAATCAGATGTTTAACCGACTGAGCCACCCAGACGCCCCAAGTTATATTATTTTTGAGAAGTACATGTTTAAAGTGAATTTAGAAAAGTTGCAATCAAAATACAAATGTGATAACTACTGAGAGATTAGTGCTATATGATGCCGCTACATCCAGACATTTATTTTGGATGTTATATTTATATAACACCAAATATTCTAATATTTATGACTTTGAGATGCTCTTTTAGCTAGATTAAATGTTTAGATAGTTGAATTAGTCACTTTTCATTATAGTTCTGTGACAAGTGGAGACATATAATACATACCACGTATTACTTTTTAAAATATCTTTAAAACCAGGAATCTTGTTTTAGGCTTTATCTTGCTTTAGGTTTAGTTTTTGTTTTGTTTTTTTTTTAATTTTTCTAAGTTTATTTTGAGACAGAGTGTGAGTGGGGGAGGGGCAGACAGACAGAGGCTGACAGTGTAGAGTCTGATGTAGGATTCGAAACCGTGAGGTTGTGACCTGAGCCGAAATCAAGAAGCAGACACTTAACCGACTAAACCACCCAGGTACCCCTAGGTTTAGTTTTAAATTAAAACATTATTGATAGATAGATTTTCCTACACTTAACTATTATCATTCTCTCTAATTTCTTGCAGTTCTTGTCCACATGCACATGTATTATATTTATACAATTATAGTCAAAGTCTTGGTATATTTTTACTTTCTTTAATGTTTATTTTTATTCTTTTTTAATATTTACTTATTTTTGAGAGAGAGAGGGAGACACAATCTAAAGTAGGCTCCAGGTCGGGGCGCCTGGGTAGCTCAGTCGGTTGGGCGGCCGACTTCGGCCCAGGTCATGATCTCGCGGTCCGTGAGTTCAAGCCCCGCGTCGGGCTCTGTGCTGACAGCTCAGAGCCTGGAGTCTGTTTCGGATTCTGTGTCTCCCTCTCTCTGACCCTCCCCCGTTCATGCTTTGTCTCTCTCTGTCTCAAAAATGATTAAACGCTAAAAAAAAAAAAAAAAAATTTAAAGTAGGCTCCAGGATCTGAGCTGTCAGCACAGAGCCTAACGGGGCTGGAACTCACGAACTGTCAGATCATGACCTGAGCCAAAGTCGGGTGTTTAACCAACTGAGCCACCCAGGTGCCCCTAAGGTTCATTTATTTTTGAGAGAGAGAGTGTGTATGAGCAGGGGAGAGGCAGAGAGAGAAGGAGATAGAGAATCCCAAACAGGTTCCATGCTGTCAGCACAGAGCCCAATACAGGGTTTGAACTCACAACCAGTGAGATCATGACCCAAGCCAAAGTCGGACACTTAACCAACTAAGCCACCCAAGTGCCCCTATTTTTACTTTTATTATTAGTATTAATAAACATTTTTTTCATGTTGTTCCTTAGATTTCACAATTACAGTTGTTACAAACATCATGATATTGTATTTGTCTTGAGACATTGGAATTTTTAGTACTACTATTACAGGCATATCTGTCATAGATACTAACTTTTGGATTCTTGTTTAAATATTCTTTTTCAGAAATGGCCCATGCGATCAAGATTATACATTGGTGCTACTGGTCAGTTTCTGAAGCATTCTGTGTCTGGAGAAAGAGCAAATCATGGCAGTACTACAACAGACTCACAGCCTTAGGCTCTCCTCTGATGGGTGCTGGTAGAAAGTGGCGTCATTTTTAAATAGTAGGAAGTAATTCTATATTTATTACATCAGACATAACAAACATCATTCCTGAAAGTTCACATGTGAATCCATGGTTGGAAGTTCAGATTTATCTGTCTAATCTATATACATGTGGATTTAAATAATTGGTCTTGGACAAAACACCCAGCTTATCTATTCATTGTGAGAGATAGTCACTACTGAATACTGTAAGAAAAACTATTGGAAAAAAGAAAAACACCAAAATCGAAGAATTGTGTATGTATCCAGAGACTGTACATGTTTTCTGTAGTATACCTAGTACACACTGAGAAGCTGATATCTTAATAGTCTTGACACCAGTATTCCATCTTTGTGAAAACCAGTTTGTGCTTAAAGTTGGTCTAAGAAGCCATTTCAGTTGGAAAGCACGAGATCATTTATCCAGTTTTAGCTAAATACGTGTGAAAAGATTGTTGAGATAATATGAAGTTGCAGTAACTTCTATAATTAGTTATTTTTCCCTCTTAGAAAACTTGGAGTATTAGAATAGTTTGCTGTATTGGACAGGGCTTGGCCACCTTCCTAAATGACTGTTAAATATCTTACTATGTTTCCAAATTGTGGAAGGCTTTGGGAATCCCTGCAGCCCAGTGTGAATAGCAGATAAGTGTCACTGGGCAGAGGGTTTGTCACCCTCCTCCCTGGTTACTTCACCTCCATCCCACCCGTGTTCAGGTCCTGGGCTAGATGAGCAGGTGCAGCTGCAGCCATCTTACAGAGAGCCAAGCCTGTCAGGGGCTTCAAGTGAGCGCCCATGACCCTTGACAGTCACTGCTTTGGCTAGGCTCCTTCTCTCCCTTGTCAATTGCCGTTCACAATCTACCTACTTGGCCATTACGAAATATGAAAAAACTGGGGTGCCTGGGTGGCTTAGTTAAGCGTCTGACTTCTCAGGTCATGATCTCGCCATTCATGAGTTCAAGCCCAGCATCCGGCTCTGTGCTGTCAAGCTCAGAACCTGGAGCCTGCTTTGGATTCTGTGTCTCCCTCCCTCTCTGCCTCCTCCATCACTCAGGCTCTGTCTCTCAAAAATAAATAAACATTTAAAAATTTAAAAAAAAAGAAGAAATAGGAAAAAACCTGTCTGATTTGGGAATTCTGGCACTGATCTGCACCTTGAGAGAGTCTGAGGACACAGAGTGACTACCTTGAGATAAATCAGGCCAGAGCAGACCCCACTGAATCTGCCCCAATTTAACCTACAACAGGAAGGTGCCCTGCTATGGGCCTCTCCCACCACACTACACACCAAGTGCCCAGGGAGCTGCTGTTCTGCCTGATTGCACCAGTTTCGGTTTTCAGCAGAAGCTTGAGGGTCAGAGCCAGAAAGTAGGAATGTTTGTCGGGGAACACACTGAATCTCAAAATAGGGTGTAATACAGATTTAAAAAATCATCAGTCTCTTATGTCTTAACTCCCTTTCTTCTTTTTCTCCTCAGTCCTTACTATTCCACTTTCCAACTGTAAAGTTCATTTATTTCTAAATAACCCAGTGTTAAAGTAACTGAATTTGATCCAAGATTAGCAAATAGAAAGGTATATTAATGGATTTATGGACTTAGTTGGATTAGTATAGCTGTTGACCACCATTTTATTTTCTCCTTGCCTCAGTTTTCTTCTAGCTTTTGGCAGTGAAATGATGTGAAAGACCATTTGAAGGCAAAAACTGTCATTCAGTTGATTCAGCTGAACATAGCTCATACCTGATAGTTTGTCATTTTCATTACTTTAATGTGAATACTCCTTGTAATGTGACCAAAGCATGTCTTTAAAAGAGGAAGCATATAATAAAAACTTTCTACATATAAATATGTAGCAAAGATGTTTACATACTTAAATATTTGTGAATATATTTACCCACTCATATAACATTGAAAGGAATAAAATGTAAAATGAGATATGAATTTAGCCATTCACTATTATAAGTTATTGCCATAAAAAGTGCTAAGAGGGGCGCCTGGGTGGCGCAGTCGGTTAAGCGTCCGACTTCAGCCAGGTCACGATCTCGCGGTCCGTGAGTTCGAGCCCCGCGTCAGGCTCTGGGCTGATGGCTTGGAGCCTGGAGCCTGTTTCCGGTTCTGTGTCTCCCTCTCTCTCTGCCCCTCCCCCGTTCATGCTCTGTCTCTCTCTGTCCCAAAACTAAATAAAAAAAAAAAAAAGTGCTAAGAATAATCTTTTAAGGAAGGAAATCAAACTTCTTTATAGTTACCCGAAACTGAACTCTAAATACTACATATGATAGCAAGAATTTCAGAAAAATGGTTTCATTGCTAATAATAATAATAATCTATTTGGCTACAGTTGTTAAAACATTTAATTGGGGGAAAATAATGACTTCTGTTGAATTCATCCTGTTAAATAGTTAAGCTTCGCCTTTAACATTATTACTTTTTATTTCCTCTTGTCCACTTACAAAAAAATGTTTTAATGCCAAAGAAGTATATTTCTGTCATAGGTTCACATAACATTTCATTAAATTGCTAAATATGCTAACAACTTTTGGTAGGCTGGAAAATCTCAAGGGAGAAATTGCATACTTTCACCCAAAGGTTCAAAGGAGCATGCTGTTTTACTTAATGGTGCATGGTCGGGATAAGGGTATTACTAAAATAAAGCATTACTTGGAAAATTAATTTAGTCTGTTAAATTTGCATCTGTCTCTGTGGACATTTAACAAATATTTAAGGTACTTAAGGTACATTTTAAATATTTCTAGTAGATAACTATTTGGCATTAGATTCTTCACTGTGCTCTCCTTAACAGAGTATATATGAGGACTGGGGATGGGGTATATTTGGATCACAGTAGTATTCCATCGTCTGCAAGGAAAATCCTAGGTTAAATTTCTGTCATTTCACTCAGCTCTCAGCAATATGACATACATTTAAATTCCTCTGTAATGAAAATTTTAGAGGATAGGGAAGTATCTTTTTAGAAGTATAACCAGTTCCAACAGACTTTAAAAATATTCTTTTTCCGATTATAAAAGTACAGTGCAGTTTATCATATGGCAGTTATGCATCAGTAGTTACATTAAAAGTATATACATACCCATTTTAAAAATCAGAACTTAATAATAAAAGGGATAATGTGGAAAGTAAAAGTCCTACAATGGAAAAGGGTGTTTGGGGATACAGAGTAAGGGTGAGGGAATCTATGTTACCTGTTAGTAAAGAGTGGTTTTGCATGTTTATAAGGTTTATTTGGCCAACTACTTCAATCTGCAATTATCGATATCTTAAATAGTGGTTTTCTTATCTATTCATGGGGACTTTATTTAAACATAGAAGAAGCTGTGCAAAAAGAAAAGAAATGCTGATTGACCTTGCTGAAATTATGTCATTATTTTAGTTGAAATTGCTTTTTAGATTAAATTATTCAATAATTTCACTTTCTCTCATGGGTCCTCATTTGATATTCATGAAAGCAACTAACCAGTTATTGTCAAGAAAAGAAAAAGTATTCAGGCTCCAGTAAGATCTCTCTCTCTCTCTCTCTCTCTTTTCTATTGGACAGAGGTAATTCTCTATATATTTTTCCAGCACATGATTTAATCTTTTTCTTTAACCCCTGGTATATTAATTATAGTGCCATTCTGAGGAAATAAGCCAATGCAGAAAAAACATTTCTGCAGTGGCCTACATGATCCCCTTAAAAATCAACACATGAATTGTATTTGGCATAATTATAAGCTTGCTTGTTGGCTCCACATAAAATTGTATTCTTAGCTGGAGGGGGGAAGAAATTATAAATCACAACAGACTATGATCCAAACTTATATATTAACTATCTTACTTTGAGAGGATGGCTTAATCTAAATACTCTTTCCTAACCCTATATAGGTTATTGCAGATTATATCAATCATATTGTATTTGAAAAGATACGAACTTGAACTCTTCAAGCATTGGCAGATTCTATTTTAATCTGGTAACAGATTCTTTTTTTTAAATCATTGCTGGAGGATGTGACATCTACAGATTCCCAAATAACTTAAAACTAGTAGGGTACTATTTCTACCTTTCTCCATGGTACACACTTTAGATCTTTTAGTTTTGTTTTTGTTCTTATTGTGACTTTAAAAATATCCAGGGGTGCCTCGGTGGCTCAATCCGTTGAACATCCAACTCTTAGTTTCGGCTCAGGTCATGATCTCCTGGTTCGTGAGTTCAAGCCCCACATCAGGCTCCATGCTAATAGTACAGAGCCTGCTTGGGATTCTCTTTCTCTGCCCCTCCCCCACTTTCTCTCGTTCTCTCTTTCTCTCTCTCCCTCTCTCTTTTTGGTCTCTCTTGGTCTCTCTCAAAAATAAGTAAATAAACTTTAATAAAAATATCCAAAAGCTAAGATTCCCAAATTTTAAAAGCAACAGTAGAGAACTATAAAATTGTAGATCTCAAAGAAATTAATATGCATTTCTATTACATATTGGTAACAGTATGAAACTGTTATAACTGAAAAAATAATGCCCTTAAATCCTATAGATTTGCTTCCCACAGACTTTGAGGACAGCACAGATGGTACTGCAGCACGGTTGGGAACATGGGACATTAAGTATTCTTGCCTAACTACATAAACCGGGGAAGGGCTTCCCTTCCTATGTTTATACAAGTCTTAGTTTCAACTCATAGGAGAAACCAGCTCAGTGAAATACACCTCAATCACTCAAACTCTTTCATTATAAACTACCATAGCATTCAGCTGTCAGAAGCTTTTAAATTATAAACTGAAGAATAAGCTTGTTAGGCTTAAAGATTATGTCAATAGTCATTTCCTGTGCATATGATGTTACTGAAGAAACTCATGCATTCCTGCCTTCTCAGGACCAAGAAGTATGTCCATGGGGAGTTCTGGGGATGGACTTAAATCACTTGTCTCCATTTTTATGGTCAGTGCAAAGTCTAAATAAGAATTTATTTTAAACATTCTTATTTTCCAGTAAGTTCTGAAATCACTCAATTTAGAAATTTTAAATGTGTCCTATTATAAAGTATCTTAGTGCTTTACATAGAGGGGCTTACCATACAGATCAATATATTTTTTTAATTAAGTTGTATTTAAAAGAAAAAAAAAGTCCCGCACCAGATTGTTTCTTCTTTGCGTGCAGTACATCCGTGCCTCTTGCTGATTGTAAGTTCCTATACTGGAGTCATCTTGAAATGTAGGGTATAACCAAGTGGAAAAAGTGATGTGCTACAGCAGAAACAGGAGAATCAAGAGAAGGAAGAATGGTGGGAAGTAGGAAGCTATTTCCAGATCCTCCTTTCAGAAAGAGGCCAGTACCACCATGGAACCAATCAGATTGGAAGAGTGTTATTCTGGGACATACAGGAGAGCCTGCCTTCAAACGGAGACCTGACTTTGGGACAAGACCAGAACAAGGACAAAAAGCTGCTAATGCTGTGCCACACTTGAGGCCCAGAGAGCAGCCACAAGGGGTCTCAGGAAGGACTAGGCCAAGGTAGTTCTACTTTCCTCTCTGGCCAGACAGCCAATGCCAGAGGCTGAACAATGTTTAGAGTGATGATAGTGGTGGGAATGGCTTGACTCGAGACAGAAACTTCTCGTCACTCGAACAGTAAGTGCAGTCTTCCAACCCCCTCAACCCATGAAAGCCCCACCGAGACTTCGGCCATTCTTGAGATACACACTCATTACATTAGTGCCCTCCCTTCCCTTGTTGAAGCAGGGCTTCCTGCAAAAATGAATGAGAGGTGAGAGAGCGTATTACTCAAGATCCACCTCTAGTCCAACTTGAGGAAATGAGGAATGGGGAGGCCAGAAGAGATGGAAAAAGAAATAGATTCTAGATAAAAACCTAAATCCCACTTCCTACTAAGAAGTGAGTTGGGGGATTACCTATGTGACTACATTGCCTTAGGGCATGAAGTAGTTTACGAATGAGAGGCAGGTATCTTGTATTTTTAAGTACTAACCTGATTCAGTAGTCTGCAGGCTCCCCTATTCACTGAATTAAGGACCTCTGGTTAAAGGGAGACTCCTAGAATGAAGTCATTATATACACCTTTGAAGTCACAAAAGTGAGTCAGCATTCCTAGCAAGATAATGGACCTAAAATTCAAACTTTATTAAGAGAGAAAATAAAATTCAAAATTCCAAAAGTTGCCCTCTATGTATTAAGAGCCAAGATTGGAGGCATAGAAACAGTTTTACGCTAAGTGGTAATAGAGGGGTCAGGCCAAGGGGCAGATGTAATTCCCCCGTGTCATTCGCTGTGGGTAGAATGAGGAAATGTGGGGCAGTGAGGATATGGAGAGAAGAGCTGGCCTCACCACACTTCTCTAGGTAAAGCCTGGAAGCCTGCAGACCCCTGGAAGAGCCCTGGATTCCAGTCGGAGACTGGTGAGAGGCAATGGCTGAGTGGGGACCCTGAGGGCAGGCGGCATATTGCAGCCAGTTGCAGAAGCCAGGATGCCAGGATATCAGGGAGATGGCAGACTAAGGGGGCCTCAAAACAGAAGGCTGTAAGCAGGACTCAGGGCCCCAGCAGTGACATCAGCATGACACCAAGGTAACAGATGCACTGTGTCAATCAGGTCTAGACCCAGAGGACAGAAAGGCATGGGGGCTGCAGTCTCTCCCTCCACCTCCTTTGGATACAAAACTTCTTCCTGAAGCTAACCAGAGACTGAAGGGGAAGGGCAGGTAAGAAGCCCACTGAGAGGAGAAAACAGCCCTGATAGAGTCTCAACATTTATGTGACTGCATATTTAACTGCAGTATTTAAAAACATCGGCAGATGTTTTTCTTCAAGGGTGGGGATTCCAGAAGAAGATGAAGTTGGATGCAGGACAGAAAGCTACCTTACTTTCTTCACACTCAAGTCATGGCGTGGACATTTTAACCCATTTTATACCATGGAGATTGGCTATTTGTATTGACAAATTTACAACGTAATTGTATTTTTTTTACCTTCCAGTTTAGAACACACCTCAATGAGTGACTGTGATGACACCGAGGACATTCATGGACCTCTGTAAATGGATTAGGAAAATTCAGAGTATGAGAAGCTGGCCAGGGATGCCCTGCTAGTCAGTGGCAGAGCCAGGATTCAGACTCAGGCTCTGAGAGTTTGGTTCTTACCTGCTCTGGGCCGCCTGCCCTGTTGTCTACCTGGATGCTTCAGGTATTCCAGTCTCCTACCCCCAGTCCTGTTGGAAAACATCCTTCTTTACTTCTGATCTTTCACTGTGATAAGCATTTGGCTTAGTGTTTGCCCTCAATAAATTTCCCTTGCCTTTTCCTCCTGTTCCCCTCAGCTCACAAAGGTCATGTGAAATAATAGCTGAGAAAGTGCATGTAGACAGCAGAGAAGTCAGGAATGTCTTCTCTGGCTGGTTAGCTCAGTTACATGGAGGGTAAAGATGGTAAGATGAAGCATAACACACATACCAAAAACAAAGCAAAATGAAAACAAAAAAAAAGCCATAAAGGAAAAGATGGATAATTTTGACTACATAAAAAATAAATTCGTGTTAACTAACCTGAATTTAAACAAATTTTAAAAATTAAAAAAGTACATAAAAATAAATTCATAAAATGAAAGAAAAAAACATAAGGCAAAAAGACAAAAAGGAAACCAGGGCGGGGAAAGTCACAACATACAAGATAGTCACAGTAAAAATTTCCTTTATATAAAATCAGCTCTCAAGAATTAAAAAGACCAGCAACTCAGTAGAAAAGTATGTAAAATCGGGATCACCTGGGTCGCTCAGTTGGTTAAGCTTCTGGCTCTTGGTTTTGGCTCAGGTCATGATCTCACGGTTTGTGAGTTCCAGCCCTGCATCGGACTCTGTACTGACAGTACAGAGCTTGCTTGGGATTCTCTCTTTCTCTCTCTGCCCCTCCCATGCACTATCTCTCTCAAAATAAATAAACAAACATATATATATATATATAAATTTAAAAAGCAATGGAACAACATTTCACCTATCAGAATGATACAAACTATCTAGTTACAAGACAAATAAGTCCTGAAGATATAATATACAGTGTGATGACTATGGTTAACAATAGTGTATTATATATCTGAAAGTTGCTAAGAAAGATCTTAAAAGTTCTCACCACAAGAAAAAAATGTGTAACTATGTGAGGTGATGGATGTTAACTAAACTTATTGTGTAATATTTCACAACACATACATATATCAAGATATTATAACACATACATTATCAAACAATATATATATAAACACCTTAAACAATGTTATATGTCAATCATGTATCAATAAAACTGGGGGGAAATGGTTAACTGTACTCAGAAGGTAAATGCTAATTAATTTTTCTGGCATACTGGAGTTAACTTGTTTTAACCAGGCCCTAATGCTTGGGAATGTGTGTTTTTGATGAAAATAAATCTCTAGATTTATCCTTGTGCCTTTACCCACCTCTCCAAGATAATATTAAATGGAGTAATGTGGGGGGAAAAAGAATGCTACAAATTTAAAATACCTACTATTGGTGAGGATAAGGAAAGGAGCACACTTTTGAGAGTGTGAGCTCTTTTAAATACAATTTGGCAATATCTCTCAATATTTTAAGTGTATACACTCCAACTTAGTAATTCCACATTAAAGAATTTCCCTGAAGATACACTTATATTCACAAATGTAAGAATAATTATTGCAGGACACATAGGTGGCTCAGTCAGTACAACATGTGACTCTTGGTGTTGGGGTCGTGAGTTCCAGCCCCACATTGAGTGTGGCTTATTTTAAAAAATAAATAAAATACTTCTAAAAAGATTATTGCAAGTATTCATCATTTTTTACCTTGCAATTTGTAGATTTAACAATGCAGTATTGCCTGCAGTACTAGGCCACACCTAAGTAACCTATCAAAAATGCAAACCTGAGGAAGTAACACACCTGCTCAAATCCCTTTAATGATTCCCTATTATCTAAAGGTAATGGGGTGCCTGGGTGGCTCAGGCTGGTTAAGCATCCAACTTCGGCTCAGGTCCTGATCTCACAGTTTGTGGGTTCCAGCCCGTCAGGCTCTGTGCATAAGGTGCAGAGCCTGGAGCCAGCTTCAGGTTCTGTGCCTCCCTCTCTCTGCCCCTCCCCCATTCACACTCTGTGTCTCTCCAAAAAAAAAATAAACATTAAAACAAAATAAAAAAAAAAAAAAGGTGATGTCTAACTCTTTAACTTGGCCTATGAAACTCCTACCTACATCATTGCCCTTACTCTACCACTTCCTGTTTTACACTTTACATTGTAGCACACACACACACACACACACACACACACACACACACAGTATTTCATGCTTCAGTGCCTTTATTCATAAATCGATTGGTTCACAAATATTTTTTTCATTATTTTTTATTGAAGTATAATTAACAGTGCTATATTAGCTTCAGGTGTACAATATGATTCAACAAGTCTATACATTCTCAGTGCTCCTCATAACTGTACTCTTAATCCCCCTTATTTCACCCAGCCCCCACCCACTCCCCCTCTGGCAACCACCAGTTTGTTCTCTGTGTTTAAACCTGTTTTTTTGGTTTTTTTGGTTGTTGTTCTTTTTTGGTTTTTTTTTTTTTTGGTCTCTTTTTTCTTTGTTTGGTCATTTGTTTTCTTAAATGTCACATATGACTGAAATCATATGGTATGTATCTTTCTGTTTGACTCATTTCACTCAACATTATACCCTCTGGGTCCATCCATGTTGTCACAAATGGCAAGATCTCACTCTTTTTTATGGATGAGTATTATTCCATTGTAAATACACACACACACATATATATATAGTAAATATATATATATATATGATATACCTTCTTTACACCTGTGGTGACCTTGTGACCCAATTCTGGTCAATGAGAAATAAGTAGAAGCCTTGGACCTTGATGAATTTCCAAAGCCATCTTACCAGTCCTGGACTGCCTACCTATGGGTTTCTTTTACATGATAGAATAAAATCCTAATTTATTTAAGCCGCTATGGTTGGGTCTTTTTTTTTTTTTCTTTTCTTTTTTAAGTAGGCTTCACACCCAGTGTGGAGCCCAATGTAGGGCCTGAACTCACGACCCTGCAATCAAGTAAATATATATTTACTATATATATGTGTGTGTGTGTGTATATATATATATATATATATAAATATATATAAATATATATGTGTGTATATATATATAAATATATATAAATATATATGTGTATATATATAGTAAATATATATGTGTGTATATATATAGTAAATATATATATATATATATATGTATATATATATGTGTGTGTATTACACACACACACACCCCACATCTTCATTATCTGTTCATCTATGGATGGACAGTTGGCATTGCTTCCATTGTATCTTGGCTATTGTAAGTAATGATGCAATAAACATAGGGGTGCATGTATCTTTTTGAATTCATGTTTTCATTTTCTTGGGATAAATACCCAATATGGAATTAATGGGTCACATGCTATTACTATTTTTCATTTTTTTTTGAGGAACTGTTTTCCACAGTGGCAGCACCAATTTGCATTCTCTCCAATACTACATGAGAGTTCCTTTTTCTCCACATCCTCACCAACACTTTTTGTATCTCATGTTTTGGATTCTATCCATTCTGACCAGTGTAAAGTGATATCTCATTGTGGTTTTGAGTTGCATTTTCCTGGTGATGAGTGATGTTGAGCATTTTTTCATGTGTCTATTGACCATTTGTATGTCTTCTTTGGAAAAGCATCTATTCAGGTCCTCTGCCCATTTTTTAATATTATACTATACTATAACAATACAGTATTAGTACTATGCTAATATATTTTTTAATTTTTTTAACATTTTATTTATTTTTGAGAGACAGAGAAGGAGCGGGAGAGGGGCAGAGAGAGAGGAGGAGACAAAGAATCTGAAGCAGGCTCCAGGCTCTGAGCTGTCAGCACAGAGCCAGATGTGGGGCTCCAACTCACGAACCACGAGATCATGACCTGAACCGAAGCTGGACACTTAACTGACTGAGCCACCCAGGTGCCCCCTATGCTAATATTTTTTTTAACACTACAGCACACATTGTTCAATGCTTACTGTATCAGTTAGGAGCTGCATGCCGCTGCTAACAAAAAAGACCCAACCAGGAGTTGCCCAGGTGACTTAGTCAGTTAAGTGTTCAACAATTGATATCAGCTCCGGTCTTGATCGCAGGGTCGTGAGTTCAGGCCCCACATTGGGCTCCACACTGGGTGTGAAGCCTACTTAAAAAAAAAAAAAAAGACCCAACCACAGGGGCTTAAATAAATTAGGATTTTATTCTATCATGTAAAAGAAACCCATAGGTAGGCAGTCCAGGACTGGTAAGATGGCTTTGGAAATTCATCAGGGTCCAAGGCTTCTACTTATTTCTCATTGACCAGAATTGGGTCACAAGGTCACCACAGGTGTAAAGAAGGTATATCAGTCTGAGTTTTGTTGAGGTATTGCACTCCAGCTAGTTTAAAAAGATAGAAGCTTATTATAGGGCATTAGTCACTTACAGGATGAAACAAACTTGGGCTGAATTTATAGGAACAATTTCCAAAGTCATTCCATGGAACTGGGCTGCCAAGTCAGCTGATACTTCTGCAATGATCTGGATTCTGCCTACCAAATGGGAAAGTACCCCCACAGTGGCTGACTCTAGAAGCACACTGCCTCTGCTGCACATGTCAGCAAAATGGATGGCGGATGGCATGCTTATCACGTAACTTGATTTAGAATTCAGGTTTTGCACCAAAGCATTTTGATTTGCAGGACCCAATTCACATCCAGAATCCTAGTTACAAGAGAGTCTTGGAATATATAATACTTAGCTTTTCAGCCTCCAAAGTACGGAAACACAGATCAAAGGAGGCTGGAATAGCTATCAAGTGAGCCAGTCTCCAGCAGCTACCACAGGAGGCAGGGAGACAGGCTAACAAATTGGCTTAGCCCTAAGAAAAGGCACAAAACACAAAGTCAGGGTTTCATTATCAGGGAAGAGGGCTAGGAAGGCTATAGTGACAACAACAAGAATGTCTGCCATGGGTACTTAACCCAGTCTTAAAAGATCAAGGAAGACTTTCCTGAGAAGGCAAAGAGGGACAAGAAGAACATTCCAGGCACAGGAAAAAGCAAATGAGAATAATATTGAAAAGAAAGAGCATGGGTAAGGGGGATGGATACCTCACATATATTATTTCATTCCATCCTCACAAAAATGATAGGAATAAGTAACTATATCATTCCCAATTTTCAAATCAAGGAGAGCCTTGAAAGGCACATTAAAGAATTTTGATTTCAGGGTAGCCAGATTCTCCATAGGAATACAGAGGTGTTGGGTGTTAGGGAGCTATGGGTAAGCAGAGAGAAGAGTACAGACTTCTAAACAACATAAAACACCATTAAGTATAATGATAAAGAAAAGACTGGGAAAGGTTATTTGCAATGCATGTAACCATTAACTGACAAAAGATTAGTATCCAGAATATATAAAGAAATCCCATAAATTATAAATACTCCAATAAACAACTGGGTAAAGGCTAAGACTTATAGAAGAGAAAGCCCAAATGATTAAAAACATGAAAAAATGTAAGGAAAAAAGAAAATATATGGAAAGTTATCTTTCAACCTCATGATAAATGCAAATTAAAATAACAATAAATACCAATTCCATATTTATCAGATTGGCAAAAAATGCTGAAATGAGCAAGTTCTGACAGGGATGTGGTATAACCACCTGGAAAACAATTTGACTATATGAAGTATAAAGATGCATTTCTCCTTCAATCCTTCAACTCAGCAATTATGTTCTGTGAGAACCAATTCTTAACTATTCAAGTATTCAAGTACGTATTATGTAAGCCAGTTGTTAAATACTTAGCATCTTGAAATCAGCCATGATGGGAATATTTACACCACAGAAATCTGCAAATGCTACAAATCATAGTTTGGGCATTTTGTTTTGTTTTTAGAACCTATTTACCAGAATACCACTGGACACAGAGAAACTCATGCATATGCACAAGTACACATTGTGGAAGAAACATTCAGAATCTACACCATGTTTAAGTTAATGGTGTATTAATTTCAGGACATAATTTGCATTAGATCATCACTGAGGTACGAATAACATAATTTAACCTTAGGTTGAATTTTTCAATTACTTCCACATTTTCAACTCTGTGTAATCGTTCTTAAATAATTTTTTTTTAAACAGTAAGAAAAGTGTATTATTTCACAAAACAAGAAGACTAAACTGGAGTGGCTCCCTGGCTGGTTAATTTGGTGACTATTCGATGTCTTTAAGTTGCTTGATTTCTTCTCCTTTCTACTTGCCATTTCCGGCAAGCTCCCCTCATTTAACAAGATGGCTGCAGTAAGGCCAAGAATTCTTTCACAGATGATGTCTAGGGGAAGAAGAGCTATTTCTTCCCATTTGTGTCTTTCCATCAAAGAAAACTTTCCCTGAAGTCTCCTAGCTAACTTCCCCTCAGGTCCCATTGGTCAGCTTGAATAATTTCAATAACATTCCATTCCATTTAGAATTTGTCAAAGGATTTAAGTAGTTGTTTGCAAGGCTTATTCTTAACATAAAAGTTAAATTTTTCAACAGAAAAGGAAAACCCTAGTGTCTCACATTGACAATTAAAGCCACTCATTATTTTAGATCCGGGCAGAAATCATAAGTAATTTAGGTAATTTTCACCAAAATTATCTCAGTAAAGTTCATGTACTTCAAGTGTTTGAGAATCAACTTTCATTCAGATCAGTGCCCTATTTTCTGACAATTTAATGTATTTTTCACAGATTTGGAACTTTAACCTTGACGAGAGGTATAAATGCTATGATTATCTTAATGTCAATATTATGTTTAAAAATAATCTTGCCTGAGGTAAAAGGATCTTATATATAAAAGTCATGCATTTATGACTAGGGTCATTTACATTTCTCTTGCATTAACTATACTTTGACATGCTTACTATTGAGCAAGGGAGAGCACAAACATATGGTTATTATAGCCAACTTCCTTCCAGTTCCAACCTCATTTTCTGCTGCAAACATCTAGGGGAACTAGGAGGTTCTCCAAATCATTCACTAATATGAAAAAGGACTGAAGGGCAAATGTATTAATTTACTAATGAGATTTACATGTGTAAAGTACAGACTACAGATTCTGACAGCTTAAGAGAAAATAATATCCTATATGCCCTGAATCCACACATATGTCCATCTATAAAATGTAAACTTTCCAAGGTAATCCTGGTTATACTGTCAAAGAATGGCTCTATTTTAAAAAGTTACTTTTGATAAACTGCTGTATCAGATTAAACCATAAATCTTTCCCCTTAAAGTGGTTTCAGTTATATCCGCAAACTGGCAACATTAACTCACTTCAGCAACGTGGAGACCAGCAACCCCCAGGGAGGTCTCATTGCTGGAGAATACCAAACACTTTTCATAATGCAGGTCAGGGGTGAAGGAGGGAGTGATGAGCTTAAGGGGTAAATTTTAGAAATGGTCTATTTTTGCAGTTGAGAGAAAAAAATGTACCTTTTTAATAATTATTTTGGGGACGCCTGGGTGGCTTAGTCGGTTGAACATCCGACTCCTGATTTCCGTTCAGGTCATGATCCTAGTGTCATGAGATCAGGCTCTGCACTAAGCATGGAGCCTGCTTGAGATTCTCTCTCTCTCTCTCTCTCTCTCTCTCTCTCTCTCTCTCCCTCTCCCCTGCTCATGCTCTCTCTCTAAAATAAAAAAAAATAATTATTATTTTAAAGTTTAATTATAAAATTGCATACACATAGTAAAAATCCAAACAGTAAAGAATGGTACACAATAAAAAATTAAAATACCACTTTCCCCACAAAACCCAAGTTTTACTTTCCAGAGGCATACATTGTAAACAGCTGCTTTTATATACTACATTTTGTTTATTCATTCATCCATTGATGGATATTTGGTTGTTTCTACCTTTTGGCGATCATGAATAACAACACTGCTGTGAACACTGGTGTACAAGTATTTGAGTCTTTCAATTGTCTTGGGTATGTACCTGTGGAATGCCGGATAATAGGGTAATTCTATGTTAAACTTTTTGAAGAAATGCCATACTGTTTTCCACAGTGGCCACACTATTTTATATTCTCGCCAGCAATGATACAATGGTTCCAATTTTTCTACATCCTTACCAATACTTGCTATGTTATTGCTGTTTTGATAATAGCCACCCTAATGGGTGTGAAGTATATATCTCTTTGCAGCTTTGATTTGCATTTCCTTGATAAGCTAGTTGTATATTGAGCATCTTTTCATGTGGTTATTGGCTACTTATATATCTTCTTTGGAGAAATGTCAATACATATCCTTTGTCGAGTTTTGCACTGTGTTGTTTGGTTTTTTCATTGTTGAATTTAGGAGTTCTTCATATACTCTGGATGTTAATCCCTTAACAGATATGGGCTTTGCAGACATTTTGTCCAATTCTGTGGATTATCTTTTCACTCTCTTGACAGTGTCTTTTAATGAACAAAAGTTTTTTTATTTTGGTGAAGTCCAATTTATCTAGTTTTTCTTGTTGTCTGAGTTTTTAGTGTGATATCCAAGATATTATTCTCAAATCCAAAGTGATGAAACTATTCCCCTGTTTTTCTATGAGTTTTATGGCTTTAGCTCTTAAATTTAGGTCTTTGATCTCTTTTGAGTTAATTTTTGTCTGTACAAGGCTAAGGAGCCAACTTCATTCTTTCACATGCAGATACTGTTTTCTCAGTACCATTTGTTGAAAAGATTATCTTTCCTCATTGAATGGTCTTAGCACCCTTGTCAAAAATCATTTGACCATATATGCAAGTAGATATTTTTTAAATTATTTTAAAAAGTTTTTTTTTTGAAAGAGAGAGAGAGACACACAGAGTGTGTCTTTTTTTTGAAAGAGAGAGTGAGCGGGAGTGAGAGAGAGACACACAGAATCCAAAGCAGGCTCCAGGCTCCAAGCCGCCAGCACAGAGCCCAAAGTGGGGCTCGAACTCACAAACTGTGAGATCATGACTTGAGCCAAAGTTAGTCACTTAACTGACGAGCCACCCAGGTGACCCTCAAGTGGATATTTGTTAAGTATAATAGGAAATTATTCATATTATTAACCAAGATTATCAGGCAACCCTTGGACTCTACATTGATTTTCTTAAGTCCCTTTGAAGATGATAGACTTGAAAGGGAAAGGGGAATTCTAAATTCCAAAAATCCCTTTACTTATTAAGAGCAAAGTTCAAAGCAGTAAACATTAAATTATGCATAGGAAGTGGAATCTCAAGAAGTGACATAAATGAAGTTTCCATTAGAGAGGAAGAAAAATACAAAGCCTTCAATAGAAAGAGAAGAAAATGAAAGGTCAAAGTTTGGGTCTAGGTTCATTACCTGCCCCCACCCTCAGCATTAGAGACGGTGAAGTAGGAAAATAACATGACTATTTAGTTTGGAAGTGAGGTCTGAGGTGGAGAGGTAAATTGGGGAAACATCAAAACATGCTTTTATCAAAAGAAGTAGGAATGGATACATTCCCAAATTAATGTATTCATCCCAATGTATTTTGTACAGCTAAAAATTCATAAAGGAACAGTACAAAGAGACTGGAACATGTTTCTATGCTGCTGGAATGGTCCATTGGTAAGGGACAGATAGATGAGGCAGAAGAGAGAGGATACTTGAAGGAGCCAGTCTTTGAGCAGGAAAGAAGCATCAGGACCAAAAGCCTTTAACAAGAGGGATACTTTGGGCAGCAACAGGACAGGAGAAAGTGGGCACTAATGCACAGGGCAGGATTTCCCATATGGTAGCATCTCTTTGTTCAATGGAGAGGATAGAATGTTCCAGTTGTCAATTTACTGTCTTTTATCTCCAGATCTATCTGCTCATCTCATTACCTGCTCTGTGATAATGCACCTGAACCATGTAAACATTTCTCTTTTGCCAAGCACATAATATTAAGGTTTATCTGCAGAGGGTGCTGAAGAGAGACTGCAGGAGGAGCTTTGCTTCCTGTTTCTGGTTTGCTCCTCTCAACAGCACATAGCACCTTCCTGTGGGTAGCTTCCCCTAGCAACCCAGAGGGCAGCTTACTTGTCTACCATTCACTGGTCCACAAAGTCTGGAGTGGCCTCCCACCAAATCTGTTCCTTGCTAGGGTCTGCCTCAGCTCAGAGCGGGTGGCAGCTTCATACATGCTATTTCCGTATTCTTTAAAATTTTCTTTTTCTCTTAGGTAATCCCTTAACAGTTAATTCTTTTTTAAAGTATTTATTTATTCACTTAAGTAATGTCTACATCCAACATGGGGCTCAAACTCATGCTCGAGAGTCACATGCTCTTTTGATTGAGCCAGCCAGGCGCTCCCACAGTTAATTCTTTATATTAAGCTTTTGCTGTTTATTTCATTTCATTTCATTTCATTTCATTTCATTTCATTTCATTTCATTTCATTTCATTTCATTTCGAGAGGGAGAGAGAGAGTGCTCATGGGGGCACCCAAGTGGGGAAGGGGCAGAGGGAGAGAATCTTAAGTGGGCTCCATGCCCAGTGCAGAGCCCAATGTGGGGCTCAATCTCACAACCATGAGATCATGATCTGAGCCAAAAAACAAGAGTCAGCCGCCCCTACACTTTTGCTGTGTAAATCACTTTGTGGTTTCTCTTTGTGGTCTCACAAAGGGTCCTGACTCACCTAGTAAGTTACCAGCTAAGAATGGGGGGAGGAGAAAGAGGAAGTTTAGGGAGAAATAGGCTGAAACAGGAGTAAATAAATTTGCCAGACAAGAGTAGGATTTCCATTCCATTGTTTGGATGTATATAATTCATTTTACCAGTCTCTGGACATTTAGGTTGTTACACAACACACACACACGTGCACTAGAGATGGTGCACACAACACACACACGCACGCACACACAATGTGGAAGTGGATGTATACTCTTCTAATCTGTTTATCTATGCGCTTAGAGACATGGTTCATGAGATTGAGCCTGCATCGGGGTCTCTGCTGTTAGCACAGAGCTTGTTTCAGATCCTCTGTCCCCCTCTCTCTCCGCCCCTCCTGAACTCATGCTCTCTCTCAAAAATAAATAAACATTAAAAAAAAGAAAAAAGGAAAGAATACTGGGGCGCCTGAGTGGCTCACTCGGTTAAGTGTCCGACTTCGGCTCAGGTCATGATCTCACAGTTCGTGGGTTCGAGCCCCGGCCCTGTGCTGGCAGCTCAGAGACTGGAGCCTGCTTTGGATTCTGTGTCTCCCTCTCTCTCTCTCTCTCTCTCTCTCTCTCTCTCTCTCTCTGCTCCTCCCCTGCTCACCTCTGTCTCTCTCTCAAAAATAAATAAACATTTAAAAAATTTAAAAAAAATAATGGGAAGGGCAATGGCAGGATATGAGGTTTTTGGAGTCTGGATTAGGATGAGTCTTTCAATATTGAGGGGGCTTATTAGATTTCAGCAAAATTCATGACATAATTCATAGAGGCATAGCTCTGAATCTTGGATACAGTCACTTGATGAGCCTGGTTGAGTGATCTGCAGTCCTGAAAAGGGCATATTTATTCTGCTGAGGAATAACTGAGTAGGTCTATGGTTGGGAGGGGGCGGGAGGAAGGACTTTCCAGAAGTTTTGAGTTAGGTAAAGTTCCTTAGACATAACAGCCAAATCCATATAAAAAAAAGAATTAATAAATTGGTTTCCATCAAAATGAAGAATGTCTATTTTTTTTAATGTTTATTTATTTTTGAGAGAGGGAGAGCAAAACTAGGGGAGGGGCAGACAGAGAAAGGCGGATAGAGCATCTAAAGCAGGCTCTGCACTGACAGCAGCAAGCCCATTGTGGGGCTTAATCTCACGAACCATGAGATCGTGACCTGGGCCGAAGTCAAGAGTCCTATGCTTAACCAACTGAGCCACCTAGAAACTTGCTCATAGCAGCTTTATTTGTAATAGCCAAACACTGATACATCCAAATGTCCATCAACGGATCTATGGATAAACAAGCTGTGGTATATCCATATATGGGAATGCTTCTCAGCACTAAAAAGGAATTAACTATTGTTACATACAATAGCATGGATGAATTTCAAAATAATTATGCTGAATGAAAAGAGCCAACAAAGAGTACATACTATATGATTCCATTTAAGCAAATTATAGAAAAATGCAACTAATCTGTAGCAACAGAAAGTCAGTCAGCAGTTGCCTGGGGATGGGGTTTAAAGGTGGAGCTTTGGGGCATGAAGGAGACATTACAAAGGAGCATGAGGAAATATCTGGGGGTGATGAATATGTCCATTATCTTTTTTCTTTTTTAAGTAGGTCCCAGGCCCAGTGTGGAGCCCAACATGGGGCTTGAACTCACAACCTTGAGATCAAGACCTGAGCTGAGATCCAGAGTTGGATGCTTAACTGACTGAGCCACCAAGCGCTCCTGTTCATTAACTTTAGTGTGATGCTTCACAGGTGTATACATGTCAAAACTTAGAAATTTTTCATCTTAAATATGTGCAATTCTTAGTATGTCAATTAACCTGTGTTAAAAAGCTATTTTTGCTTTTGTGGCAAATTTTGGGGCAGAAGTTGAATATTTGAACCCATTCTTTCTCAGAATTCCCATATCCTTAATCATGCTCCTATAAGGTTATCTCCCTTTGTAGAGTAATTAGAAGAGAGCTCTTTTTTAAAATATTTATTTATTTACTTACTTACTTACTTATCTATCTATCTTAAGTAGTCTCTATGCCAATGTAGGGCTTGAAGTTATAACCCCAAGATCCAGAGCTGCATGCTCCATCAACTGAGCCAGCCACGTATCCCTAGAAGAGAGCTCTTGAGGTTCACAGCAATATCCCCAAATCTTAAAGTTAAGATTACCTGTTGTGGCAAGAACCGTTGATAGCTCTTTTAATAGCCATTTGCCCTTCTCTTTCTTTTCTACAACAACCTACCTTCTCACAGCACAAGCTGATCATCTCTGGACATGTAACCCAACCATGGTCAATGGCACCTGAAGGGCATTCTTGGTAGTACTTTTCACACAGATTAAAAGAGAAACACCGTGGGGCAACTGGGTGGCTCAGTTGGTTGAGCGCTGGACTCTTGATTTTGGCTCAGGTCATGATCCCACGGTTGTGGAATCGAACCCTGCATCAAGCTCTGTGCTGAGCATGGAGGCTGCTTAAGGTTCTCTCCCTCTTCTTCTCTGCCTCTGTTTATTTAAAACAATAAAAAACTAATAAACTTAAAAAAAAAAAAGAAATACCTGAAAAAAAACTCCTTCCTTCCTGCCTTTGGATGTTTTTATAAGAAGATGTGATGTTTATAGTTGTGGGAGCCTTTTTGCAACCATGAAGGGAAAATCAAGAGTCTCAGAGAAGACCACAAACTCTGACAATGCTGTGCTGCTGAATTAACCAACCCTAGAACCAGCTACCTCTGGACTTCCTGCAATGTGGGATAATACACTACTCATTTTTTTAAAGCCACTTAGTTGCGATGCAGTTGAAAACATAACATTTATTTAATGAATTATACTACTAATCAATTAAAATAACTAATTTAAGGGGCACCTGGCTGGCTCAGAAGAGCAGGCAACTCAAGGGGCACCTGGGTGGCTCAGTCAGTTAAGCGTCCAACTTTGGCTCATGTCACAATCTCATGGTTCGTGGGTTCAAGCTTCCTGTCAGGCTCTGTGCTGGTATCTCCGAGCCTGAAGCCTCCTTTGGATTTTGTGTCCCCTCTCTCTCTGTGCCCACTCTCTCAAAAATAAATAAACATTAAAAAAATATTTTTAAAAAAGCATGCAACTCTTGATCTTTGAGTCATGAGTTCAAGCCAAATGTTGGGTGTAAAGATTACTTAAATTAAAAAAAAAACCTGCTTTGGGACACCTGGGTTTCTCAGTCAGTTAAGCATCCAACTCTAGATTTCATCTCAGGTCATGATCTCATGGTGTGTGGGATCGAGCCCTGTGTTGGTCAGTGCAGTGCAGTCTGTGCACTGTCAGCACAGAGCCTGCGCAGGATTCTCTCTCTCTCTCTCTCTCAAAATGAATAAATAAACTTTAAAAAAACCCAACTGACTTAAAATTATAATCTGAAAATAGGTGGCTGTGGAGTTTTAGGAACACCTAAATTTTAGTCCCAGAATTTAATTGTATCTAGTTTGAAGAACGTATTAAGTCATTAAAACAGTGGTCCCTTCCATATCCTATCCAAGTCAGGTATCCTTCAGAAGAAGATGCTAATAAGTGCCATGTGAGCAACCCACTGAAGGAAAGGAAAACTAGCAACTTAGGAGGTATCCTGTAAGGAACTGTTGCAGGAGCATCCATGCTGATCTCCAGTTCCTTCTCACATGGCCCTAGACACTGAGAACATGCCTAAAATGTTGCCATAGCATTTATGGGCTCAGCAAAGTCACCCTCCTCTTTCAGTACAACTTTCAGTAATGGTAGCTCCCACACCTCCCCATCCACTTGTAGGCAAAGGCCTGATGGAGGTGGCTGTCCAGGTTGCAAAATTAGGTTGTAGAAGTTTACATCCAGCCAAGAGTCTGCAATGGCAGGCTGAGGTCCAAGCCACCACCTGACAGAATAAACTGCCCAGTTGGGGTCCCAAACAAAGAATTTTAAACCCCTGCAAAACATTCAGCAAAAACGTTAGAGAGAAATTCTTTGAGAAAGTAAGTATAACCAACAATTTATTTTGCTAAGTTTAGATTTTTTTTTTACCATGTTTCCTTGAGGCAAATACATTTGTACTGGATTTTGAATCAGTTTCTTATACTTCCAATTTATAAAGGAAAGATGATGTGCCTTTTACTGATTCAATTGTTTAATTACATGCTTTCACGTGTGTTCTTTCTGGCAACAAGATCATCAGCCTATCTCCTACAGCACTAAGTCTAGTGCTTTGTAGCCAGGACTCAAATAAAATGATTGAAAGAAACAAGAGTAAAAAAACACAAACATAAAAAATCAATAGCAAATTAGAACATGTTCATAAACAAAGCGGGTGACTGCTTTACGGATGCTTTTTTTAAAATGCTCTATAATTATTATCACAAAAACAGCAGCAGTAGCTATTGTTATGAGGGAGATATAACAGCTTTTTTTGTGGCAACTGGTTCTTCTATGTGTTTGATGGGGTCGATTCCAGATACCCTTATTCTAAATTGGGATGTCCAATACCACCAGTTTTTTTAAGCACTGAACTACGTGGGAGAGTAGAAGACTAAACAAATATATAGTACTGGGAATGGGAGACCCTTCCTTTTTGGAGTATTTCCCGCTCTTTTGGGTCCATTACAAACTGACAGACTACACGTTTGCATACTCGGTGAAATAGCTCTGGGTGAAGTCCTCATGAGCCTTGAAAGCCTCCAAAAGTTCCCTTCAATATGAACTTACGGTGTAGCACTCCACCGCAGTCGGAGAAACGCAGATCTCAGGGTAGCGCTACCCAGACGTTCAGAACGCAGCTCCAACTACCGCCCTGGTGCTTAGCACGGACTCCGCCGCCGGACACACGCTCCCCTGTCGGAGGCGGGGCCAGGGCCCGGAAGGGGCGGGGCCTGGAGCCCCAAAAGCCCAACGGAAGAAGCTGTGCTTTCTTTTCCGCGCGGCTGTCGACGGAGGAGGCCGTGCGAAACTTGGTCGGTCATGCGGACCGGGCGGCAGCGGACCAGTCGCTGGGCCCTTCGAGGTGGGAGTCCTTGCGGTCTTAGTTCAACCTGTTACTACCGGGAACCCGACTCGTTGCCGGAACCCAGGCCCTCCTCTGGCTCTGCCCTGGGGCCCCCGTGTAAAGGGCCTCCGACCTTGCCGAGCGCAGCCGAGTAAGCTGCATGGCCGCGAGGTCGGCCCGGGAGGCAGCCTTCCCCTTCTGCCACCCAGAGCGTCCTGGGTTATTGGCTCTGTCGCATTTTTTAGTAACCAGCCGCGAGTCTCAACTGACCCTTTTTTTTTAGTAAACGCCCGTTTCGACTGTTCTAAAGTCAAAAATTAATAAAGGGCCTTCTCAGATTGAGGTGGTTTCGAGGCGGCTGGAAGGTATGGCGCGTGGTTTTGGTGTACGCCGGGGCCTCCTTCGGAGCAATTTTGTATCCCCAGCAAAGCCTTGTGTGCATCCTAGACGGTTTTAGGGTCCCTTAGTGGGCGACTTATTTATTCGTAGTACGCAAGCATTTTATAAAAGGGGAAAGGCATTATCTCTAGGATATTAAAGACAACCTTTACTTAACTGTAGTTTGTGATTGGCTTTTAAAATTGTTACCAGTTTAGTAACAGTTCTGGTAGCGACTTAGGACAGTGACTTGTCGCATGTGTTTGTGAATCTTCCTTTGTAAATATCTTCTAAAGACGTGATGTTTTGAAGTTGGGAGAACAATATGTACTGTTTAGAACATCCCTAAGCCATAAATGCCTGCTCTACCCTTAGATGCTTGCATTTATATAGAGATGTGTATTTCTGGACATAATACTGAAGAAACTGGTCAACAGCTGGGAGGCTGGAAGAACGTGTTACCTATTCAAAAACAAGTTATTGGGGCGCCTGGCTGGCTCAGTTGGAGGATCTTGCGGTGGGGGTTGTCAGTTTGAGCTCCACTTTGGATATAGAGATTACTTAAATACTTTAAAATGGTATTAATACCTCATCGATGAAACGGTATAATCCTGTGTCGGGCTTTTTTGTTGTTACCTCCTCCCAAATATGTTGCTGTCACCAGGGCATTTGATGGCTAAAAATAGTTTACATTTGGTATTAGTCATCTTTATTTTGAGGCATAAGTGGCATCAATCCTACTTTTATTGCTAAATACTGGGGGTTTTCAAACCAAATGTTTGGTAAAAATACTGATTAACAGGTAAATCCTGAAGCATAATAAATACGGAGCCCACCACACCATTTAAGAACTGTGATTTTTCTCATTACTCTAGCATCTAATTTTTTACCTATCACATAACTCCTGCCTTCAACCTACCTACCGTCATAACTCCTGAGGTGCCTCTCATCTGGGATTTTGTATCCTGGCTCTTAGCTTTTTGAGCTGAGTGGGAAGGATAGCAGTTTTATTTTTTATTTTTATTTTTTTAAATTTTTTTAATATTTATTTTTTTTCAATATATGAAATTTATTGTCAAATTGGTTTTCATGCAACACCCAGTGCTCATCCCAAAAGGTGCCCTCCTGAATACCCATCACCCACCCCCCCCATCAACCCTCAGTTTATTCTCAGTTTTTAAGAGTCTCTTATGCTTTGGCTCTCTTCCACTCTAACCTCTTTTTTTTTTCCTTCCCCTCCCCCGTGGGTTTCTGTTAAGTTTCTCAGGATCCACATAAGAGTGAAACCATATGGTATCTGTCTTTCTCTGTATGGCTTATTTCACTTAGCAGAACACTCTCCATTTCCATCCATGTTGCTACAAAGGGCCATATTTCATTCTTTCTCATTGTCACATAGTACTCCATCATGTATATAAACCACAATTTCTTTATCCATTCATCAGTTGATGGACATTTAGGCTCTTTCCATAATTTGGCTATTGTTGAGGGTGCTGCTATAAACATTGGGGTACAAGTGCCCTTATGCATCAGTATTCCTGTATCCCTTGGGTAAATTCCTAGCAGTGCTATTGCTGGGTTATAGGGTAGGTCTATTTTTAATTTTTGAGGAACCTCCACACTGTTTTCCAGAGTGGAAAGTGTTTTCCAGAGTGCAGAGTGGCTGCACCAATTTGCATTCCCACCAACAGTGCAAGAGGGTTCCTTTTTCTCCGCACCCTCAAAAATATGGAACGCTTCACAAATTTGCGTGTCATCCTTGCGCAGGGGCCTTGCTAATCTCTGTATCGTTCCAATTTTAGTATATGTGCTGCCGAAGCAGGCACGGCAGTTTTATTACAAATATGTATCACTAAACATTCTTGTAGGATTTACACAAATGAGATTATGCATATAGTTGTCAGTAGTTCCCATGAATCTCATTACACTGAAACTTTCCAAGTTGGTATTATTCATAACTAATAGTTTGTGTTCCTAATATTGACGATGTGAAATTATTTCCAGACTTGAAAATGATAAATTGTTTTGCAAGGTACAACATTTGATGTGTCTTCATAAATCATTTCCAGTAGCTGTCTGGTTCAATGATTTACCCTCCTGGGGTGCTGTAAGAGATGATCTGTGGCCCTGGCCATTCTTTGCACTACCTAAGTGTGCTTTCAGGCGACCTGGGACTTAATTCTACAAGACTGTCCAATAATGATGTCAACATAATGTATCTGCTCTAAAACTACATTAGATTTGCCATTGTGATGCTTTAGTTGGAGGTCTACACACTTGTTTTTATACATCTAACCTTTAACCTGACTCATCTCATCCTTGTCAAGCTCTGAGACAGAAAAGCAATGGCTAGGTACTCATTAGGACCATCATGTCCTAACATCGATACTGCCACAGTAAAGAACATCCTATATATAGCCACAATTTTTCCTATCCATGCTAATAAACCCATTTCCAGCTTGGAAAGATCATTTATAGAACTATTAGGGCCTCAACAGTCAAAAGTACTAATCTGTTCAAGCCATTACAGAGGTTCTAAATTTTGGGGTTATCTGTTTGGACTACCAAAAAAAGTAGAACTAAGCAGAAAGTACTTCATTCCATGAGAGATGTGTTAAATAACAAAATTATTCCAGTATATGGCCTCAAATGTTAGTAGTTTTTATAAAAAGTTAGATGGGAGTCAGGAAGGTTGTAAGTAAAATGTTTATGGCTCTTGATGAGAATGAAAAAGTCTTACTGGACCATTCCTGCATATAAGATGCCAAACAGATGGCAAGTACAAATGAGAATTCACAATGAAATATTTTGATTTCTAGGTGCAACAGAGCCTATGAGTTGAAGATGAATGAACGTTGTGATGTTTTCCAAAAACATCTGAGGATGGCTGTGATAAAACCACTAGGAGCACAACTGCATGTAATGAGGTACCAAAACTTAATGTTAAACACTGTGCTTTGTTATGTATTTATGGTACTGTCTATGAAAAGCAGTACCAAAAACATTTAGTAGGTTTTTGACCTAGATAGGTTTAGTAACTGGCACAATGATGACTTAAATTACTTTTTGCCGTTTACCCAGCTGAGGGTTTCTTTGAAGAAATAATTTGAAGACTGAGATGCCAGTTATGTATATTGTTTATGTGAATTACTCAAGTATAATGCAATTTTTCATTAAAATGGGTTATATGTTCTTTTCATCATGTAGGTAGCTGCAGATGAATGTCCAAGTCCATAACTGTTGTGGTTAAAAATTCTTCATTGCCTCGGTAAGTAATTCTGGCAATCACAGCTAACAATAATTCAAAAGTATCTGAAACTCCAAAGGGTTAGGGCCATATCCTGTTAAAGTTGCCTGTGTGTGTGTTGTCAGAAGTCTGATTTTCCTTTGATTTTGACTATGGAGTGATTTTCATTGTTGGTTTCTGATTTTTTTCCCCAGAGGCATGCAGTTGGAAGGAAAAATGAAGAATTGGTCAAGAAGACATGAATAAATACTTTATTTAACATTGATCACCTCACAATAAGTTATGTAGAGAAATACATGCTTGAATACTTTTAACTGTTGGGCAGTAAAGTCTGCTATCTTTAAAATATATCGAGTGTTTAAACATCTCCAGTTCCATAATCATTAGTCAGATTTGTTTTTAGCATACTTTAAGAAAGTATGTTCTTTATCAATAAATAAGTATTTGGAATCTCCTAAACACCTTAACGAATTATCCCTTACAAATAAAGATTTCACCTGTGACCTACATAGTTTAAGTTTTAATCTTATTCTTGGCTTTTGCCTTTGAACAAAAAAAATTGTGATCTTAGTACAAACAATAACATGCCATATTAAGGGAAATAGTGACTGGACAGTCCATTCCAACCAGGGCTTAGAATTTATAGGAATTCTAAAGCTAAATTCTTAACTCTGAAGACTTGAACTTAGCTAAATCTTGCTTTTCCCCTGTTGAGTGCTTTTATTTAGGTTATAACTTCATTATGGCAAGTCTAGAATTCTAGAACTATAATATGTAAATTGTTTTTAAAATCTGGCTTTGCTGACTCCATTTCGGCTCAGGTCATGAAATGGAGCCCAGCCCCATGTCCACACTGAGCATGAAGCCTGCTTGGGATTCTCTCCCACACTCTCAAAAAATACATAAAAGCTTAAAAGACAAAAACAAAAAAACTAGCTTTGCATTCTGAAAAAGTAACACAAGTCTCTGAAACTAGTGAATATTCAGTAAATACTGCTGAATGAGTAGGAATGATTTGTCAAAGGCCTATAGAGAGAGCTGTCAACCTTTATGGTTTAGCTCCATAAAGTGCCAGTTTCTAAAGAATTGGCATGGTAGTATCTTATTGTTTTATAATTATTGGGACACCTGGGTGGCTCAACTGCTTTAAGTGTCCAACTTTGGCTCAGGTCAGGATCTCCTGGTATATTCAGGCCCCATTTGGGCCTTGGAGTCTGCTCCAGATTTTGGGTCTCCTTTCTCTGGCCCTCCCTCACTCACACTGTTCTCTCAAAAACATTTAAAAAAAACATTAAACCTTTGAAAAATGAAAAGGATTTGGGGATTTTACAAGTTAAATATATTTTCTCTTTCCCCGCACACACCTTTTCAGAATAGATCTCTTCCCTCCAAAAATGAAGATGGTTTGCAAATTGGGTTTCTTTGCCTTTTGGTGCCTTTCTTGTAACCAGTTAAGTTCAAGGAGCCAATTCTTACCCCTTGATTTGTTATAAATTACTATTTTTCATTTAACCTGGCTTTAAAAAATGGAAAATTTCCAAGCTTTCCCTGAATTCATAATTAGGGATTCCAAAACTATATAATGGACATAAAAAGTAATGAAGTAGGGAATGTCCTTAAATTGGAGGCTTCTGCTTCTATATGTTGCTGTTATTTACTCCATTTGTCAGGTTCACAGGTGCAAGAAAAATGATTTATTTTTAGGTAAATATTCTCATGTAAACTGTTCTTGCCATCTTGTGACAAGTAGAACTACATAAAAGTGACCGTTTTTAAACATTGCTTAGTTTCCAGATTCTTTTTTTGTTTTTTTAATGTTTATTTATTCTTTGAGAGAATGAGCAGAGGAGGGGCAGAGAGGGAGACAGAATCTGAAGCAAGCTCTGAACTGTCAGCACAGAGCCCAATGCAGGGCTCGAACCCATGAACTGTGAGATCATGACCTGAGCTGAAGTCGGACGCTTAACCAACTGGGCCACCCAGGTCCCCTGACCAGATTTTTAATAATGAGACCTTTTATATTTTTAAGATAGCCTTCTAATGTACTACCATACATAGTATTACCTGAAGCATTACTTCAGAATCACACCTTTCCACTGCTTAAATATGAGTGAAGAAAATGATTTTCCTCAGATTGCCTATTCATCACTAGTGAAAATAGCTGTCCCAGGTCCATACGTGGCAATAAACTGTTGGAGCTGCTGTTGGCATTGATTCAAATAGATATCCCTTTGCTCCAAATATTCTTCATTATACAATTCAAATGGAAATACTGCATTTGGAGCAACACAAAATACAGTGGCCCCTAAGGAAAAAAGTGTAAATGAGAAGTCCTTAAAATGCTAAATGTGAAATCACATTTTCAGCAAAATAGTATGAGTTTGTTTTGTTTTATAGAGTGCAAGCTGGGGAAAGGGGCAGAGGGAGAGAGAATCCCAACCGTGCTCTACACTCTGCACAGAGCCTGCTCTGGGTCTTGAGCCCACGACCCTGGGATCATGACCTGAGCTGAAATACAGAATCAGATGATTGGGGCACCTGTGGGATTCAGTTGGTTAAGCATCTGACTCTTCATCTGGGCTCAGGTCATGATCTCATGGTTTATGGAATTGAGCCCCACGTCAGGCTCTGCGCTGACAGCACTGAGCCTGCTTGGGATTCGCTCTCTGCCCCTCCCCCACTCTCTCAAATAAACAAACTTTAAAAAAGTAGGATGCTCAATCTACTGAGCCACCCAGGCCCCCCCAATAAGAGTTTTTAAATTAAGTTCTGACCTATTTAATAGAATATTTCAATAATCATTTAAAACTGATCTGTTTTTGAGACTCATGAAATAGTTTCAGTATATACACAGACTTACCAGAGCCAAGAAAAAATACTGTGTTTTAAAACATGGAAACTAGAGGGGCACATGGGTGGCTTGGTTTAGTGTCCAGCCTTGGTTCAGGTCGTGATCTCACAGTTCATGAGTTCGAGCCCAGTGTTGGGGTCACTGCTGTCAGTGCAGAGCCCACTTAAAATCCTGTCCCCTCCACCCTCTCTGCCCCTCCCCAGCTCATATTCTCTCTCAAAAATAACATTTTTTTAAGTGTAGAAACTAGAACTTTGTTATCTGTTGACCTAGGCATTAGAGTTTTGAACCTGAATAGTGCTGTGAGGAGGTGGAAGAAGTAGGGAGAGAAGGTATTAGAAGGTAGGGAAACACTTTAATAAAGGTTAAGCGGATGACTGAGGATAAAGACATCATTGTAATCTCAATTATTCAGAACCACTGACAAGAAGACATAAACCTATGGAATTGAATAGCCTGGAAAGAGCCCCTCAAATACATGGTTAAATGATTTATGCTTTAAGAGTGCCAAAACCAATGGGGAAAGGACAGTTTCCAATAAATGGTACTGAAAAAACAATACCCGTAAGAAAAAAAAATGAAGTTGGTCCCTTATATTATAGACCTAAGCATAAGAACTAAGACAAAAAATTGGGGAAATGCTTCATGACACTGGATTTGGCAGTGATTTCTAGAATTTATGTAACACTAGATTTCTAGTGTTATAACACTAAAGCACAGGCAACAAGAGGAAATAGATAAGTTAAACCACATCAAAATAAACTGGTGCGTCAAATACTACAATGAAGAGTGAAAAGGCAACCCATGGAATGGGAGAAAATACTTGCAAACTGTATCTGATACAGGATCTACAACTGAACAAGAAAATAACCCAATTCAAAAATCGGCAAAGGAGAAACGGACATTTCTCCAAAGAAGATAGGCACATGAATGATGGTCAACATCACTAATCACTAGGTAAATGGTGTGAAATACCATCTTACACCCATAAGGATGGCTACTATCAAGCAAATGTTGGCAAGGATATGAAGAAAATGTACCCTTGTGCACTGTTGGTGAGAATGTAAAATGATGCAACCCTTATGGAAAACAGTAGCAGTTTATTCAAAAAATTACCTGATCCAGGGATTTCATTTATGGACATATACCCAAAATAATTTAAAACAAGGTCTCAAAGAGGTAAGTAAGCATATACTTATGTTCATAGCATTATTCACAATAGCCAAAGGTGCAAGCAATCTAAGGTCCATTGTTGGGTGAATGAATAAACAAAATTGTGTGTGTGTGTGTGTGTGTGTGTGTGTGTGTGTGTACACATACATACAATGGAATAGAATATTCAATCTTGAACAAGAAGGAAATTCTAATGCATGCTACCACATCAATAAACCTTTGGGGACATTATATGAAGTGAAGTGAGCCACAAGATAAACCAAGATAAACACATATGATTAGACTTATATGAGATACATGGAGAAGTCAAATTTATAAAAATAGAAAGAATGGTGGTTGCCAGGGACTGGAGGAAGGAAGGAGAGATTGGGGAGTTATTGTTTAATGGGTACAGAAAAAAATGAAAGGTTTATAGAGATGGATGGTGGCAACAGTGTGAACGTATTTAACACCACTGAACTATACACTTAAAAATCGTTAAGATGGTAAATGTTACGTATATTTTACCACAACTTAAAAAAAACTTTTTGACTACCACTTTAGGAGTTAAGCTCTTAAATTCTGTTTCATTGTTGATTCATTGAATGAGTACATACATGTGACTGGCCAGGAGTACAGTTGCTAGCCAAGCAGACAGTGCCTACCTTCCTAGAGCCGTCTGTCATCAGTATGCACTTAACATAGTCTCAGACTGCCGTGACTGCTCCCTTTACCATTCCCTTTATCTTACCTGAATCCTTACTGTTCCTTGAGAACACTGCTTTCCCTGTGGCTCTCTAAAGTGAAGCTGCTTTTTCTCAAAACACCACTCATACCTTAGTAACACAAGACAGAGACAGTGACTAACTTGCTGCCCCTTTGCTGCTACCAGACCATTCTTGTCCCTGCTTTCCTCTTAATAAAAATCTCTCCGCTGATGCCCAGTGCCATTTGGGCTTACTACTCTTTCTCTTCCTTGGTGAAGTCAACCAGTTCTCAGCACATGGCTCACAATATTCCTCTATTCCCTAATACCTGCCATTCAGTGATTTCCATGTGAATGACCCTCTTAACTCCAGACCTCTCTGGAATTTTTCCTCTACCTCCACCACACATAGGAAAATCACAGGAAACTGACATTACCAAAAACTTACTTCAAAACCATTAGTTCAAATCCCCCTTTTCTCTTATACTTCCAGCTTCTATCCCAAGACCTCCAAATGGCTTCCTTCAATTCACTTCCTTCTTTTAACCTATTTAAGAATCTATCCCAAGCCAGTGTCCCCACTCCCTTACCCCTCTGCAACACTCTATCACAGTCACCTATCAAAACCTCAACTCTGCATGAACCCAACAATTTACTTTATGCCTGCACTCAGGCTGCTAGGCAGAAAATCACATAATTGGCATCTCTTGGTTTCACTTTAAATGAATCACAGAAACCTCAAATGGATGCCCACTGACTGCCAGACAACCCTGCTGAGTCTAAGACAAATGTTCTTCTGCCTCCTGCCCCCATGACTATGATATTCCATTCTTCTCTCCTCAAACCTTTTGCTTTTAGCTGATGACCTTGTGTAGAGTGTATGATCAAATGGATACAGACCTGATTCTATATCCATTTGTCTTCCCTCCTATATAATGAAGTGACTTCTTTCATTAGAGACCAATATTTTCACATGTGCTCTGGATCCCATCCCCTCTCACCTTTTTAAGGATTTTATTCCTTTGATCTTCCCCTAATTCTGTAAAATCTAATCTTAAACTGTCTTGTTTCTATAACTACACTTGATTTTCTTACTACATTGTAGCTACAGCTTCTCATTCTCCTCTGTTTGTTCCCCCTCCTCAACCCCATTTCTAAATATTGGAATTCTTCAAGAGCAGTCCTGGAGTTCTCTGTATAGTCTCAATCTAGGTAATTTCAGGTAATTTCATCCATTCCATGGCTATGAGTACCATCTTTGGGCTGATGGTTCCCAAATTAAATTTCTAAATTAGAACCCTCACCTAACTCCAGATTCTTGTATCAATCTAAAGGTATCTCTGTAGGATGTCTCAAACATATCTATCTATAATTTGGTTTTTCTCCCAACCCTTTTTCTCTTTGTTCCCAGTTGTGGTAAATGGCATCATGGTCCACTCAGTTGCTCAAGGCAGAAAATTGGGAGTTTTCTTTAATTCTTCCCTATGCCCTCTGCCCCAACTTCTAAATCTGCCCCAACTTCTAATCATGAGCACAACCTATTGTTTTTTGCATCCAAGAAAAATGTCCCTGAGTAGAGATCAATTTCTTGCTTTGTTTTTTTCTTCTTTTTTTTCTTGTTTCCAATTTCCTGCTATAACTGAAATAACACTTAAGGAGCTCTTTTTTTTTTTTTTTTTTTTTTTTTTTTTAGTGTTTATTTATTTTTGAGAGAGAGAGAGAGACAGAGAGACAGAGCATGAGCAAGGGAGGGGCAAAGAGAAAGGGAGACAGAATCTAAAGCAGGCTCCAGGCTCTGAGCTGTCAACACAGTGCCCCACGTGGGGCTGGAACCCACAAACTGAGATCATGACCTGAGCTGAAGTCAGATGCTTAACTGACTGAGCCACCCAGGTGCTCCAACATTTAAGGATCTCTTAACATTGTTTTGTTTAAGACTTAAAAATCAAGATACCTAACTGAAATTCATTATGAAAACAAAAAATAACTAAAGGAAAAAAAAATCTTCATTTAGTTTTATATTCCTCAACAGATGCTTTCTTAAATACTTCACAAAAGTCTTGACAAAATAGTTACCAAGTGAAAATAGCCATATTCTACCATAGGGGTCCTTAATAATAAATAGTATAGTTTCTAAATTCAAAGACACAAATTTTTGTCTTCTTATTGAAATCTATATTTTAATTTTGATAGCATGTCATAATAAAATTGGCAGAATTTTTTTGTTATGGTACATAAAAAATGTGTGTTAGATTTTATCAAGTATGCTTTTAAATACAAATAATAAGAATGTAAAAGATATGGGCGCCTAGCAGCCTCAGTCGGTAGAGTATGTGATTCTTGATCTCTGGGTGTAAGTTTGAGCCCCATATTGGGTGTAGAGATTACTTTAAAAAATAAAACCTGATTACTTTTAAAAAATAAAATCTGGTGGGAATGCAAGCTGGTGCAGCCACTCTGGGAAACAGTATGGAGGTTCCTCAAAAAACTAAAAATAGAACTACCCTACGACACAGCAATTGTACTACTAAGCATTTATCCACAGGATACAGGTGTGCTGTTTTGAAAGGACACACATGCACCCCCATGTTTATAGCAGTACTATCAACAATAGCCAAAGGATGGAAAGGGTCCAAATGTCCATCGATGGATGAATGGATAAAGAAGGTATGGTGTGTATACACACACACACACACACACACACACACACACACACACACAATGGAGTATTACTCGGCAATCAAAAAGAATAAAACCTTGCCATTTCCAACTATGTGGATGGAACTGGAGGGTATTATGCTAAGTGAAATTAGAGAAAGACAAAAATCATATGACTTCACTCATATGAGGACTTTAAGAGCAAAACAGATGAACATAAGGGAAGGGAAACAAAAATAATATAAAAACAGGGAGAGGGACAAAACAGAAGAGACTCATAAATATGGGGAACAAACTAAGGATTACTGGAGGGGTTGTAGGAGGGGGGATGGGCTACATGGGTAAGGAGCATTAAGGAATCTACTCCTGAAATCTTTGTTGTACTGTATGCTAATTTGGATGTAAATTTTAAAAAATAAAAAATAAAATTAAAAAAAAATCTGGGGTGCCTACGTGGCTCAGTCAGTGTCCAACTTTGGCTCAGGTCATGATCTCTTGGTTCATGAATTCAAGCTCCACAACAGGCTCTCTCCTGTCAGCGGGGAGCTCGCTTCAGATCTTCTGTCCCCTCTCTGCCCCTCCCCACCCATCAAAAATAAATAAACATTTAAAAAAATAAAAAATAAAAACAATAAAATCTCTAAAAAAGGAAGCCTGTAAAAGATAAAGCAAATTAAAAATAAAAATATTTTTGTATCCTTCCTGTTATTTAGTATTGGTTGGGAATCAATGTCTTTCTCTTTTGGTGCATAAAACTAACATGGGATGGTAACTAACTTTTTCTGGGGTAATGAACCTATAAGACATACTTCATAAAACTTACCATTCATCTCTCTAAGCAAAAAAGGTGTCAAGCACATACATGTAAATATTTTCATATAATTTAGAGATTCACAAGTCCCGAGAACTCTAAGTATCCATGAATCCCAGGTTAATAATGTTTGATTTTGACAATTATAGAACAAAGTTCTAATGTTTTTTTTTTTTTTCAACGTTTTTAATTTATTTTTGGGACAGAGAGAGACAGAGCATGAACGGGGGAGGGGCAGAGAGAGAGGGAGACACAGAATCGGAAACAGGCTCCAGGCTCCGAGCCATCAGCCCAGAGCCTGACGCGGGGCTCGAACTCACGGACCGCGAGATCGTGACCTGGCTGAAGTCGGACGCTTAACCGACTGCGCCACCCAGGCGCCCCCAAAGTTCTAATGTTCTAATGAGTTTTTGTGAACCGTTATTACTGTATAAATTGAATTTAAGGCAAATTTAAGCACTGAATATATACACACAAAAAAGTCAGTGTTAATACATCCTTTAAGTCCCAAGGTTGGAGCCAGAGTTTGGCTTCAAGGATTGTAATATCTTATGAAAATTAATGTCTGATCCAATTCGGCAAGAGCTTTGGGAGAATAACTCTGTTTACTCTTACTTTAGGAGCCCTTTTATGTTTTTATTAGCAAAACCATAATAAGCTCAAATTCATTTCAAACAATTAAATGCTATAGTCATAGTATTATAGCTAGCAATTCAGGAAGGCAGTGATACAAAATGAACACATTTTCTTTGTCTCTGTGCTTAACTGCATTGAGGGGGACGGCTTGACAATTGAATGCTGCT
Organism: Panthera tigris; assembly: GCF_018350195.1. NCBI lineage: Eukaryota > Metazoa > Chordata > Mammalia > Carnivora > Felidae > Panthera > Panthera tigris. The sequence continues at coordinate 17,549,100 of NC_056676.1, read as the reverse complement.
TGTTATTTTATTTATTTTATGTTTATTTATTTATTTTGAGAAAGAGAGAGAGAGAGAACATGAGGGGAAGGGGAAGAAAGGGAGGGAGAGAGAGAATCCCAAGCAGGCTCCATGCTGTCAGTGTAGAGCCCCATGGCAGGGCTTGATTTCACCAACTGTGAGATTATGACCTAAGCCAAAATCAAGAGTTGGATGATTAACTGACTGAGCCACCCAGGTGTTCCTGTTGCATGTTATTGTAGAAGGAAGATAAATTTATGGGGTACCTGGTGGCTCAGTTGGTTAAGCATCCGACTTTGGCTCAGGTCATGATCTCATGGTTCATGGGTTTGAGCCCTGCATTGGGCTCTGTGCTGACAGCTTAGAGCCTGGAGCCTGCTTCAAATTCTGTGTCTCTCTCGCTCTCTGCTCCTCCCCCACTTGCGTTCTGTCTCTCTCTCTCAAAAATAAATAAACATTAAAAAAATGTTTAAGTAAAAGAAAGATAAATTTAGAATCACTTCATGTTGTATTTAATACATGTTTTATCAGAACTCTATAAGCAATGCAAAAGTTTCAGAATCCAAGCAATCATGCATAACAAGGAACGTGTTATATTACCTATAAACAATTAGTAAGTGTTCAAATTGAAACAGGCCTTACCTGACAAAAATTTATTATTCTAGGGCACCTGGGTGGCTCACTTGGCTCAGTGGGTGCTAGATTTTGGCCCAGGTTATGATCTCAAGGTTTGTGGGATTGGGTCCCGCATCAGGCTGTGTGCTGACAGTGTACAGCCTGCTTGGGATTCTCTCTCTGCCCCTTCCTCATTCATGCCTGTGCTCACTCTCTCTCCTCTCAAAAATAAATAAATAAATAAACTTTTAAAAATTTACTAATTTTTAAAATAATAATTAACATATACATAATATTTTAGCAATCCCTATCAAAATAACACCAGCATTCTTCACAGAGCTAGAACAAATAATCCTAAAATGTGTATGGAACCAGAAAGACCCTGAATTGCCTAAGCAATCCTGAAAAAGAAAACCAAAGCTGGAGGCATCACAACTGTGGACTTCAAGCTGTATTACAAAGCTGCAATCAACAAGACCATATGCTAATGGCACAAAAACAGACAAATAAATTTATGGAACAGAATAGAGAACCCAGAAATGGACCCACAAACATATGGCCAACTAATGTTTGATAAAGCAGGAAAGAATATCCAATGGAATAAAGACTGTCTCTTCCACAAATGGTGTTAGGAAAGCTGGACTGTGACATGCAGAAGAATAAACCTGGACCACTTTCTTAAACCACACACAAAGACAAACTCAAAATGGATGAAAGTCATAAATGTAAGACAGGAAGCCATCAAAACCCTCGAGGAGAAAGCAGGCAAAAACCTCTTTGACCTCGGCCGCAGCAACTTTTTACTTGACATGTCTCCGGAGGCAAGGGAAACAAAAGCAAAAATGAGCTACTGGGACCTCATCAAGATAAAAAGCTTCTGCACTGCAAAGGAAATAATCAGCAAAACTAAAAGGCAACCAACGGAATGGGAGAAGATATTTGCAAATGACATATCAGATAAAGGGTTAGTATCCAAAATCTATAAAGAACTTCTCAAACGTTACACCCAAAAAACAAATAATCCAGTGAAAAAATGGGCAAAAGACATGAATAGACACTTTTCCAAAGAAGACATCCAGATGGCTAACAGACACATGAAAAAATGCTCAACATCACTCCTTATCAAGGAAATACAAATCAAAACTACAATGAGATACCACCTCACACCTGTCAGAATGGCTAACATTAACAACTCAGGCAATGACAGATGTTGGCAAGGATGTGGAGAAAGGGGAACCCTTTACACTGTTGGTGGGAATGCAAACTGGTGCAGCCACTCTGGAAAACACTATGAAGTTCCACAAAAAACTAAAAATAGAACTACCTTACAACCTAGCGATTGCACTACTAGGTATTTATCCAAAGGATACAGGTGTGCTGTTTAAAAGGGGCACATGAGCCGCTCTGGAAAGCAGTGTGGAGGTTCCTCAGAAAATTAAAAATAGACCTACCCTATGACCCAGCAATAGCACTGCTAGGAATTTACCCAAGGGATACAGAAGTGCTGATGCATAGGGGCACTTGTACCCCAATGTTTATAGCAGCAATCTCAACAATAGCCAAATTATGGAAAGAGCCTAAATGTCCATCAACTGATGAATGGATAAAGAAATTGTGGTTTATATACACAATGGAATACTACGTGGCAATGAGAAAGAATGAAATATGGCCTTTTGTAGCAACGTGGATGGAACTGGAGAGTGTGATGCTAAGTGAAATAAGCCATGCAGAGAAAGACAGATACCATATGGTTTCACTCTTATGTGGATCCTGAGAAACTTAACAGAAACCCATTGGGGAGGGGAAGGAAAAAAAAAAAAGAGGTTAGAGTGGGAGAGAGCCAAAGCATAAGAGACTGTTAAAAACTGAGAACAAGACAGATACCATATGGTTTCACTCTTATGTGGATCCTGAGAAACATAACAGAAACCCATGGGGGAGGGGAAGAAAAAAAAAAAAAAAGAGGTTAGAGTGGGAGAGAGCCAAAGCATTAGAGACTGTTAAAAACTGAGAACAAACTGAGGGTTGATGGGGGGTGGGAGGGAGGGCAGGGTGGGTGATGGGTATTGAGGAGGGCACCTTTTGGGATGAGCACTGGGTGTTGTATGGAAACCAATTTGACAGTAAATTTCATATATTAAAAAATAAAAAAAAATTAAAAAAAAAAAAAAAACTGAGAACAAACTGAGGGTTGATGGGGGGTGGGAAGGAGAGGAGGGTGGGGGATGGGTATTGAGGAGGGCACCTTTTGGGATGAGCACTGAGTGTTGCATGAAAACCAATTTGACAATAAATTTCATATATTGGAAAAAAATAAAAAATAAAAAAAAAAATAAAAGGGGCACATGCACCCCATTGTATATAGCAACAATATTATTTATAGTTATCAACAACAGCCAAAGCATGGAAAGAGCCCAAATGTCCATTGACTGATGAATGGATAAAGATGTGGTATATATATACATACATACAATGGAATATTACTAGGCAATCAAAAAGAATGAAATCTTGCCAGTTGCAACAACATGGATGGAACTAGAGTGTATTATGCTAAGTGAAATATAAGTCAGAGAAAGACAAATATATGATTTCATTCATATGTGGAATTTAAGATCCAAAACAGATGAACATAAGGGAAGGGGAGCAAAAATAATATAAAAACAGAGAGGGAGACAAAGAGACATTAAGAGATTCCTAAATACAGAGAACAAACTGAGGGTTTCTGGCAGGGTGTTGAGTAGGGAGCTGGGCTAAATGCACAAGGGGCATTAAGGAGCACATTTGTGGGATGAGCACTGGGTGTTATATGTAAGTGATGAGTCACTAAATTCTATTCCTAAAATCATTATTACACTATATGTTAACTAATTTGGATTTAAATTTAAAAAAATAAAAATTAAAAAATTAAAAAATAAAATATCTATAACATTTTATTTTATAAATACCATAAAATTTATAAAATTTTATAGATATTTTAACAGTCTAAAAATATTTAAATATAATTATTTATAGTGATCATTAACAAATTAATAATAGATTACCATATTTCAGTGTGAGAGATGTTTCAAACAATAAGGCTGCAATTAGTACATCTTCTTTAAGCACTTTATTCCTTAAGTTCAGTCGAGCATGCGCTTCAGCTAGGGAAACTCTGAAAAAGAAAATTGATGCTAATCAAATACATTGATATTATAAAGATAAAATATATTTTGGCAGGAATAAACCAAGTTATGTGTGTATACAAGCCATGCCTTAAAGATCAGCATATTTTTACTTTAAAAAAAATGTTAGTTTCTTTTCAAATCATTTTTTTCCTACCAACTTCAATAAACTATGCCAGAACAAGCAAGTATCTTGACTTATTATCAGACTTCATATCTGCTCTGGCTTATCTTCATTTTTATGATTCTACACACCCTTCCTCAATATACAGTTAGGAAAACTAACTCTTACAGTCACCTTTGGTGTTTTCTTCCATTTCTTCATCTATTTGAAGTCCTCACAGAATCTTGAAATTTTAGTTTTGAAAGAGACCTTAAAGTTCAATCTCCAATCAGATAATTAAATTTTCTCCACAATATCCCAGGCTACCTATTGTCCAGTCTCTTTCGAACATTTCCTATGGTTCACTGGGAATATATTCCTTTATCTTTTATTTTTAAACTAACCTTTGATTACCTAAAAAATCTCCCTCAGGGGCAACTACATGGCTCAGTTAGGTAAACATCCAACTCTTGATTTCAGCTCAGGTCATGATCTCATGGTTTGGGAGTTCGAGCCCCACATAGGGCTCTGCACTGACAGCACAGAGCCTGCTTGGGATTCTCTCTCTCCTTCTGTCTCTCTGCCACTCCCTAGCTTTCTCTCCCTCTCAAAAATAAATAAACATTTAAAATTGAAACAAAAATCTCTTTCAAGTTCTCATTAGGCATATGTAATGCACTTGAATGACTGCTGAACTTGGAAATCAGAAAACCTGGTCTCAGTCTCTAGACTTTACTAGCTGTGTGACTTCATATAAATCATTCACTTCCCGAAAATTTTTTGAATCTCAGGTATAAAATGGGGACAATAATAACTTACAGTTATTACGATTTCAGATAAAGCATTTGAAAATTTTGGGACTCACCCACAAAGAATATATAAATTTAAGCTGAAATTGGTTTCACTGAAATTTATACCCACTGATTCTGTCTTCTGTGATTATAAAAAAAGCTTAATACTTCTTAAATATGACATCTCTTCAAATATTCAAAGACAACTTTTCTAGTTGTCCTATGTTTTCTTTTCTCCAAAATAAAATATTCCTAGCTCCTTTAATATGTCATAAGACATGGGGCACCTGGGTGGCTCAGTCATTTAAGCGTCTGAGTTTTAGTTTCGGCTCAGGTCATGATCTCATGGTTTGTGGGTTCGAGCCCCGTGTCAGGCTCTGCACTGACAGTGTACAGCTTGCTTGGGATTCTCTGTCTTCCTTTCTCTCTGACCCTTCCCATGTCATCCTGTCTCTGTCTCTCTCAAAATAAATAAAATTTTTAAAAAGGTAAAAAAAATGTCATAAGACAATTTTCAGGCCTTTCAACATTCTGACCACTCTCCTCATGACCAGATTTGGTTAATTTTTTTTTTTTTTTTTTTTAGGGGCACCTGGTGGCTCAGTCAGTTAAGCATCCAACTTTGGCTCAGGTCATGATCTCACAGTCTGTGGATTCAAGCCCCACATCAGACTCAGTGTTGACAGCTCAGAGCCTGGAAACTGCTTCGGATTCTGTGTCTCCCTCTCTCTGCCCCTGCCCCACTCTTGCTCTGTCTCTCTTTCTCAAAAATAAGTAAACATTTTTTAAAAATGTTTTTAAACATATTCTTTTTCAGTATAGTATTACGATGTGAGTGTGATTTAACCAGCAATGTAGAGGTGAAGCAGAACTAGCATTTTTTCCCTCTTGATACTATGTTCTACTAACACAACCTGAATTCACAGTATTCTTAATAGCCATATTACATTGTTTACTCATATTAAGTAGAAAAAGAATAAAACCTCAAGTCTTTTTCATTATAAGCCATCAACCTTTTCTTATCCATTCATACTCAGACCAAGATCATCATTTGAGTCTTTGGAAATTACTCCAGAGTTGTTTATTTTCAGATTTGGCTATTATGTTCCTGATATCCTCACCTAAGCTCCTTCTAAAATGTCGACCACAACAGAATATGTATAAAGCCTTTCAGGGAAGAGAAGAGAGTATTGTCCAGCTCTACTTCTCTAGAAGAGCAAGGATAGTGTTATTAGGTACCTGTCTATAGAGGTAGGAGAAAAATTTAAGGTTTATGACTCTTATGAGTTCATTTACTTTGCTATTTCATAAACCTCACCTATACCCCTATACCTTCCAATTTCCACCATGGGAAGTAGATTTATCATATTAAAATTAACTGGATTAATATAGTCAAATGTTAACTGAGGTTATGTAAGTTTAAATAAATATCTTTTTACTACAGAGAAAAAATATGAGAAAATAGGATTTCCGAGGCTTCAAGTATTGACTCTTTGAGTATTGATTTGAGTAACTTTTTTTAAGGTAAGCTCCACACTCAACTAAAATCCAATGTGGGCTTGAACTCATGACCCAGAGATCAAGAGTTGCATGCTTTACTGACTGAGCACCCCTGATGCGAGTATTTTAAATGTTACTTCAGAAAATGGAAAATATCACAAAATTCCATTTACTATTTTAAAATATCACAGTTGTTTTCTACTTTCTCTTCAGCACTTTTTTTTCAGTTCTATGAAGATAAATATAGAGTTGGAAAAGTTAACTAAACATATTTATCTCTTTGGACCTATATCTGACATTTCCTTCCAGTCCTTCACTTACCTTATTTTATATTATAGTTATAGCATGTTATTTATGTATTTAATGGATTATTTTACTCCTGGTCCTAGTTCCTAACCTGTTTGAGATTATACATTAGTTTGTATCAAATGAAATATCAAGAGGGGACTGCTTAAATTATGGTACAGCCACATCAAAGCACACTGTAAAGCAGCTATTAAAACAGAATAAGGTAATTCCTTATGTTCTGATAGTATTATAATAGGTAAACCATACATAATTCCATTTGTGCAAAAGGAAAATATATCCATATGAATATATAGATATTTATATTTAGATCTTCCTCAACTTAGGAAATATCATAAGTCAAAAATACATTTAATATACCTAACCTACCAAACATAGCTTATCCTAGCCTGCCTTAAACATGCTGAGAACACTTACATCAGCCTTCAAAGCTGATTTTATAATAAAGTGTTGGCTATCTCACATAATTTATTGAATACTGCAATGAAAGTAAAGCACGGAATGGCTGCATGGATACAGCATGGTTATCAGTTTTACCCTTTTAATCTCATGGCTGACTACGAGCTGCAGCCTGCTGTCACTGCCCAGTAAGAGAGTATTGTACTGCATATTGCTAACCCAGGAAAAGATCAAAATTCAAACTTCGAAGTATGATTTCTACTGAATGTGTATCATTTTCACATCATTATTAAGTCGAAAAATCGTAAGTTGAACCATCCTAAGTCAGTAAACTGTCTCTCTCTATAATATGTTTAACATATTCATTGACAAATATATAACATATTCAAATAAAATATGTATTTAACATACATCATAAATTTAAATTACACATTTGTACACGTTAGTATTTAGATGGATAATTTTGGGGGGCGCCTATGTGGCTCAGTCAGTTAAGTGTCTGACTCTTGGTTTCGGCTCAGGTCATGATCTCTGGGTTCATGAGATCAAGCCCCGTGTTGGACTCTATGCTGACAGTGCAGAGCCTGCTTGGGATTCTCTGTCTCTCTCTGCTTCTCTCCCACTAGTGTGTTCTCTCCCTCTCTTTCTCTCTCGAAATAAATAAATAAACATTAAAAGAAATAAATGGATAATTTTTGGAAGAATACATAAAAACTGTTAACAGTGACAATCTCTCTAGAGAGTAGGACAGCAATGGGTAGAGTTAGCTGGACACCTTATTTATTACTTTAGACTTTTCTTTTACGGTGTCTATACTTTACTTTTATAATAAAAATTAGCTTTAAAAAACTTTAAGGAACAATAATAGATGTGTCTATTAAAGTATTTTAAAAGTACACAGAATAATATACTTAAAAAGAATTTTTTCTAGGCTCAACTAAAAAATACCTAGAGAGTAAAAAAGCCACGTTAAAAAAAAAATCAATCATTTGTATTTCAAATCAGTGCACTTTACTCAGACACATCTCATACAGAGGTTCAAATAAAAAATAACTTAGTGAAAACATGTATTGGAGGTTCAAATGATGCAACAATAGCGATTGTTAAGTCACCTTAAATTCTTTTGAAACAAGATAAATGAGATATCAACCAACTAGCAATTCAAGAAACAAGTGAAACATAAATAAGTTAATTAAACACATCACTTAAAAGTCAATACTGGCTTTAAAGTTTTATGTTGAATACCTACAAATATTTTAATGCAGATGCTGACAGTTTTGATCCACTTATAGAATCTGTTCTGATTCTGCGACTTGCTAGATAATAGCCATGGATCATTCTTTCTGCCTCCAAACTGAATTCTACATTCAAATTCTTTGCAAAAGCCAGCAGCTAAATTAAAAATGTGAAAAATTTAAGAAATTCAAACTTTGTTATAGAATCTATATTACAAAAATCCAAAGTTTGCATACTTTATTTACATCAAAGTTCATTAAATATCTGAGGCTGTCCCAAAGTCATTGAACACTTTAAATCATAGTCTTATACTTGTAAATATTATTACAGTTTAGCCAGAATAATCTCTTCCTCCCTCTTAGTGCAGAAATGTTCTGTGCAATGTACTTGAATGACTATCAAGTCTTTGCTTCCAGTGGAAAAAAGGCTCACTCACCTCCTTTCTGTGGGAGAGAGGCTTCCCTCAACAGCTCATTTCCCTTTGAATAGCTTTAATTCTTTGACAGTTTATTTCCTTATAACTTTCTCTCATGGGCCCTAGAGCTACTTGTTCTCCTTTTCCTTCCTTTTAAACACAAGTGATCACTAGCAATATGGAAGGCACTGTGTTAACTACTATGAAGGTAGGCCTTGGAGATTCCAATAAGCCTTCAACATAATGATTAGCACTATTTTTTCTGAACTTCCTGCTTTTATTCTTTCTGAGTGATTCTCAGTCCCTTAAATCCTTAATTCAGGGACATCATTTCCAGACTTTTCAACATCCTGGTTGTTTTCTGCTTTTTTCAACTCAGAATCAAAAGGAAAATTTAATCGTAATAAGGTTGCTATTAACTATATTATATTTTAAATATAACTTTTTAAAGGATCTGTATATATCTTCTCTTCTTTATTCTCCTTACACTCCACAGTTGCCTCCAGACCTTCACAATTGGAAATTAATACCATTAATAATATCAGTAGCCATCTCTAGGTTCTACCATATGGAGTCACAGTAATGTGCCACCTATCTCTGTCCTCAGGAAAGGACTTGCCCCAGCTACTGGAAGTGCTGTCAGCATTGGTCTTCAGTTGTCAACTTCTTCAGGGAATGCCTCAGGACAGTCTATATCAAATGACTGACTGCAGCGAAGTGGGAGCGGGTATTGTAAAAAAGTCCCTCTGTTTCTATCCAAAGCAGGACAATTCTGGTGGGTCTCTTTTAAGTCCAGAGATCATTGTGGGGCTATCCTTGGGCCTGCATCGGCAGCTTGACTACCTCCTCTGCCCAATCCTGCTCCTCTTCCCTTCCACAGGTATTGATAGAAGAGCTAGAGGAGCACTCCCTAATAAACAATGGCACACTAAACTCTCAGTCAGCCTCTTGGAGAGCCCAGGCAGTGACACACTCCATCCAATCTGTTTTGTGTAATGGACAGATTTATCTTCTGGAGAAATCATTTTCAGTGTTTCACAAGCCTAGTAAAGTCCAACTGTTCTCTATAGTCCGATGAATCAGCTATAAAATCTTTGGCTGGAGCTTCAAGGCTTATTGTAAATTTGCCAAATTTTAATCCCAATGACTCTACAATAAAATTTTTGCTCCAGTCAGTTATGTCTTCTCATGATTTTCCATGTATATTCATTTCTACTTTTATATCTTTGCTCCTACTTTTAATTCTGTTTAGAATGCCCATCCTTCCTGTCATTTAAATCATACCTTTCCTTAAGGACTAAAGTCTCACCTCCTTGAAGTCTTCCCAATTCTTGCATTCTACTTGATATCTTCCTTCCTGAATTCCTAAAGTACTTATAGTTAGCACCACCCAGCTTAGCACTTAAATTGTCCCTTAATGGTTTCATATATTTTGTTTATATCTCAATTAAATGATAAACTATTTAAAGAAGAAACTTTATTTTTTTGTGAGAATATAAAAGAGCGAAATAGGTTAATATATATAAAATATTCAGTAAATACCTAATTAATAAATTCCAAGAGTTTGTTGTTGTTGTTGTTTTTCAGGGAAAAACTGGGCAAAAATTTCTCTGGGTCATTAATATAGGTAGATATAGATATAGATATAGATATAGATATAGATATAGATATAGATATAGATATAGATATATAGTACCCTAATTCCTAGAGACTACTACTTTTTTCTTATATACTAAAACAAACAAAAAGAGCTACTTTATCATAAATATTGTTCTTTTTCTATTCTACATCAATAAACAATGTTCATAATTCGGTTTTAAGTTCACCTCACTTTTCAACCTTTTACCCATGCAATCTGCCTACAAAGAAGGCAGGTATGAACAAAATTGTTAATGACTCATAGATTCCCACTCCCAATATTCCCTGCCTTTTATCTATCCTATCCAGATACTTTAGTGTGGATAGATTTCTGAATAGTTAATATTAAAAGGGCTTCACTTGTAAATACTTGTATACCTTTAATAGCTGTAAAAATCATTACTGAATTTACATCATCTACTCTCAGGTTCTCTGAACATGCTGCATATTTCCCTGTCAGGACATTGAAATGGGTTAGTGAGTCATGACAGGTATTCTCTAAAGTCAGAGCTCTGAAGGCATTTACATAAAGTAAATCCTTGTGAATAGTCTGTAAAATGTAAATAACTGTATACCTATACAGCCTCTCATCATAATTTTCTATAGAAATATTCTATTGGTTTTCTTTTTACTGAGAAGTTTTAAAGCCATGTGGATAGTGGTGCAAATAATTAACATTTTAATATTTATGTCTTTACACAGTTTTTAATTTAATTATAATCCTTAATATTTTCTGTGCAATGTCCTTAAAATATTTAAAAGCTGAAAGGGACTTGGAATAAAATAATTCTAAATAAATAAAATTGGATGCTGAAAGTGAGTTCTATTTAAATTGAGAAACCTTAGCACATGTATTCTTGGTAATCATCTCTTCTACCTCTACCTTTTCAAAATCTTCAGTTGTGAACTTCTTAGAAGCTACATAAAGGAGCTCTTCAGGATCGATGGCTTTCTTTAAAGTGTGTTGCACAGTAGAAATAAGTGGGTAGGAAGAAGATGATTCATTGCAGTTAATCAATAATCCAAACGCTTCTACAAGATTAGCTGGAATCAAACTGCAATCCTACATCAAATGAAAATGTAAAAGGCAAACATGAAACTCTGGCATTTCCACAAACACTTTAGATAATTATAAATTAAATACTGTTTATAATTATTTATATTATTAATATATGTATATTATAATAATATGTTATATACCTATTATTTTTACTTCATTATTTGACATTATTAATTATTATTTAAAGTGTTTCCTGAATAGCATGGGAACTTACTATGACCAATTTTTAATGCTCTTTATTACTTTCTTACACATTATTCACTAAAGCCTACTCTACTGCCTATTCAAATAATAATTTCTAGTAAACAGACACCTGCTTTGCATGACTAAAAAAAATGAAAATTTTCAGACAATTGCACTGTTATTTAGCTCTAGTACCTGATTAAGGATAGAAATGGGTTAATAACAAAACATTAAGAACAACAAAAACATTAAGATTAAAATCTGTGATTAAATTCCATAAACAACATTCTAAAAATAAAAAATACATATACCTTACCATCCGACCAATGAGAGTGTTGGTTTTCTGCATATTTCTCCTTGAAGATGAATCCATATCAACAAAAGACCAAAAACTGCACTGAACTGGAAAAGTCATTTGTTGATTAATATCATCCCCAAACTTCTTTCCTGGGATGTATACTGTGATGCTTCTGCTTTCCACAACTAAGTAAAAAGACATTGCCCATATGTTATTTAAGTTTATTTTGGTCTATATGTCTATAAATAACTAACAAATATTATTTTTAATAAGAAATACTATTATATAGAATTTTACTGTCTAAATGTGGGACAGTAAAGACACAAGTAAATTTGGTTGTTTTATAAGATATGGCTTAATTGGAGGATCTAATAAAAAGAATAAGGCAAGAGGGGTGTCTCAGTCGGTTAAGCATTTGGCTCTTGATTTTGGCTCAGGTCATACATGATCTCATGGTTCGTGTGTTTGAGCCCCATGGTCGGGCTCTGTACTGGCAGTGCAAAACCTGCTTGGGATTCTCTGTCTTTCTCTCTCTCTGCCTCTCTCCTGCTTGCTCTCTATCTCTCTCTCTCAAAATAAATAAGTAAATATTTATTAGACTTTAAAAAAAAAAAACAAAGCAAGAAAAATATTTGAAAGTTTATGTGTCCCATGACTTGATGAGAACAGCAGTCCAAAGCATGTAGCTAGAATTATGGTCAGTGTCTGGGTAGTATAGGCAGAGGGTTAAGACACTGGTTATATTAGTGCAGGCTTATAAGGGGGGCTGAAATTAAGCAATATTCTTTTATGTGGAAAAAAAAGGATATCTGTATGAGAGTGAAAGAGAATAAGATTGATAGAGAATATAAACTACAATGACTAGGGGAAAATATATCTCAAATTCAACATGCTAAAAACCAAATTCATCATTTTTCCTTCTCAAATGGCTCTGTGTGCATTATTTGTAATTAGAGGAATCACTATCCAACTACTTAAAACCCAAACAAACAAACAAAAATCTAGAAACAACACAGTTTCCTTTTTATCTTTCCTTCATCCCTTATAACCATTAAACCTATGGATTCAATCCTAGGATTCCATATTCCAAATATTTCTCAAATTAAACTTCTCTTTATTCATGATAAGAGAGTCTTTTCTTTATATTTATCTTTCTCTTGGGTCATAAGGTAAATACATATTTAATTCTATAGAAACTGCCAGAGCAGTTTTCAAAATGGTTGCACTATGTTATACTTTCACATACAGTATATAAGAATTCCAGTTTTTCCATATCCTTGGTAACATCTGCTTTCAGTCTTTTTAATTTTTGCCATTCTAGTAGCCAGAGCCAGTTACTTAATTTTTTTTTTTAATGTTTTATTATCCAAAGTTGAGATAGAGGGAGAAAGAGCATGAGCAGGGGAGAGGCTGAGAGAGAGGGAGACACAGAATCTGAAGCAGGCTCCAGGCTCTGAGCTGTCAGCACAGAGCCTGAAGCGGGGCTTCAACTCACAAACCATGAGATCATGCCCTGGGCTGAAATCGGACACTTAACTGACTGAGCCACCCAGGCACCCCCAGGGCCAGTTACTTAATATGTGGGGCCTAGTGTAAACTAAAAATCTGGGCTCCTTAATCAAAAGCAGGGGAAAAGATGCTATTAAGAGTACTAATATAAAAAGCTTTTTCCTTTAAAAATATTTTATTACTTATGAAATGTAATAGGACTGATGTGGAGAATTTAGAACCCTTATGCTTTACTTGTAAGAATATAAAATTGCACAGCCACTGTGGAAAACAGTTTGGTGATTTCTCATAAAGCTACACATAGAATTACCTTATGACCCAGCAATTCCACTTTTAAGTATACACCCAAGAGGTGAAAGTAGGGACTCAAACAGATACTTGGTCTCATGTTCACAGCAACATTACTCACAATAGCCAAAAGGCACAAACAACCTAAGTTTCTCTCAACTAATGAATGAATTTTTTTAAAAAGTGGTATATACATAAAATGGGATATGATTCAGCAATAAGAAGAAGAGAGATTCTTAAATAGACAAATTCATAAAGACAGAAAGTAGAACAGAGGTTACCAATGGCTGGAGGTACAGGGGAATAGGGTTATTGTTCAATGGGTACAGAGTTTCTGTTAGGGATTATGAAAAATTCTGGAAATGGATAGTGGTATTAATTACATAACATTGTGAATGTACCTAATGCCACTGAATTGTACACTTAAAAATGGTTAAAATGGTAAATTTTATGTTATGTGTATTTCACCATAGAGGGGAACTCCTTCAACTTGAAAAAGAACATCTACAAAAAACCTACAGCTAACTTCATATTTAATGGTAACAAAACTCAAAGCTTTCCTGCTAAGATCAGAAACAAGTCAAGGATGTCTCCTTTCACCACTGTTTTTCAGCATAAGAGTTGAAGTCCTAATTAATACACTAAGACAAGACAAGAAAAGAAATCTGGCCCAATACAAATTCACATGTTAGCACAACTGAGAGAAAAATTAAAACAGTGCATTTTCATATTAAATTCCTTTCTTTATTAATACAGGTAAAATGAGAAGTGCCATTTAATATAATTTCTCAGTTCCTAAAATGTGTACAATATGATCTTAACTGTTAAGTAATTCCTTGACACTGATGAGACTATAAGTTAAACAGGTGATGGAATGCAAGCTGGTACAGCCCCTCTGGAAAACAGTATGTGGAGGTTTCTCAAAAAACTAAAAATAGAACTACCATACGACCCAGCAATTGCACTACTAGGTATTTATCCAAGGGATACAGGTATGCTGTTTCAAAGGGACACATGCACCCCAATGTTTATAGCAGCACTATGAACAATAGCCAAAGGATGGAAAGAGCCCAAATATCCATGGATGGATGAATGGATAAAGAAGATATGGTATATATACTCGGCAATCAAAAAGAATGAAATCTTGCCATTTGCAACTATGTGGATGGAACTGGATGGTGTTATGCTAAGTGAAATTAGTCAGAGAAAGACAAAAATCATATGACTTCACTCATATGAGGACTTTAAGAGACAAAACAGATGAACGTAAGGGAAGGGAAACAAAAATAATATAAAAACAGGGAGGGGGACAAAACATAAGAGACTCATAAATATGGAGAACAAACAGAGGGTTACTGGAGGGGTTTTGGGAGGGGGGGATGGGCTAAATGGGTAAGGGATTAAGGAATCTACTCCTGAAATCATTGTTGCACTATATGCTAACTAATTTGGAAGTAAATTTAAAAAAAAAAAAGGCCAATTCATCAACAAAATTTTTTTAAAAAGTTAAACAGGTGAAAATTAATTCGAGAAAATATTGTTTACCTGATTGAAGCTGTTCTAGTTTATCTTTTTTGTGTGAAGCCAAGTCTCCTATAAAGCAGATACCACCTTTAGCTAGCAAAGCACTGCCAGCTTGAATGCTAACTGCTCCAGTTCCATACTTATTCCTGGATAGAGTAGGAAAAATTTCAGTAGAGACTGGATGACGTATGCCACGAGGCACAAGTTTTATACTAAAATTCAAAAGCCTAGGAAAAAATAAATTATTCATTACTATCATTTACTATTTGATTTTCAGAAGTCATAATGTATAACAGCTACACAATTAAATTTGATTCAGTGTTTAGTAAGGAACTTTTTCTTTTTTTAAAGACTTTACTTCTAAGTAATCTTTACACCCAACATGGGACTTGAACTCACAACCCCGAGATCAAGAGCTGCATGCTCTACCAACTAAGCCAGCCAGGTACCCCACCCCTAGTGAACACTTTTGTTAGGGATAAAACCACTTTTGAGACTTGGTCCTTAATTTGGAAAGCTCACAGCCTAGCAAAGGAGACATAAAAAACTAAAACACAATGTGATAAGTACTAAAATAATATCATGAGAGCATCCATATCAGAATATTATTTCTTTCAGGAAGGAAGTTAGAGAAAGGTACAAAGAGATGACATTTGATCTGGGCCTTCCTCTTTACGGATTGCTTTCTCTTGTTTATTCAGAATGTTTGCATTTAGGCTTGCCAATAGCCCATCACGACTATTCCTGCTGCCTATATATCATGGTAACTCTTGATACATCTTCTTGTTTTCTAATTTCTTTGCCAATTGCCTGAGCCTCTTAATTTCTCAAATTTAAATTCTAAGAAAGGATGATGATTATTTTAAGCTTAGCTTTCAAATCTGATGCCACAGAAATCATAGCTCATTGGTGAAATCAACTATGATGAATAGACACAGACATATAGTACAAAAGGGTGAAGTAGTATTCCTTAAATGTGGACAGGTTATGTGGGGAAATGGGTTCTACTTACATAAATGGGTTAGAAAAAAGCTTAGGGCAGAAAGCTGTCACCATGAGGCAAAAAGCATCCAAAGTTAGCTATCGAGATACTGTAACTAGTAACTTGTTATATCACCTGCAGGAAATTACTTTCCATCTGGTACCAATGTACTTTAATCACAAACTCCACTTGCCCCCCCCCCCCCAGACCCTTTGCTTCTTACACACACAAGTTAATGATTACTGTCTGATTGTTTTCTCCACGTTCATCACATGTGTAAGATCTTGTTTTCTTCACATTCCTCATATGGGTAATATCTTGTGAGCTCAATAAATACAGAGATAAAACCCCTATTTGGGGCTCTTGTCTCCTCCTGGACATTAGCCTCCCTCATATTCAATTTTGCATCCGCTCTCTTGCTGGACAAGAGATAACTCCAGACTCATAGTCCGCAACAAAGTTGATATAAAGTTTCTAGTGTATATGCCATTCCAAGGAACTGGATGTTGGTTTGTAAAATGGGGGAATGAGATTTAGAAAGAAACTTTTGCAAGCCTGTAGAGCAGTGTTTTTCAACCTTAGCTTACATTAAAATCACCTGGGGAGATTTAAAAAATTCTAATGTCAAGCCCCACCCCAAACCATGAAATTAGAATTCCTGGGGTGGGCCAGTCATAAATATATATATTTTTTACTTCTCCCAGGTAATTCTAATATGCAGGCAGGCTCAGAACCTAGTTATATAGAAAAATGGGCCTCAAACTTGTCTACACATTGGAATCTAATGAGGAACTTTTAAAATACTGATAGAATGTTATATAATGTAAGGTCAAAATACAAAAATCAATTATATTTCTATATTCACAGAAAATATTTGAAGAATGAAATTAATAAAACACTACCATTTTTAATAATATCAATATTTTCAAATATTTAGAAATAACTTTAGCAAAATGTATGTATGACCTTTATAAAACATTGCTGAGAGAAATTAAGGGGGATTTAAATAAATGGAGATACACATAGATTAAAAGACTCAACATTGTTATGATTTAAATTCTCCCTAAAATTGATTTATAAGTTAAATACAGTTCCAACAAAAATCTTTAATGGGCTTTTTTGGAGGGTAGGTGAGTAGTATTAACCTCTGGATTCTAAACTTTATAAGAAAATGCAGGATTCTCAACTTTCTAAGAAAATGCAAAGGACCTAAAATAATGAAAAAGAATCTTGAAAATGAAGAATAAAATTGCACCACTTGATTCAAAACTTTACATAGAGCTACAATAATCAAGAATTATGATATTGGCATAATTATAGACAAATGGGTCAAAATAACAGAAAAGAGTTCAAATAGATTTATACCCAATTCAATTTTAAACCTAGTTTATACCCACTTCAACTGATTTTCAACAATGGTACCAAAGCAGTTCAATGGGGAAGGGAATTCTTCTCAACAAATGGTATGGGAAGACTGGATAAATGCATAGAAAAAAAACATTAACCTTGATTCCTACCTCACACCATATACAAAAATTTATGATGTATAAAAGACAATATAAAAGATAAAACTATAATGCTTCTAGGAGAAAATATAAAAGAGTATCTTCATGACCTTAGGGTAGCCAAAGATTTCTTAGATAGAATCCAGAAAACACTAAACTTAAAAAAAAAAAAAAAATTGAATTTCAACAAAACAAGAAAGTCTGCTCATCAAAGACATTTTTAAGAAAAAAATACTAGTTTTAGATTGAAAGAAAATTTTCATGGCACATATATGTGACAAAGGACATGCATCTAGAACAACCCCACTTAAAAGTGAGCAAAAGACTTGAACAGACACTTCATAAAAGAAGATATATGAGCACCCAATAAGCACATAGAAAAAAATTCAGATCAGTAGTCATCAGGGAAATGAAAATTACAACCATAATGTGATACCATTTCATATGCACCAGAATGGCTAAAGTGAGAAAAGACTGACACCATCAAGATGTTGGTGATGATAGAAACAACTGGAACCTTACGTTGTTAGTAGGAATGTAAAATGGTATAATCACTCTGGAAAACTGTTCGGCAGTTTCTTATAAAGTTAAATATATACCTATCTAATGACATAGCAATTCCATTCCTAGGTATTTATCAAAGATAATGAAAACATAGATCCACAAAAAGGTCTGTAGAGGAATGTTTACAGCAGATTCATTTATAATAGTCAAAACATGCAAAACCCAATGTCCATCACTAGGAGAATGGATAAACATATTCTGCTATATTTATGTAATAGACTACTACTCATCAATAAAAACAATGAGCTACTGATACACACAACTGGGTCAACCTCACATACATACAGAGTGAAAGAGACTAGTCTCAAGAGAGGCATTGTATGATTCCATTTTTATGAAGTTCAAGAAGAGGAAAATTGACCTTGGTTACAGAAATTATGTATGTAGATAGGAATTGATTGAAGGAACTTTCTGAGGTGATGGAAATGTTCTATATCTTACTGTGGTGGTGGTTATAGCAATATATATACTTATCAAAACTCATTGAATTATATACTTAAGATCTGATTATTTACTGATTATTTAGTTATAAATTTTAACTTAAAATAAAAAACCTCAAATCTCTTGTACTACCCCAAATACCATAGGAAAAGTCAAAGGTTAATGACAAACAGGAAAAGGCACAAAGGCGTTAATTTATAGGAGGTATCACAAATCATTTAGAAATAAGCAATAGAAAAGGTGACAATGGTCAAGGAGGTTTATAGAAAAATAATAAAAGTGTTTAACAAGCTTTTGGGGTGCCTGGGTGGCAGTCAGTTAAGCATCTGACTCTTGAATTCAGCTCAGGTCTTGATCTTAGGGTCATGTCCTGCATTGGGCTCCACAATGGGTGTGAAGCCTACTTTAAAAAAAAAAAAAGAGAGTTTACAAGCTCTAAATAATGCTAAAACTTTTTTTTTTAATTTATTTTTAAGCAATCTCTACACCCAATGTGAGGCTTGAACTCAACCCCAAGATAAAGAGTTGCACACTCCACCAACTGAGCCAGCCAGGTGCCCCACTAAAACTTACTTCTAATTTTAAAAATGCCATTCAAAGTCAAATACCATTTTCCATCCATCAGATTTAAAAGTTTGACCATACCCAGTGTTGGTGAGGCTGTGAGGAAAGAAATATTCTCATGCTCATCAGTGGAGGATTAAATTGGTGCAATCTGTAGCAATTAGTACCACATTTACATTGAAATTTAATTAATTTGCTAAAATTAAATTTTAGCAAAACATCATCTGTCCAACAAACTTAATTTGCATTTTTAAAATTTTAAATTCTCTCTATAAATTTGTTTTTGCTTTACAAACGCATCCAAGGTATGAATATAAGAAGCTTGTTCCTAGCTTTTTGAACATGTAAGTAACTTTAAAAATAGTACTTGCTATGGGGAGCCCCAAAATGCTGAGTAGAAGCTTATTCCAAAGTTAGAGTGATAGTCCCAGAACAGTAATTTTGGTACTTTTCACAGCCTTATTTGGGCACAGTGAATCAGTATTATTGAATGGAATCTTGTAGAAAAATAAGACAATGGTTTGTTGGTTCTTGGGTGGGTGGGAGAGATTACTTTCAAATGAAAATAAAGTACAAAAGCGGAATGTTGAGTTAGGGAATTGAGGAAAAGGAAAAGGAAGTCTGTGAAGGATATATTTATTTGTAAAGGTGTGAGTGGGAAAATTGGTTGAAACTTTTGAGTGGTTAAATCCTCAAAATATTGAAAGCAAATATCCAATTTATTAATTCCTGTGTTTAAAGTTTTGAACTCCATTAATAAAAGTTTATTTAAATATTTATACTGCCCAGATAATTCTAAACATTTGTCTTATAATAATGCTCATGGAAAGGATTTATGCAAATAAATGTGTGACCAATTTATAATTTGAAAACATTCATGTCACATATTTTACCTGTCTACAAGTAGAGTATCACTTGTCATGATTAAAATATCCAGGCAATCTTTCAG
Source organism: Panthera tigris (assembly GCF_018350195.1). NCBI lineage: Eukaryota > Metazoa > Chordata > Mammalia > Carnivora > Felidae > Panthera > Panthera tigris. The sequence goes on along the minus strand of NC_056676.1, from coordinate 17,529,069 downwards.
TTCCTTGTTACGGTCACTTGTCTGTACTAGACTCATCAGCAAACATAGCTTGAGCAAATTGTAAGTCCCAGGAGGAACAATTTGTGATGCAAAGATATTGGCAAGTATCGCTGTAAATTTCCAGCATGAGCTGGAAGTCAAAGAGAGGAGATACCTAAAATTGTCGCTTATTCCTGAAGGAACTGAAAGTAAACATATATTAAAAAGGGTTTTAAAATAAGAAAATGACATTATAGATATCTGATCCCATTTATCAAAAATATTACCAAATTGTAGCTCTTCTAGCGATGCCATATTCAAATTCTTATAATATTAAATTATGATTAAAGGTCACTCTGGTCTCTCAATTTTATCTCAGGGAATGTAATAAAATGAAACAGTTACCCCATGAGTCTACATAAATTGGCTGTGGGGTACAAGCAAATCCCTCATTCTTCTTTTAAGACCTATGTAAACCAAGCCAGATCATGGGGCACCTGTATTGCAGTGTTTGCTTCTATATGTTTGAAATAATATCATCTTTAGTGAGGGCTAACCAGCAGAAGGGGAAATTTTTGAATGTTGCTGTTAAAAGGGAAGATTTAGGGTGCCTGGGTGGCTCAGTTGATTAAGTATCCAACTCTTGGTTTTGGCTCAGGTCATGATCTCACAGTTTGCAGAGTTTAAGCCCTGTATTGGGCTCCATGCTGGCAATGCAAAGACTGCATGGGATATTCTCTCTCTCTCTCTCTCTCTCTCTCTCTCTCTCTCTCTCTTTCTCTTTCTCTTTCTCTCTCTCTTCTCTGCCTTCCCCTGCTCACTCCCTCTCTCAAAACAAATAAATAAAAATACACAAATAAAAAGGAAGATTTATTCTCTACTACTTTGAAAGCACTGCACTGTACTATACTGTAACATTCTAGATCTTGTCTACTCCCTTACTCTGTCCAGCTCCTGAAATGAGCCTTTTAATCCACTTGATCATTGAGAAGAATTGCTATGCATGCATAAGCCAGTTCTTTCTCCTAACTCTTGAGCTGCCATCATAGAGCAATGATTTCTTCTATTCATCCATGGCCATGGACCGAGGGAAGCCTACCTTAGTGTAGCTATTGCCACATTTGGGTGGTTAAATCTGCCTACTTCTGGAATGCAACATGAGAAAGCACACTTTCTCACCTACATATAAGTCCTGTTCTCCTACCAAATCAATAAATTTGGGAATACCTCACAGAAGAAAATATTTTAAATGTCACTAAAATATCTATTGTCCATTAGTGCTTTCTTTGTTCAATATTTTTATTCTTCAAAGAAGCTTTTCTCTTCAAGACAAGCAGAGGTATCTAGAATCTAACTGCATTTATTTTTTATTTTTTAAATTTTTATTTATTTATTTAGATATTTATTTATTTATTTTGACAGAGAGGGCAAGCATGCACATGAGCAGGAGAGAGGCAGAGAGAGAAGGAAAGAGAGAATCCCAAGCAGGTTCCTTGCTGTCAGTACAGAGCCTGACTTGGGGCTTGATCTCACGAACTGTGGATCATGACCTGAGCCAAAATCAAAGTTGAACAGTTAACTGACTGAGCCACCCAGGCTCCACTATTTTTTTATCTTAAAGAGAGAAAGAGAACACAAATGAGTGAGACAGGCAGAGGGGGAGAGAGAATCCCAATCAGGCTCCGTGCTATCACCACAGAGCCCGGTGCTGGGTTAGATCCTATGACCCTGGGATCATGGCCTGAGGCAAAATCCTGAGTTGGATGCTCAACCAACTGAGCCACCAGGTGCCCCAGACAGATTTTTATTTATTTATTTATTTACTTACTTACTTACTTACTTTACTTATTTTCCTTGAGAGAGAGGGGAGGGCATACACACATGCATGAGTGTGAGCAGGGGAAGGGCAGAGAGAAAAGGACAGAGAACCTTAAGCAGGTTCCATGCCCAGTGCAGAGCCTGAGGGGCCAGATCTCACAACCATGAGATCATGACCTGAGCCAAAATTGAGAGTTCATGCTTAACCGATTGAGCCATCAGGTGCCCCTAGAATCTACTTGCGTTTAACTCAACTTGGTCCTCTATTATTGCAGACAATTATCTAGTGATTCCTAAATAAATAAATAAACAAACAAATAAATAAATCTAAAATCTAAAATCTAAATCTATTCAAGATTTAACCAGTCCTTTCTGAACATTTAAATATTTATATGCCAAGTTAAAAGAGTAGGTCTGCTCTCTTTTACTTAATGCTTATTTGTGTTGGAGTTGTTAAAGGAAATTACTAGTAATAAAGGTGGTATTTTGGCCCCCATCTGCCTTTCTCTTTTGTCTTATTTCTTGATTGGTTCAGAACTCAGATGAGGAATAGGATGCTATTTTATTGGGTCTTTTTCTCAGACAACAAGTTACTTAACATGGGGGTGGGGTGAAACAAAAGGTGGGATGAAAAACCTTTTAGTGAATCTCAAACTCCTGACATCTGGACACAATTTTCTCATTGCTAATCATGAAAAAAATCAAAATAAAGTTTAGGCAAAAAAAGGAGTCCTTCCTCTGGGCAAGGGTCTACATTATCACATTTTCTTTCTTTCATAGCCTTTATTATCTGTAATCATCTTATTGATTAGTTTATAGGTTTATTCACTGTCTACCATATGATTAAGAGAAGGAAACTTGATTGTCCTGATTACAACTATATCTCTAGAGCTTAAAAGAGTGCCCAACAATACTTATTTCCTGAAAAAAATACTTATTTCATAAACACAAGGACTTAAATTTAATTATTTTTTAAATATGATACTAATAATTTCCTTACCTTCTGGATTATAAGAAATGATACTGTTTGCCTCTATACAGACAGCAGTTTGTGAAGTTCTTACACAGGTTGGAATTCCAATAATTTTATACTCATTTCCTATATTCATTTTACTCACAGATTCATCTAAAATTATTAAACACAAAAGAAAATATGTATTCACTAAATGAAACTTGTACGTGATCAAATGGTTCAATGATCTAGAACTAGTAACAATTCAGTAGTTGAGTTAGTTGTATTTACTTTTGTTTAGTATAAAACCTATACAGAGTGGCACTAATAATGTAAATTGAGGCAATTTTATTGCTAATAAATTTTGATATTTATAGGCAATGATGAATTAACTTCAAGAAGCATGAGACATAGCAATTAGATAGTCTCCTATAATACAATGAAAGGAAAAACAAGATCATTGTATTTAAGATGAAATATCTTTGCATTAAATGACAATAAATGTTAATAAAAATGATCTTATAAGTAATAATTTAATTTGGGAAGAAAATAATTTTAAAAGGTTTATTTCACCGTCTATGATATAGCCAAGGTATGTTACATACATCATCTAATTATAAAATGTTAGATATTATTATTCCACTTTGTATATAAAGAAACTGAGAAATTAAGTGATTTGCAGAAGGCATTTACTAAATGGTAAGTAGCAGAACTGAAATTCACATCTAGGTCTGCTTATCTCCTTGCACTATGCTAGGTTTCCCTTCTCATACCTACAGATTGTGCAAAGCTTTTGCACAAATTCAAAATTTATCTTACAAACATACACAAAAAATCTTGATCCTCCATTAAACGGAAGTTGGGTGGTTATAAAGCTATGAAAAAAAGGACTTATAAGGAGGAACAGGATTAGCTTCTCTCTGTGAAGAAGATCAAACATTGATCTTCTCCATCATTTTTTTTCTCCTCTCTCTCTTAATCTCTCTACTCTTTTGGTGGGGTGGGGGGGGGGTGGGGAGTTTCAGAGAGCATATTGGTGTACCCTGTAGACTGGAAGGGAAGAATCAGGCTTGAAAATTGGGAAAATAAAAACTGCAAACCAACCAAACAATACAACCAACCAAACAAACCAAACCAAACAACCAACCCAAAAAAAACAAAAACAAAAACAAAAACAAAATCAACTAACTGAAGGATACAGAATGAATTACAAGGGGAAAATAAAAGCAAACAATTTTTCAACTGTTCCATGGAATCATAGAGTTTGGTAGATGTATCCTGAGATCAAGGAAAGGTCACGAGAAAAGCACGGAGATCAGGAAGTCTTGGTATTTCTTCTAATATCAACCTCAAAAGGTCTGTTGTTATTAATTTAATCTCTAAAAATTCATTTAGGTTCCATGGAAAAGTTTATCTAAAGAAAGGGTTTTCTACTAAAATATAAGTTGGATAGCCACTTATATTTATACACTGTATGGTTTGTATATGGTATTTAACAGAATTAAGTAGATAAAAGCATAGACTTTGAAGCTGGAAGGCCTGAATTTGAATCATGGCTCTGCCATGTACTAGCTATATGACTTTGGACAAGTAACTTCTCTGTGCCTCAGTTTCCAAATTGTAAAATTGAGATAACAATAGAACTTACTTGATAGGGTTACAACTAAATGAGTTAAAATATGTAACAGTGCCTGGCACACAGTAACTGCTATATAAAAATGAACCATTATCATCTGGGCTTACATACCTGCTTAATCCTTGTCAGGCCATGGTGGAAAGAGTTCTTGTTTGAGTCTCTACTTTCCTAACTCTTGAGTTTCCTATACACGGTTGACATCTAAGCTCTCTCTTTCCAAATAGTTTAATTCCTCAAATTTCAGCCCAAGAAAGGAGGCTGAGCCTCACCCTCATTTTCACTTGTTCTGGCTTTTCAGTGAGGACTCATCTCTTTCCTGGGTGACTGACACTGATGATTTTCTCCATGGCAGACTCAGTCTACTCACAGGTCTCTACTCATGAAGTTCTCAACAATTAATCATATGTCACTGCTTATTCATTATTTTTAAGTTTATTTATTTATTTTTGAAAGAGAGAGAGAGGGAGGGGTAGAGAAAGAATCTGAAGCAGGCTCCACAATGTCAATGCTGAGCCCAAAGTGGGGCTCAAACTCACAAACTATAAGATCATGATCTGAATCGAAGTCAGATGCTTAACTGACTGAGCCACCCAGGTACCCTCATTCATTTTTAAACAAATATTTATTAAGTTTTTACTATGTGCAGTAAAAAAAAAAAAATAACAAAAACCAAAAAACTATGTCCTTACCTTCATGAAATTTACATTCTAAAAGAACCCCAATATTTACCTAAGACACAACACAGAATAATGGGAGGTCTTTACCATAAGTAATTGTGTCCCTGAGACTTAGCACAGTGCCTGGGACATAGAAGGTGCTAATATCTTTTTAAGTAAATAATGTATGAATCAATGAATAATTAATATATTAGCTAAATATGACTCTTGAAAACACTCTTAAAAAGACCTATGATTCTTAAGCTATAGAAGTACCAATTTATAAGTCATAAACAATAGTCATAAAATAGTCATAAACAAACATAAATATAATAAACATAAACAACAGTCATAAACAATAGTCTTACATTTTTTAGCAATTTGCTTTTAGCTCACACAAAACTTACTCACCCCTTAGAAAAATTGTAAGAGATTGAAACCTAAATGGCTGGTTATTGGAATATCCTTGAAAAGCATGAAGTGCCTTTGCTGTGATTATTTCAACTATCTGTTTATCTTAAGGCAAATAGCAAAAAAAAGAATTAGGTATTTGAAAACACATTCAATTTAATTTCCACATTAAGATATAAAACACTATTTTAAAACTTATAATTACAAAACGTAAATGCATTTTTACCACCAAGTACTCTAAATTTTCTGTCTTCTTGAAGTGAAGATGAACACAGATTACACAAAAAGTCATTTCTTACTGTTGCAGATTCAGTAGCACCAGGCACATGCACTCTTATATACTCAAATCCTAAAAGTAAACAAAGGAAAGCTAAAATTTACTTTTAGATTTAGCTATCCATTTTCAATCCTTTAAAATTAATCTAATTCAAAGTATAATTAACTCAATTTTGCACGTGGGTTCCTGAGAAGTTCAATTAACATTTATTGCATGGCTCTTTCTTGGCAGGTACTGTATTAAGGCACTGGTGATATAGATACATAAACACACAGTTTCAAAAGGCAGCAATAAGAAACAGATAATTTCAATATGTGGTTTTCATTTGGACTGTTCAGAGAGAAGAGAGAATGGCATCCAACCCAATGATAAGTGGAGATGAATGAAAAAGATGTCCTGAGAAGGACTGAACTGAAGTTAAGGCAAAGGTCTGAGAGAGGACATTACATGGAGAGGAAACAGCATGAACAAACAGTTATGAAACAATGTGTGAAAACAAGTACTTCAGTAATCCAAGAGCACTGTTAAACTGTGGGAAAAAAGAGGGGAAGACAGAATGTACTTCAAGATCATGCAAAATAAACGTACAAACATAAGACAACAAGTTTTATTCCGTTCTTTCTACTCTATGAATGTTTCATAACTAATGATAAACCTGATTTAGGATTAAACAATAATTGCTTGGTATTTTGATTTTACATTTTTATATCTACCTTTCGACAGAGGGCATGCTTCATCTGAACAAAGAAATCTTGCACCTTGTGTGTACTTGGTTACAGTTGTCATTGCAATCACAATACCTTGCATCATATAAAATCTTTGAGATGCATAATCAAGTGGAAATTCACAAAGATCAAGACTATAACTTCGCAGAGGAGGTAAATGTGTTAACTTCAGCACTATATTAATCTAATAAGAATGGAAAAAATGGTATTAATAAAATTGCAGATCTAATTGCACTTGCATTACATTATATAAGTATATAAGTACAATATATAAGTATTGTATTAAGTACAATATATAAGTATATTTGTGGAGTAAATCAAATAAATGATTTGTTAGTGTTATTAGGAAACAAAATGTAAGCATAAGAAAAAAGATTTAAATATAAAATTAAAGATGCAAAACCCTTAAATCTTACATTTTAATTGGAAATATCATTATGAACTCATTATTTTTATTTAAAACCACACATTTCCTGACTATATCCATTGAAAAGACCTGTAAAAGAATGACAACCCAATAGTAATGAACACTTCTAGTGCCCAGATTGTGATCTCTTAAATACAATTTCTCACCAAAAGGAACCTAAACTGCTTAAGAGAAATGGCTGACTCCAGGTCTGGGGTGGAAAATATACCAGATGGACCTGCTGTATCTCCTTGTGCCAGAAACCAAGGGAATTACAAAAAACTAAAACATGGGATCTGTCAAAAGGACATAAAAGCCAGCTTTAAGGGACTCCCAGTGACCAAAGGTAGGATAAAATAAACATCAAAAGGAATGATAAAGATTCATTGAAATATATCAGATATATTTTAAATATATTAAATACATCAGATATATTAATATATCAGATGTCAGATATTTTAAATTCATGAATTTTTCATAATAAAAAAATAAAAAACAAAACCCAAAAAATTACTGGTCATCATTAGAGGTTCACAAAATAATGATTTCAACTCATTATTCTCTGAAAATTTATAAATGGAAAGAATCAATCATTTATTCTGCCTTTCTGGTACAAAGTATATTTCAGGGTAACCAAATAGTCGATGAGAGAAAACTTCTGTCATAGAATAATTTCAGTTAATAAGTTTAGAAAGGTTGCTAAAATTACAAAAACTCACAGTTTTGCAACTTCAATAAAATAATGGATTCTAAGCAATGGTCATCAGTGGCTACAAAAACTATTAGGTGGAAGTTGATGGGAGACTGTATACTGAAGAGATCAGACTGACATCACCCAAACCTACTAATCAAATGTGGGATTACTAAAAGTGGACAACAGAGAGTGTATTTCTCCTAATGTAACACAATATGAAATACATGACACTAAATATGATGTATTCTTGTCAAAATGAGTTGAATCTGAATTTAAGCAAGTTTTAAGAGCAAATTCCCTTTTTCCAGAAAAATGGGGTATGGGGGAGTAAGTTAAATGACACAAGAACATGGGGCACCTGGGTGGCTCGGTCAGTTGAGCGTTCGACTTTCGCTAAGGTCATGATCTCATGGTTTGTGAGTTTGAGCCCTGCATCAGGCTCTGTACTGACAGCTCAGAGCCTGGAGCCTGCTTCCGATTCTGTGTCTCCCTCTCTCTCTGACCCTCCCCTGTTCATGCTCTGTCTCTCTCTGTCTCAAAAATAAATAAACATGAAAATTTAAAAAAAAAAATTTTTTTTAAATCCCACAAAACATAATCAGACAAATCCAGATTATGAGACATTGTACAGGACAATTATCTAGGTTTTTCAAAATTCCAATGGTATAAAAAGGAAGGGGGAGGAAATTGCTCTAGATTAAAAAGGATTTAATAAGATATAAAAACCAATTACAATGTGTAGACCTTGTTTTGATCCTGATTTGAACAAATAAATTGTGAAACACTCTTGAGAGCCCAATTGGGTAAATGTAAATATAGACTGGATATTAGATGATACCAAAAAATTATTGTTATTTTGTAAAGGGTCATAGTGGCATTGCGGTTATATAAGAAAAATGTCCACAATTTTTAGAGGTTGATAGTAAAGTATGTAGGTGGGACATAAGGATGTCTGGGATTTGCTTTAAAATATTTTGGGGAAAAGATGATGCAGATATGGCAAAATATTACAAACTATTAGATCTGAATGACATAATATGGAGGTTCACAGTATTATTCTCTTTATTTTAGGGTATGTTTGAAATGTTTTATTATAAAAATATTTAATGTTATAAATGATAATACAGGAAATAAAGATGTGTATTTAAGATGGTCTATTGAATCTGAAAGAAATGTAGTACTTTTTAAAATAAACAAAATATTGTTTATTATTTAAAAATAATAAATAAAATATGAATAAACAAAATTGAATATAAAATATTTATAAGTAACATTCAAACTACTTTACCTTGGTTTTCTTTGTTAAATTCAACGAAAACTTACTTGAGTTTCAGTCTGTAATTGTCCAATTAGTGAAAGAGTCTTAACAGCAACAAAACAGACCTGTAATTTCAAACAAACAAAGTTACCAAAAATGCCATGTGGCATAAAATTATTTCTTTCTTTAACTTACAGATTGAAAAACGTGAGCAGCTTTTAGTGGCTGGTGTAAAATGTAATTTCCAAGTTCAGCATCCAATTCAACAATATCAGAGGGATTTATTAAAATACTGAATCGATAGACCGCATAACTTTGTTTTGAATCTGTAAAAATACAAACATAAAAATGAGGATAGCTGCACATAGGAATTTTAAAGTTTCTAAAATATACAGTCACCTTTACTGAACATACCATTGTAGAACTTGCAATCATCTATAAACTTTTGGAGGCCTCCACTTCTGTCAAGATAGATAAGGGCGGCCTCTTTCATTTTTAGATTTGACATTTTCTCCTACTGAGTCTTCTCTATTACAAATTGATTAAACAACTGCTGGTAAAGAGTACCGATGGTGAAACACATAGAAAAGATGAGAATACCTAGAGATAAAATATATTAGAATTTACACCTCACCATCTCTAATAAAATCTTACACACTGTTATACTTAAAATTGAGAGTGAAATGAAATAAGGTAAAATTCCCAACTTAAAATTCCTATGCAAAAGAAAACAAAGTTTTGCTCTCAATAATATTTTTTATCAACAGTAGTTTATGAGATTCTCTACAAGATTTCAAACTTAAGAACAGGAACCTCAACTGTCTCTTTACAGAGTAAGTGCTCCCAAAATATGGTTGTTGAACTAAATATTAGATGATGATGTCCCCTTGCAGGGGGTGTTTAAAAAATGAAAGTGGTAAAAGTTGTTACAAAAAGTCAACCTAAGTAAAGTGTAGTTAAACTAGAAAATCTGAAAACTTAGTCCTAGATCTAGCATTTCCTAGTTGCTATGCGGCAATCACCTGGGCTATCTTGGCTCAGTATCTTCATATGCAGGAAATGAAAGGGTTGTACTAGATGATAAGGCCTCTTCTGGCTTTAAATCTTTTATCAGTAACCAACATAAAATATTAAACCTTGGTAATGAGAATGGAATTTGTAAAATTCATTTAAAGATAGCAATCAGCAATTGGAACAGTATATATCTATAATTGTATTAGGTACTAGGGATAAAATGATTCAGGATTGGATCATGCCATCAAGGAGTTGCCAATCTGGAGAAGTCAGACGACCATCACATCTGTTCATCATCAAATATTTATTGGGCATTTAGTATTTATTAGATACTAGACTGTCATAGGCACTGGGGCTACAAAGATGAGTAAAATATGATTCCTATTGTTCAGAAAGTACAGAAAGGGATGATGGACATGTAAAAAACTTACTATAAACTTGCTATAAAAGAAATATTAATGTACTAAGGAGTACAAAAGAAACATGATGTATTAAATAGTTCCTAAAACAGCATCGTCCTTGTGTAGGGGTCATAATGTTTTCTATTGGTATAGGACATTTTGATTTAATACAGTGGGCCATAGGGAAAAAGCAATGAATTCTACTTTAAAGGTGGCATTTGATAAAGATTTAATTGGAGGAGAGGTGAAGACAGGAGGACTTTTCCAAAGACAGGGGTAACCGATAGATCTACACTACTGAATCCATACCCCTACTACTTGGAACTCAGGCCACTTACCAAAGTAAAGTAATTGAGACTGTCCTTTTGCTATTATATAGGGGGAAAAGTTCAGAGTTTCTCAGTGGCCATAAATACAATGATCTTAAAGTATATGTTGTGTTCAGAACATTTCATCTGTGCTTCATCTGAACATAAGGTTTCTAGGGCTGAATGAAGAGAGTCCATTGATAATGAAACGGTTGGGTGAGTCTCAATCAGATTATAACTGTTTGAAGTCCGTTATGATTACACAGGCAAAAAAAAAAATCCATCAAAGTTTTTAACAGGGAAAAATATGGTCAGATTTTTGTGTTGGTAATCAATGCCTACTGCTATTGTGGAATATGGGTTGGATAGAGGAAGAGATGATCATCAGTTTCTAGCTACTGATACAGTCCTAAGAGATGTACGGCCCAATCTAGGGCATTAGGAATGAAATGAACTGGAGCAGATGTATTCTAGACTTTTAAAGATTTCATGGCGACCAGCCTGTGAGTTTTCAAAATGGGTGTGGCTGATGCTGCTCTAACGGAAATATGGGACCCCGAAAAAGAGTAGGAAAATGATAATGCAAAGTTCATTTGAGATGTTCTAATTCTGATGGCTTCTTAGGCCACCCAGATATATATAAGCACTAGGACCACGTAAATCAGGGCCTGGACTTTAGCAGCTTAGGGGAAAAAAAAAAAAGAAAAAAAGCTAGCGACAAAGCTCTGGGTATCACCTGTGTAAAGCAGAAGTCCTGGGAGTGGATGCACTTTTTGGAAAGGAAAAGTAGAGACACGACATGGAAGCCAGTGAAAAAGCATTAAATAAACGAACGGGGATAAAATTCTACAAATGTTCTCATACTCCAAAGAACTCAAGGGTTAGTTCACTTAGAATAGGCAAAGGAGGTCAGGTCTTCTCCCCCTGCCGCGTCAGCAGAAAAACACCTCACAAAGCAGATAAAAGCGAATCTGGCCTCACAGTCTGGGATCCACGACCTCTCTCACCCACATCAGCAGCCTCCAGTGAGAGGAACCCCTGCCCAGCAGCACATAGAACCCTCTCCTCACGCACCGAGCTGAACCAGGCGAGCGCCACCTGAGGACGAACACACAACGTGATCCTCGCGCGCATGCGCTCACCTCTGTGGTTAGTTGCGCAAGGGCTGCTGGGACCCCCCCCCGCAGCCCCCGCAACGCTTAGCCAGGGTGATTACCGGGTCATCCTCCACCTCCTTTAATTAAATCACCATGCATCCCTCGCTGCAAGGCAAAAAAGAGGGAGAAAGATAACAAACTTTTGCTAGTTCTTGTTTTACCAACAACCAAAGTTTTGAACACAACCAAGGGTGTCCATGGTTGTTTGTTTGTTTACTGAGAACTCTCCTGCTGGGAATGCAAAATGGTGTAATCAATTTGGAAAACATTCTGGGACTACCTCAAAGGTGGGATTACTATATGATCAAACAAGTCCCTGCCACGTATAATGAGGGGGTTTAAAACATATGTTCACATGAAGACTAACACATAAAATGTTCATGGTATTACTCATAATAGCCCAAAAGTGGAAACAAGTGATAAATGGATAAATAAAATGTGGTATATCCCTATAATGGGATGTTATTTGACCTTTAAAAGGAATGGTGTACTAATACATGCTGCAACATGGATGAAAGCTTTGAAAACACTATGCAAAGCAAAGCAAGCCAGAAATAAAAGGTCAAGTATTGTATGATTCCGTTTGTATGAAATGTCTAGAATAGGCAAATCTGTACAGAAAGTACATTAGTGTTTGCTTAGACTTGAGGGGAAATGGAGACTGACTGCTAATGGGTATAGGATTTCTATTTATTTAAACAGGTTTTTAAATGTTTATTTATTTATTATGAGAGAGAAAGTGTATTGCCTCCTGGCATAAGCGCCCTCAAGTGGGGGAGGGGCAGAGGGAGACAGAATCGCAAGCCAACTCTGTGCTGTCAGCACACAGCCCAATCAGGGCTCGAAATCACTAACTGTGAGATCATGACCCGAGCTGGAATCAAGAGTTGGACGCTTAACTGACTGAGCCACCCAGGTGCCCCAGATTTTTTTTTTAATTGTGGTAAAATATACACAACATAAAATAAAATGAAACTCTATACCCATAAAATAGTAACTCCCTTTACCCACCCCACCACACCTACCACCTTCTATCAGATCTTGACAACCACCATTCTACCTTCTGTGTCCATGAATTTGACTACTCTAGTAGGAGCCTCATATAAGTGAGGTCCTTAACTTTTTGTGACTGGCTTATTTCACTTAGTAAAATGTCTTCAAGGTTCATCTATGTTGTAGCATTTCCTAACTTTTCAAGATGGAATAATATTCCATTGTATGTATATATGGCATTTGGTTTATCCAACCATTTAAGATTTCTTTTTGAGGTGATGACAATGTTCTAAAATTGATTGTAGTGTTAGTTGCATGACTCAAAAACCTAAAAGCCAGTGAATTGTACACTTTAAATTGGTGAATTGTATGGTATTGGAACTAATCTCAATAAAGCTGTTACCAAACAAACTTAAAACTTGTGCTGACTCCTTCCCCATTAGTATTACTATGATAGGAAACAAATACAAAATATAAAAGGATAAAATAGGCAGAAAGAGAAAGGATTAGGACCTGAGGTCTCTGGGTGGGGAAAGACATGTTTTGGAACAATGCTGGGAGTGTTTGACCACAGCAAAACCACTCCTCCTCCCCCAGGCAAGAAGGTTCATCTTAAGAATGTAACAGACACCACCTACTCCTCCTCAGGTTCCCTCAGGAATTTGACAAAAGACAGGACTAAAAATAAGTAGACAATAAAACCTATGAACCACAAGGAACAGTTTGGCCATACACCACCCCTCATACAATGGAAATGAGCCAATCAGAAATGGACAACCCAGCACCTAGAGTTATACAGCCAATAAGGGTAGAAGGCAACAAGGAACAAGGGGGAAAGGAAGAGGAACAGGAGGGCTGACCACAACCTTATAAAACAACGACCCTTGCCTATAGTCCTTGGGCATTCATTTTTGAATGTCCCCTCTCTGTAAAGAGAGCTTTCCTACTATTCTTACTTTCTAATCTTATACTTGAATAAACTTTTGCCTGCTTCTCATTTTGTGTCCACTTCTTCATTCTTTGAATCGGCGAGACAACGAATTCTGGGTATTGAGGAATAAAATCCTGCAACATTACTTGGTACAGTTACCTGTCCTCATGTATTCCATGGTTTGAAGAGGACCTAGGTGGTGGAATAAAAGTAATTGAAGCCATTCTTTTCAATATTTACTAGGGTTGATAAAACACCTCAGAGTTTGTTTTTCTGGGGGAATATAATCTTTGTTAGTGTTGAGGTGATAAAAATGCTTTGCTGGAGCCTAAATCAACTTGTAACAGCAAATGATGTTAAAACTCTTGTACAACAATTCTGTGGTTATGGATACTATTTTAGATGGAAAGTTCTGGTGATGGCGTTATATTTTAAGATAGAATCAATTCACAAAAAGGTACTCATATATATATTAAGGTCTTGGTTAATCAGTTAACCAAAACAATTCATTTCCATAACAAAGTAATAATGGAGTTTTATATCAACCAAGTCCAGGAAAACCTAATAGGTTTTTACATATTTAATACAATATTTAAAATATATTAAACATAAGAATAGCATTTAAAATCTTAAGTATTCAGTGCATTACTGCACGTTGCAAACTCTCTGAAAATGATGATATCAAAAGTCAAAATTTCATTGCTTCTTTTTGATTTTTTTAACGTTTATTCATTTTTGAGAAAGAGAGAGACAGAATATGAGTGGGGGAGGGTCAGAGAGAGAGGGAGACACAGAATCCCAAGCAGGCTCTAGGTTCTGAGCTGTCAGCACAGAGCCTGACACAGGGCTCAAACTCACAGACCCAGAAATCATGACCGAGCCAAAGTAGGACACTCAACCGACTGATTCACCCAGGTGCCCCAAAATTTCATTGCTTCTCATTGTTACATTGCTGTAAATACTTACACTTTATTATTATAGAATATAACTGAACATCACAAATTATTTATTTATTTATTTATTTATTTATTTATTTATTTATTTATTTATTTATTTTTAGAGAGAGAGAACATGTGAGTGGGGATGAGGGGCACAGGGAGAGAGAGACTGAGAATCCCAAGCAGGCTCTGTGCTGAGCACTGAGCCTAATATGGGGCTCAATTCCATGACACTGGATCACAACCTAAGCAGAAATCAAGGGACACTCAACTGATTGAGCTACCCAGGCATCCCTCTTTCCTTTTCTTAGTTAGCCTGATTAGAGGCTTATCAACTTTATTGGTTTTTTTCACAGAATCAGCTTCTGGTTTTATTGATTTTCTCTGTTGATTTCCTGTTTTCAATTTCATTGATTTCTGCTGTCATTTTTATTATTTCTTTTCTTCTGCTTACGTGCTTCTTTCCATTGTTTCCTCAGGTAGAAACTTAGATTATTGATTTTGGATCTTTCTTCTTTTCTAATATATATATCCAATGCTATAAATTTTCCTTTAAGCACTGTCTTCATTATATCCCACACATTTCAGTAAGTTGTGTTTTCATTTTCATTTAGTTCAAAATATTTTAAAGTTTCTCTTGAAATTTCTTCTTTGATTCATGCGTTATTTATAAGTGTGTTGTTTAATCTCCATCTATTTTGGTTATGTTATTAATTTTTAGTTTACTTGTGGTTTTAGAGCAGACATTGTATGATTTCTATACTTATAAATTTGGCAAGGTGTGTTTTATGGCCCGGAATTTGGTCTATATGGGCGAATGCTTCATGTGAGCTGGAGAAGAATGTATTCTACTGTTGTTGGATGAAATAGTTTATAGATGTCAATTGCATCCAGTGGATTGATGGTGTTTTTGAGTTCAACTATGTTCTCACTGATTTCCTGCCTGCTGGAT
This sequence comes from Panthera tigris, assembly GCF_018350195.1. Taxonomy (NCBI): domain Eukaryota; kingdom Metazoa; phylum Chordata; class Mammalia; order Carnivora; family Felidae; genus Panthera; species Panthera tigris. The sequence goes on along the minus strand of NC_056676.1, from coordinate 17,513,563 downwards.
CTGTCCATTTCTGAGAAAGGGGTGTTGAAGTCTCCAACTATGATAGTGGATTCATCTGTCTCTCCTTGCAGTTCTATCAGTTTTTGCCTAATGTAATGTGACACTCTTTTGTTAGGAACATTTACATTAAAGACTGTTATGTCATACTGGAGAATTGACTCCTTTATCATTATGTAATTCACTTCTTTATCCCTGATAAATGTCTTTACTTTGAAATCTGCTGTGTCTGAAGTTAATATATAGTTACTCCTGCTTTCTTTTGGTTAGTGTTAGCATGGTGTAGTTTTCTCCATCCATTTACTTTTAATTGGTTGTATGTGTCTTTATATTTAAAGTAAACTCCTTATAGACAACATATAGTTGAATCTAGTTTGTTTTTTTTTTAATCTACTCTGACAATCTGTGCATTTAGGCCATTTATGTTTAAAGTGATTATTGATATATTGGATTAATACTTAACCATATTTGTTACTATTTTCTATTCGTTGCCTTTTCCTTGTTCTTATTTTTGTTTTCTATTCTTTTTCTGCCTTTTGTGATTTTAACTGATTCCATTTTTTTTAGCATACCAGCTATACTTCTTTTTTCCCCTCTTTTTATACTGATTGCCCTAGAGTTTGCAATACTCATTTACAACTAATCCAAATTCATGTTTAAATAACACTGTACTGCTTCACAGTACAGTGAAGTACCTCAGTATGAGTATCTTATAATAACAAAATAATCTGACTTCTTCCCTTCTGTCTCTTGTATCATTGACGTCATTCATTTTACTTATCTAAAGGCATAAATAAGCATATGTATATAATATATACATATGCATATTATCAAATACATTGTTGCTATTATTTTGAACAAACTGTTATCTGTTAGATCAATTAAGAATAAGAATAAGGCACCTGGGTGGTTCACTTGGTTGAGCTTCTGATTTCACTCAGTCATGATCTCGCAGTGCATGGGTTGGGGTCTGAGTGGGGCTATGTGCTGACAGCTTGAAGCCTGGAGCCTGCTTTGGATTCTGTGTCTCTCTCTCTTTCTCTGCCACTCCCCTGCTTGTGCTCTGTGTCACTCTCTCTCTCAAAAATAAACATTAAAAAAAAAAGAATAAAAATAAAAGTTTTATTTCACATTCTTTTATTCTTTCTGTGAAGCTATTCCTTTTTTTTTTTTTTTTAATGTTTTATTTATCTTTGAGAGGGTGCAAGTGGGGAGGGGCACAGAGCGAGGGACAGAGGACCGGAACCAGGCTCTTCCTGCTGGCAGCAGTGATCCCAGTGTGGGGCTTAAACTCAAGAACCATGAGCTCATGACCTGAACTGGAATCAGATGCTCAACTGGTTGAGTCACCCAGGTGCCCCAATGCTATTTCTTTCTTTATGTAAATCTGAATTTCTAACCTATGTTACTCTCTTTTGCTCTAAAGAACTTCTTTCAACATTACTTGCAAAGCAGGTCTATGGGAAAAAAATTACCTCAATTTTTGTCTAAGAAAGTCTTCATTTCTACTTCACTTTTGAAGGATAATTTGATAGGGTACAGAATTCTAGGCTGGTAGGGTTGTTTCTTTTTTTTTCTCAGCACTTTTTTTAACTTTTAAAAAAAATTTTTAAATGTTTTTTTTTCAATCAAAACCCAGATGTTTATTCTCTGTCTCTTCTGTGTTTTTTTTTTTTTTTAATTTTATAAGTATATCTTTTTAAATTTACATCCAAATTAGGTAGCATATAGTTCAACAATGATTTCAGGAGAAGATTCCTTATGCCCCTTATCCATTTAGCCCATCCCCCTTCCCACAACCCCTCCATAACCTCCTGTTTGTTCTACATATTTAAGAGTCTCTTATGTTTTATTCCCCTTCCTGTTTTTATATTATTTTTGTTTTCCTTCCCTTATGTTCACCTGTTTTGTCTCTTAAAGTCCTCACATGGGTGAAGTCACATGATTTTTGTCTTTCTCTGACTAATTTCACTTAGCATAATACCCTCCAGTTCCCTCCATGTAGTTGCAAATGGCAAGATTTCATTCTTTTTGATTGCTGAGTAATACTCCTTTGTGTGTGTGTGTGTGTGTGTGTGTGTGTGTGTGTGTGTATATATATATATATATATATATATATATATATATACCACATCTTCTTTATCCATTCATCCATCAATGGACATTTGAGCTCTTTCCATACTTTGGCTATTGTTGATAGCACTGCTATAAACATTGGGGTGCAAATGTCCCTTTGAAACAGTACATCTGTATCCCTTGACTAAATACCTAGTACTGCAATTTCTGGGTCATAGGGTAGTTCTAGTTTTAATTTCCTGAGGAACCTCCATACGGTTTTCCAGAGGGGTTGCACCAGTTTGCATTCCTACCAGCAATACAGAAGAGATCCTCTTTCTCCACATCCTCGCCTACATCTGTTGTTGCCTGAGTTGTTAATGTTAGCCATTCTGACAGATGTCAGGTGGTATCTCATTGTGGTTTGATTTGTATTTCCCTGAGGATGAGTGATGTTGAGCATTTTTTCATGTGTCAGTTGGCCATCTGGATGTCTTCTTTGGAGAAGTGTCTATGTCTTTTGCCCATTTCTTCACTGGATTATTTGTTTTTTGGGTGTTGAGTTTGAGAAGTTCTTTATAGATTTTGGATACTAACCCTTTATCTGATATGTCGCTTGCAAATATCTTCTCCCATTCTGTCGGTTGCCTTTTAGTTTTGCTGATTGTTTCCTTTGCTATGCAGAAGCTTTTTATTTTGATGAGGTCCCAATAGTTCATTTTTTCTCTTGTTTCCCTTGCCTCTGGAGACGTGTTGAGTAAGAAGTTGCTGTGGCCAAGATCAAAGAGGTTTTTGCCTGCTTTCTCCTCAAGGATTTTGATGGCTTCCTGTCTTATCTTACATTTATGTCTTTCATCCATTTTGAGGGTTTTTTTGTGTGTATGGTGTAAGAAAGTGGTCCAGGTTCATTTTTCTGCATGTCGCTGTCCATTTTTCCCAGCACCACTTGCTGAAGAGACTGTCTTTATTCCATTGGCCATTCTTTTCTGCTTTGTCAAAGATTAGTTGGCCACACGTTTGTGGGTCCATTTCTTATTTATTTATTTATTTATTTATTTATTTATTTATTTATTCAATATATGAAAATTTATTGTCAAATTGGTTTCTTTTTTTTTTTTTTTAAATGTTTTTTAACGTTTATTTATTTTTAAGACAGAGAGAGACAGAGCATGAACAGGGGAGGGGCAGAGAGAGAGGGAGACACAGAATCTGAAACAGGCTCCAGGCTCTGAGCTGTCAGCACAGAGCCCGACGCGGGGCTCGAACTCACGGACTGTGAGATCATGACCTGAGCCGAAGTCGGACGCTTAACCGACCAAGCCACCCAGGCGCCCCTCAAATTGGTTTCCATACAACACCCAGTGCTCATCCCAAAAGGTGCCCTCCTCAATACCCATCACCCACCCTCCCCTCCCTCCCACCCCCATCAACCCTCAGTTTGTTCTCAGTTTTTAAGAGTCTCTTATGCTTTGGCTCTCTCCCACTCTAACCTCTTTTTTTTTTTTTTTTTTTCCTTCCCCTCCTCCATGGGTTTCTGTTAAGTTTCTCAGGATTGTGGTCCATTTCTGAGTTCTCTACTCTGTTCCATTGATCTGAGTGTCTGTTCTTGTGCCAATACCATACTGTCTTAATGATTACAGCTTTGTAATACAGCTTGAAGTCCAGGATTGTGATGCCTCCTGCTTTGGTTTTCTTTTTCAAGATTGCTTTGGCTATTCGGGGTCTTTTCTGATTCCATACAAATTTTAGGATTATTTGTTCTAGCTCTGTGAAGAAGGCTGCTGTTATTTTGATAGGGATTGCATTGAATATGTAGATTGCCTTGGGTAGTATCGACATTTTAACAATATTTGTTCTTCCTATCCAGGAGCATGGAATCTTTTTCCATTTTTTTGTGTCTTCTTCAATTTCTTTCATAAGCTTTCTATAGTTTTCAGTGTATAGATTTTTCACCTCTTTGGTTAGATTTATTCCTAGGTATTTTATGTGGAATTGTAAATGAGATCGATTCCTTGATTTCTCTTTCTGTTGCTTCATTGTTGGTGAATAAGAATGCAACAGATTTCTGTGCATTGACTTTATATCCTGCAACTTTGCTGAATTCATGAATCAGTTCTAGCAGCTTTTTGGTGGAATCTTTTGGGTTTTCCATGTAGAATATCATGTCATCTGTGAAGAGTGAAAGTTTGACCTCCTCCTGGCCGATTTGGATGCCTTTTATTTCTTTGTGTTGTCTGATTGCAGGGGCTAAGACTTCCAATACTGTTGAGTAGTAGTGGCGAGAGTGGACATCCCTGTCTTGTTCCTGACCTTAGGGGGAGAGCTCTCAGTTTTTCCCCATTGAGGATGATATTGGCGCTGGGTCGTTCATATATGGCTTTTATGATCTCAAGGTATGCTCCTTCTATCCCTACTTTCTTGAGGGTTTTTATCAAGAAAGGATGCTGTATTTTGTCAAATGCTTTCTCTGCATTTATTGAGAGGATTATATGGTTCTTGTCCTTTCTTTTATTGATGTGATGAATCACATTAATTGTTTTGCAGATATCGAACCAGCCCTGCATCCCAGGTATAAATCCCACTTGGTCGTGGTGAATAATTTGTATAATGTATTGTTGGATCCGGTTGGCTAATATCTTGTTGAGGATTTTTGCATCCATGTTCATCAGGGAAATTGGTCTATAATTCTTCTTTTTAGTGGGGTCTCTGTCTGGTTTTTGAATCAAGGTAATGCTGGCTTCATAGAAAGAGTCTAGAACTTTTCCTTCCATTTCTCTTTTTTAGAACAGCTTCAAGAGAATAGGTGTTAACTCTTCCTTGAATGTTTGGTAGAATTCCCCTGGAAAGCCATCTGGTCCTGGACTCTTGTTTTTTGGCAGATTTTTGGTTACTAATTCGATTTCTTTACTGGTTATGGGTCCATTCAAATCTATTTCTGCCTGTTTCAGTTTTAGTAGTGTATATGTCTCTAGGAATTTGTCCATTTCTTCCAGATTGCCCATTTTATTGGCATATAATTGTTCATAATATTGTCTTATTATTGTTTTTATTTCTTCTGTTGGTTGTGATCTCTCCTCTTTCACTCTTGATTTTATGTATTTGGGTCCTTTCCTTTTTTTTTTCATCAACTGGCTAGTGTTTTATCAATTTTGTTAATTATTTCAAAGAACCAGCTTCTGGTTTCATTGATCTGTTTCGATAGCATTAATTTCTGCTCTCATCTTTATTATTTCCTGTCTTCTGCTAGTTTGGGGTTTTATTTGCTGCTCTTTTTCCTGCTCTTTAAGGTGTAAGGTTAGGATGTATATCTGAGATCTTTCTTCTTTCTTTAGGAAGGCCTGGATTGCTATATACTTTCCTCTTATGACTACCTTTGCTGCGTCCCAGAGGTTTTGCGTTGTGGTGTTATCATTTTCATTGGCTTCCATATACTTTTTAATTTCCTCTTTAACTTCTTGGTTAGCCCATTTATTCTTTAGTAGGATGTTCTTTAGTCTCCAAGTATTTGTTACCTTTCCAAATTTTTTCTTGTGGTTGATTTCTAGTTTCATAGTGTTGTGGTCTGAAAATACGCACGGTATGATCTCGATCTTTTTGTACTTGCTGATGGCTGATTTGTGTCCCAGTATATGGTCTATTCTGGAGAACGTTCCATGTTCACTGGAGAAGAATGTATATTCTGCTGCTTTAGGATGAAATGTTCTGAATATATCTGTTAAGTCCATCTGGTCCAGTGTGTCATTCAAAACCATTGTTTCCTTATTGATTTTTTGATTAGATGATCTGTCCATTGCTGTGAGTGGTGTGTTGAAGTCTCCTACTATTATGGTATTACTACCGATGAATTTCTTTATATTTGTGATTAATTGATTTATATATTTCGGTACTTCCACTTTTGGCACATAAATGTTTACAATTGTTAGGTTTTCTTGGTGGATAAACCCCTTGATTATGATGTAATGCCTTTCTGCATCTCTTGATACAGTCTTTATTTTAAAGTCTAGATTGTCTGATATAAATATGGCTACTCCGGTTTTCTTTTGTTGACCATTAGTATGATAGATGGTTCTCCATCCCCTTACTTTCAATCTGAAGGTGTCTTTAGGTCTAAAGTGGGTCTCTTGTAAACAGCACATAGATGGATCTTGTTTTCTTATCCATTCTGTTACCCTATGTCTTTTGATTGGAGCGTTGAGTCCATTGATGTTTAGAGTGAGTATTGAAAGATATGAATTTATTGCAAGTATGTTGCTTGTAGAGTTGGAGTTTCTGGTGGTGTTCTCTGGTCCTTTTTAGTCTTTGTTACTTTTGGTATTTATTTATTTATTTTTTCATCTTTTCACCTCTCAGAGAGTCCCCCTTAAAATTTCTTGCAGGGCTGGTTTAGTGGTCACAAACTCCCTTAATTTTTGTCTGGGATACTTTGTATCTCTCCTTCTATTTTGAATGACAGCCTTGCTGTATAAAGAATTCTTGGCTGCATATTTTCCTGATTCAGCACATTGAATATATCCTGCCACTCCTTTCTGGCCTGCCAAGTTTCTGTGGATAGGTCTGCTGCAAACCTGATCTCTCTTCCCTTGTAGGTTAAGAACTTTTTTTCCCTTGCTGCTTTCATGATTCTCTCCTTGCCTGAGTATTTTGTGAATTTGACTATGATACACTTTGTTGATGGTCGGTTTTTGTTGAATCTAATGAGGATCCTCTGTGCTTCCTGGATTTTGATGTCTGTGTCTTTCCCCAGGTTAGGAAAGTTTTCTACTATGATTTGCTTACATATCCTTTCTACCCCTATTTCTCTCTCTTCCTCTTCTGGGACCCCTATGATTCTGAGGTTGTTCCTTTTTAATGAGTCACTGATTTCTCTAATTCTTAAATCGTGCTCTTTTGCCTTAATCTCCTTCTTTTTTTCCACTTCATTATTCTCCATAAGTTTGTCTTCTATATCACTGTTTCTCTGTTCTGCCTCATCCATCCTTGCTGCCACGGCATCCATTCAAGATTGCAACTCAGTTATAGCACTTTTTATTTTATCCTGACTAGCTTTTACTTCTTTTATCTCCACAGAAAGGAGTCTAATCTAATTTTGACTCCAGCTAGTATTCTTATTATCATGATTCTAAATTCTGGTTCAGACATCTTGCTTGTATCTGTGTTGGTTAAGTACCTGGCTGTCGTTTCTTCCTGCTCTTTCTTTTGGAGTGAATTCCTTCATTTCATCATTTTGAAGGGAGAAAAGGAATTAATGAGGTAGAAAAAATTACAATTTAAAAATATTAAAAGTTAAAAAATATTAAAATTAAAAAATAAAAAACACATGCACACAAAATAAATAAAATAAATGGTGCTAGTTCCTAGGTGTGTTTTGGTCTGGGTGTTGAAAGTGGCTTGATAGATTAGAGAAAAAAAGGGGAAAAAGAAAAAAAAAAAGGAAATTGTTTGAAAACTTGAAAAAATGAATACACTGAAGTAGACTAAAATTAAATGGTGGAAGTAAAATAGAATTTGAAAAAAATTACACAAAATATAGTAGAAAAATATACAGTAGAAAAAATATAGTAGAAAAAAATTAAAGAAAAATATTTTTAATAAAAATTGAAAAAAAAAAAAAGAAAATTGAATAGTTGGACCAGCTAACAGACTGAAATACGACTGAAATTACTTCATTTTCCCCTAGGAGTCAAACTATGAAGTACTTTATAGCCCATAAACTAAACAGGTGGTGAGACGTGTGTTCTTGAAGAGCAAGGTTGGCCCAGTTGGGTGGGGCTTAGTGTAATGGCTCTGTTCTCCACTAGATGGCTCTGCTAGCCTCCTGGGGTGGATTGTTGTGGCGCTTGTACGTGCATATGTGCATGAGCAGGAGCAGTGAAAATGGTATCACCCAGCTACCCAGTCTCTAGTTTCAGAACTCTGTTCTCCCCATCAACAATCACACACCTGTCCTTCATTTTTGGCTTCTGTCCACTCCCTGTTTCCACACTGTCAGTGACCAAGCCCCAGGCAGCACCTCCCTCCTGAGTTTTGTCTCAGATGTGGCTGCCTTCCCAGCCCCCCCCACTCCTGAGGGACTGCGGCTTTGATCCATTCCAGTCCTCTGTGGAGGGTCTCACAGAGCAATGGCTGGGTGTCATTCACACCCAGGAATGCTTGTGGGATCATGCTGCTGCCGATGCCCAGAAACTGTGGCCAGGTACCAGCCTGCCCTAGAAAAAGTTCACGAGACAGTGTAGCAGCAGTGCCTCAGGGATTATGGAGAATCACAACACACATCTGGCACCAGCCTTCGCCCCCAACGACCTTGTTCCAGCACCAGCAAATGTGACTTTTCTCTGGGGTCTGCTGGGCCCAGGTGGCCTCACAGCCTCTACCAAATGTCTTTCCAGCAGTGGAACTGCTTCTCCCCGTGTGGCCTGAGAACCTCACTGTCCCCACTCTACTCCTGGGGATTCACCCTTCCCACCAGACCACCATCAGGTATCGAGCTCTGGAGTTGCAGACTCTCTGTGCTCCCCGTTTACAGTCTTAATGGAATTTAAACCCTCTCCCTTTTTGTTTCTCCCTTTTTCAGTCCCTGTGGCTATTTTCAATTTTCCACTTTCTCTCCAGCTGCTTTTGGGGAGGGGTGCTTTTCCCATATTCTACCCCCACCCCCATCTCCATCCTCTCTCCTCAGGCAAAAGCGGCTCCCTGCCCTCCACAGGTTCTCTCTCCCCAAGTTCACCTCTCCACACCGCATACCTGCTGAATTCTGTGCTTCAGGTTGTGCAGATTGTTGTGTTAATCCTCAGATCAGTTTTCTAGGTGTGCAGGATGGTTTAGTGTTGGTCTGGCTGTAATTCATGGATGCGAGACACACAAAAAACTTCCGTGCTGTTCCACCATCTTGGCTCCTCCTAAAAACATTTATGTTTGAAAGAGAGAGAGAGAGAGCAAGCGGGGGAGGGGCAAAGAAAGAAGGGGAGACAGAATCCAAAGCAGGCTCTGACAGCAGTGAGCCCAGTGTGGGGCTCAAACTCATGAACCACGAGATCATGACCTGAGCTGAAGTTGGATGCTCAACTGACTGAGCCACCCAGGCACCCCCATCTTTTAAAAATTTTTTTATTTTTTAAAGTTTGTTTATTTTTGACAGAGAATGAGCAGGGGAGGGGCAGAGAGAGAGAGAGAGAGAGAGGGAGACAGAGGATCTGAAGCAGGTTTCATGCTGCTAGCACAGAGTCCAATGCGGAGCTTGATCCCATGAACTGTGAGATTATGACCTGAGCTGAAATCAAGAGTTGGACACTTAAACGACTGACACACCCAGGTGCCCCCAAAATATTTTACTTTTAAGTAATATCTACACCCAATGTGGGGCTCAAACTCACAGCCCACAGATCAAAAGTTGCATGCTCCACTGACTGAGCCTGGCAGGTGCCCCTCTCTCAGCACTTTCACTCCATTCTTCTTGCTTGCAGGATTTCTGATGACAAATCAGGTGTAATTCTTTTTTTCCCTTAAATGTTTATTTATTTTGAGAGAGGGGGAGGGGTGAAGGTCAGAGAGAGAGGGAGAGAATCACAAGCAGGCTCTGCATTGTCAACGCACAGACTGACTTTGGGCTTGATCCTACAAATTGTGAGATCATGACCTGAGCTGAAATCAAGAGTTGGACACTTAACTGAGCCACCTAGGCACAAGTCAGGTGTAATTCTTATCTTTGTTCCTCTATAATGTTTTTCCTCCAGTTTCTTTCAGGTTGTTTTCATTATCTTTGATTTTCTGAAGTTTGAAAATGACATGCCTCAGTATAATTTTTTGGTATTTATCTTACTTGGTAATCCTGAGCTTCTTCAATCCATGGTTTGGTGTCTGATATTAATTTGGGAAAATTCTGTCATAACTTCAAATATTTTTTCTTTCTTTCTCTTTCTTGTCCCTCTGGTATTTCTATACATGTACATTACAAACCTTTTGTAGTTGTCCCACTGTCCCTAGATATGGTTCTGTTTTCTTCAGTCTTTGTTCTCTTTGCTTTTCAGCTTTGCAGATTTTTACTGAAATAACCTCAAGCTCAGAGATTCTTTCCTCAGCCATGTCCAGTATACTAATAAGCTCATGAAAGGTATTTCTCATTTGTCAGTTTTTGTTGTTTAAATCTCCAGCATTTCTCTTTAGTCTTATGATTTCCTTCTCTTTGCTTACATAACCCATCTATTCTTGCTTTATCCATTTGGGCCCTAAACATATTAAACATAATTTTTTAAAACTCATGGTCTGATAATTCCAACATCCTGCCATGTCTGTTTCTGATGCTGTATCTGTTCAAATTGTAATTTGTGGGGTTTTTTTGTTTTGTTTTGCTTTTTGCCTTTTACTATGCCTTGTAATTTTTCTTGGTAGCCAGATATGATGTAGTGGGTAAAAGGAAGTGCTAAAAATAGGTCTTTTAAAATGTGGCAATGTGGTATAGTGGAAGGGGAAGTGTTCTATGCTCCTTTTGATAGGTCCTTATTTTAGTAAACCCATGTCTCTGGACAAACTTAACAAGTGTCTTTCTTAGATTTTTTTTCTCCCTCATTAGGTGGGACAGAGTGGGTGGAGTGGACTGAACTTGGGTCCCTTCTCCTACACATAAGAGTTGAACCAACTATAAGTTTGGTACTTTCCTTCTGGTACATTAGTCTCTGTTAGACTCTGAGAAAACCCCTGGAGGTGACATTCTGATTAACTAGTTTTTCCTAAAGTTAGGAGAAGACCAGAATATCCTGGCATATTTGAAAATTGTCCCTGGGGCACCTGGGTTGCTCAGTTGGTTGGGCGTCCAACTTCAGCTCAGGTTTTCATCTCACAGTTTGTGAGTTCAAGCCCCACATTGGGCTCACTGCTGTCAGCACAGAGCCTGCTTCAGATCCTCTGTCCCCCTCACTTTGCCCTCCTTTGCTTGCATTCTTTAAAAAAGACATAAAATTGTCCCTTTTCTCCTCCTGCTGGAAGCACAAGAGAATTTTTCCCCAATATTTATTGTGAGAAGCTAGGTGGTCAATTTCACAAAACTGTAGGGATCCCTAAGACTGGGTCCCCCTGGACTTTTGAACTCTCAGTGGTCTACACTTAGCCTCCAGCAATTTGTTAAATCTAGTTCAGGTTTTCTTACTCCTGCACTGGCTCCCGCAGTGTTTGAGTCTCTGCTCCAGTAAGTTCCAACTCTCTATATTCACCCATCTCCCCAGTGTTAGGGGTAGCAGTTTGCCCTGTGTCCTCTCTCTTCTTCTGTATCCAAGAAGAGTTGATGATTCAGTCTGTTCAGTTTTTCACTTGGCAGCTTCTAAGCACTTTACAGGGGAAACTGGAAGTCCCTGTTGTGCATTCTTATATGCTTACATGCCTCAGGTTGTGCTATTTTCACCTCTTTGCCTTTAGTTTTTCTTTGGCTGCAAATTCCTGAATTTTTTCACATGTAATGTGGTACAATGGCTTAAATACTTAAGATGGTAGCATTTTGGATTACTTATATTTTACTTTTTATCATATATAACTGTTTTTATTTTGAATATTTTTCACTGAGGTATAATTTATATGAAGCAAAATACACAAGTCTTAAGTATTCAAGTCATATGAGTTTTGACAAACACAAAACTTTGCTTTTGACACCCAATTGAGGCATATAGCTAGGGCTATCTAAGGTAAGTGTTAATGTTCAACATCACTGTATCATTAGCAAAGTAGGTTGTAATTTTTCTATTATTATTATCATTGACATATAAGAGAAAAATTCAACAAAGCAAGGCTATATTAACTACTATCTGGAAAGAACTGAAAACGTCTAACACACGGAGATCAAATTAGACTATTTGGGGAAGTCTGTTTTACCGCCTACTGGATCCCATAAGTTAACACAGTAACACTTAAATATTGACAACTCATTGTGGAATTTGCCACAGAAACTTACCTAAACTTGAAGTGCAAATCTCTGCTTCCTAATAACATGAAAATGCTGAAAAATGTTAGAAGAAAATGATAAATCTGTGAGATATATTACTGCAAAAGAGAATTTATAGTAAAAACTTCCATGTTACATTTGAGCACAAGATTTGTAAAATCACCAAATGTGTCTGGTTCTTCCAGTAAGAAGGTTATGTAAAGTGATGCAATTTTTGTTTTACGTTACTAAGATTCATATAGTGATTCATCATTTTCAGTATATGTAAAATTAACCTTTTGTTTGTAGGATCCTTTGATTAGCTACTTCACTGCTATAAATGTCACTCTGAATTTATATTTTTCATAGGCTTTTTTTGTGTAATATGATTTTAAACTATACTCTCTTGACTTTGGGTAAATTATTTAAAAGGTACATTTTGAGACAGCTATATTTCTTTCTCAATTACCTCTATGAAAATGGGCATGATGTAAGGGAATAGCAAAATAAAATATTTTTGCATAGTGGTCCTTTTAACTGTTAATTAAGGACTATGTTTAAAGGATTACAAATGAATGATTATGCAATATTCGCAAGACACCAAAAATGCTAAAGATACAAAATTCCCAATTGGAATGATTTCAGGGAAATTAGAAGGCAATTTCTTTAAACAACAACAACAAAATTAATTCTTTTTATTTTTAGAGAGAGAGAGAATCTTAAGTAGGCTACACACACCCAGTGTGGAGCCCAATGTGGGGCTCGATCCCACGACCCTGGGGATCATGACCTGAGCTGAAATCAAGAGTCGGATGCTCCATCAACTGAGCCACTCAGGTGCCCCAAGAGCAATTTCTCTTAATTGTAGGTGAGTAAAGAAGAACAAAAATGGCAGAGAAGAAGCCCAATCATTTTACAGCAGTGAATCTTTTTGGGCATCTGAACAAAGCCATGTAACACAACTTCCTGTCCCAAGTCAATTTCATTTATACACAAAAGTTGGCATATTATTTCAAAGTACTCAAGCCACCTGAAACTCGTCTACATATTTCTAGGGTTCTACATAAATGAACAATGACCTTGGGATATGGAATAATCTATAAAAATCCATAGAATTGTAAACACTGACTTTAAAGGTAAGTGGCAGGAAATCCCATTTTTAAAAGAGACCTAATTTCCAAACTACATAAATGAGGAATTAAGTTATTAATTTCAAAACACTTTATTGAAAAAAGTCATTCAAACATCACCAAAAACGTTCCTGTAATTCTCACTCCTGTTTTTCACATAGTGTATGATGTACAAAAGAATGACTCATAAAATATGTAAAGTTTTGTAATATTATGCCTATGGATAATTACTAGTTAACAAGTATGCTAAAAGACACTGGTAATGGTTTTTATAGTGATAAAATTTTACAATAAATCTTTCAAATATTTAAACCACCTTTTAAATGTTCACCATTGCTAAAATTAAATCCAAACAGTGTTTGTTGGCTCTCTCTGTAAATATCTTAAGTTCAGAAATTATTTTGGAATTTAAAAATCTTGAACAGAGAACCTGCTGCCAGTACCTGCATCATTTAGCACCTCTCCTCAGGTATGCCAAAAATTTGTAATCTTCAGTGTGTGCTATAATGTAACAATGGCTGGGAAGCTCTACACTGTACCATATGCAATAAAATAAGAGGTATGGATAACATGAAGAATGTTAGGCAGTCTTCACTTAGACCTCTGAGTTTATTTTGGTAATAGCCATGAAATGGTTCAACTATTCAAAGGGCACACACTTCTTTTCTAAAAGACTTAGCATGCTATGAAAGAAAAAATAAACTTGAAACTTGGAAGAGGTTTTGTTCCCTGAATATTAAATATGTCAGCCTATGATAATCCATATAATCTAATTTTTATGTGTGTCCAAATATTTAAGTTTTATACTTTTATTCCTCACATATACAAATCATTTTTGTAATGACTTTTATAAACCATCACCAATTTAATTTAAAATAATGACAGGAATTAGAGGATTATTAATCTTTTTGCTAGTTTTATTTTACTGTAAAAGTTGTATTTCTTGTGATCCAATAAACATCAGCATAATATTTTAAATTTGTTCTTAAAAATATACAATATTGCACTTTAATTTTTGGCAGTTTAATTAAGGAGTGGCTGAGTAAAAAATAAATCATACAGGAGATTACAGTTTTTATTTTGCTTTATAATAAGCAAAGAGCTTTGTGTAAAAGCAGAACTTACAGTAGTGCCAAATAAACCAAATATTTACAGTGTCCCTATTAAAGTCTTACCTCTAAAGTAAGATTCAGTGTATTGGATGCAAATATTATTAATCTAACAAAAGCACACTCCTCCACTCCATTTTGATGAACATTTTTAAGCCAAAGGGTATTGGTGTGAAATGCTTCTGTGATTTTTTTCTCAAGAGGAAATACATGGAAAGAATGCTTGTTCCTTAAGCTTTTAAAGTTGGTCTCAAAACTTTCACAATGTTTCCTACATGACTTGAAGAATCTCTAAGAAGCAGAATTCCAAGACAAGCACTCTTTTTAGTTTTTCTGTATTCTCTTCATAGTGACAAGTCCACAGTTAGTTGGTTTTTAATATGATTTTAAGGCCAGTTTCCTGTACTTTTCCTAAGACAAGTAAGATACTGTCATTGCATCTGCTGGAATTATTTTTAACTTGTTACATTGTAGCGAAATATATATTTACACTGACCTAGAATTTGCTATTCTATTTTTTAATTCCCAATTAGGTAAAAACTCCAGAAAGCTCAATATTTTTCACTTATTAACCAATTAGAAAACAGTTTTACACAGCTGTCTGCAAAAGCAAATACTGAGATTTAGGCCTACTTAACAATAACATCAAAAGACCAGAAAGAACATAAATAGAATGTATTTGTAATATAAATACATGACACAGAGACATTCATTTTTGGCACCACCTAAAAAAAAATCCAGTAGTATTTTATTACCCTTCAGATCTTTGGGAATATTTAAACCTTCTAACTATTAAGCTTTTACTTTTCTTACAGAAAAAAAAAATTCGCAAATTTGAATTGGTATTTCAAAAGTAAAGGATCTCCTTGTTATTTCTTAATTTGATCTGCAGAATGAACACTTACTCCAAATGTTAACTCACAGCCCATGTGTTAACTATGCTTTTACATTTTAATCCTACCAAGAACTGATTATGTCAACCAACGACTTCTCATGGAAAGATGTGTTTTCTTCTTAACCACATACCAATTGCATAGTTCTGATCTGAGAACAAAGGTCAAAGTAGAGAGTTACAAAGGCATTAATTTATGTTAACTGAACTGAAATAGGCTGTTGCAAAATAGTCTGTCTTGGGTAGATGTTAGTGTAAACTGAGGGGGAAAAACAGTCATTAGCAAAAAGTTTTCTTTAAAAATAGGTTAATGCTGAGAACAATAGCTTTTAAAATTTGTTTAAAAATAAGCTTAATAAACAATAATACAAATTTTAATCCAAAACCTAGCTCTTTGAAATGCCCTATTTTCTTGCATACAGCAGAAAATACATTTTTCATATTTTTTAACATTACATGTAAAAATGAGGCACTAGTTAAACAGATTTGAATATATTCACACAAACAGGAGTTTCAGTCTCATCTGTAGGCTTGTATTTGCCTCAATGGTTTCTGGATGGCAAACTGTTCACAAAAATAAATCTTCTGAAGGAGGTGCATAAGAGAAACCGACAAATGCATCATCTGCCTCCAGTACACTGGCATTCACTATAGAATAGTCAGAAGACACACACACAGAATACGGAACTGTTTCTTCTGTAAATGCTGCATCAAAGTTCCTGATATCATCTGGTCCCGCCTAAAACATCAAAAGCATATTATTATTCCTCTTAGCTTTTTTTAAAAAATATTTTTGAGAGAGACAGAGAGAAAGAGAGACAGTGTGAATGGCGAAGGGGCAGAGAGAGAGAGAGAGGGAGACACAGAATCCGAAGCAGGCTCCAGGCTCTGAGCTGTCAGCACAGAGCCCGACATGGGGTTGGATCTCACAAACCACGAGATCATGACCTGAGCTCAAGTCGGATGCTTAACCGACTGAGCCACCCAGGTGCCCCTCATCTTAGCTTTTGTTTTCATTAATTTAGTCTTTCATTAAAACCCCTTCACGAATTTGTATATTTATTCCTGGCAAGTTTAGATGTCTTCCTACTTCATCACTTCTTCGAAGCAATTTCTGCTTTTCCTTTCCAGAGTTTATTATTTAGGTGAGGTTATCTGTCCTAACAAAGTTCTTTTTGTTGGGAGCTGTGGGGAGACAAGGGTGGCTAGCATAACAGAGTCCTTACCTAAGTCAATGTGAACCTCAGGCCCTCCAACTGACTCCCTTTCTCTCTACCCATCACCACCTCTAAGTTTAGAAAAGGAGCCCAAGTAGGTTTTCAAGATGGCACTTTTCACTTGAACTTGCAGGAAAATGCTTGCCTGTCAGTTTCTGAACTCTGGGTAGGTAAAGCCTTTTGCTTAAAGAATGAAGGTTTGTAAATAAAACCGTGCAAGATAACACTCTTTGCGCTACAGAGGTCGTTAAGCATTCGCCTGTGACACCTTAGCTTTAGAGGTCTGAAGTGGCCAAGAACCTGGGAAGTAAAGCATGGCAGCTGCTCGATGGCAGCGGTTCTTAATCTTCCTTTACAAATTTGATACAAGCTAATGGACTTTCCGCTTCCAATGTATTTGCAGATAAAAGTTGAGATACAAATTCAGGTGACTCACTCTTAGAGCTCATCCCTGAATCTCTAGGTTACCTCTGCTTTAAGGGGCCAAGGGGGCGGGAATCCTTAGCATGTCCAAGTCATCAAGTCTAACTGAGGTAAAAGACAAGGATCCAGAGAAGGTATTCTAAGCTAAGGATATAGTTAGTCTGGCAGGTAGGTCTACAAACAGTGGAGCAGAGACAAGGGAAACCCAGAATACTAGATCCCTCAATATGAGAAATTCCCCCACCGAAGAGGAAGAAACTGAATTTAGGTACATATAAAAAATGTCAAATCCTTACATGTTATTCTAAGAAGTATGGGCTTGGAATAAGACTAAGGTTTGAATTCTGGCTATGAAATTTGCTAGCTATAATTTTTTATATAAACTACCTCTCTGTGAGCTCATTTCTGCTTCTGTAAAGTAAAAATAGTACCACCCACCTGTTAAGGTTTTTGTGAGGATCTGATGTGTGAATACATAAAATTCCCAGAATCTGACATGTAGAAGGTGTTCAGTAAATGATGGCAAATATTCTTCTACTTGATTTTATAGGTATTTTGTGAATGCCGTTATGGGTTGGCTAGTAGTAACAGGGATAATACTGTATTGCTTATGTTAAGAGTTAGGGAGGTTTTGTCTTCAAAGAGCCTGAGCTCAAATTCTAGTTCTTCAACTTTATTTTATTTTTAAAAAATGTTTATTTTGAGAGAGCGCGCGTGAGCAACCATGTGTGTGTGTGCACGCACAAGCGGGAAAGGGGAAGAGAGAGAGGGAGAGAGAATCCCAAGCGGGCTCTGTGCCATCTGCACAGAGCTGGATGAGGGGCTAAATATCATGACCTACCTGAGCCAAAATCAAGAGTCAGAGGCTTAACCGACTGAGCCACCCAGGTGCCCCTAGTTCTTCAATTGTGAACTCTGGGCAAACTATTAACCATTTCTGTGACTAAGTTAATTCATCTGTATTATATGGAAAATAGCAGAACTATTTCAAAGAATTGCTGTCAATGTTAAAAAAAAAAAGGATGCAAGTATTGAGAACATCTACTTAATCATACTCTAGCTTTCTGATCTTTGTTAATCTGTTAAGTGAAAAATGGTAACCTGAGTTTGAACTCTTTTCATATATTTAAAAGCTGTATTTATTCTTCTGTAACTGTGTATTTTGTGTCTTTTGTTCATGTTTCTATTGGTAATTAGTCTTTTTTCTCATTGACTTACAAGAATGCTTTATGTGTTAAAGAAATTTTCTCCAGTTTGTTGTCTGCATTTTTTTTTTTCATATAGACCTTTCTAGATTTAATGTGGCCAAATTTAAAATTTCCCCCCCTGTGGCTTCTTGGTTGTGGATCTTGCTTTAAAAAAGTTTAATTAGTCATAAAAAAGCAGGAATCCCAACTGAGGTATCTAACTCTGAAATCTACATTGTTTCCATTTCCAGTATTGCTTAGGAGTACCTAACTCAACTCTTCAATGTGCCTGATGACCTATTTATTTGAAGATAACTAAAGTCAGTAAGACTTTCAATGTAAAAATAAAAATAAAATAATTCTTAAAGGCCCTAGGTTCTTACTGCAAACTCTAGAAATTAGGGACAGAAACTGTCCTTAATGGAGTCTGTCCTTACTTCTGAAACAGTCACTTCTGGATAAGCTAAATGAAATGAGGCAATCTATAAATGTTCTGTTAATAGGTGTACAATATCACACCTACTAAATATTACCAGCCATGAGCAATGCACTGAAACAAACATTTAACAAAATCTGAGTAGACTAAATAATACTTTCCTAAAGTATTTTCCTTATCCTGCACTAATCTACTAAAAAGTCTTTCATGAATTTCGCAACACCAAAAAACTTTAAATAAAAGAAACACAAGTTCACCCATGACCCTGCAATCCCAAATTAATCTTGGTTTATATTATATTCTCTTCCAGTCCTTATGTGTTATTTTTACTACTATAATCGTAAGTCACAAAAATTATAACTGCCATTTTTTTTTTAAGTTTATTTATTTTGAGAGAGAGAGCACAAGTTGGGTAGGGGCAAAGAGAGAGGAAGAAAGAATTCCACCCAGGCACCCCATAATTGCCATGTTTTTATTTAACATTATAAGAATTTTCTAAGTGTCTGCTCATTTAAAAAAATATTTGGGGGGGGGTAGGTGGGAGGGAGGCAAACAGCAGGGGAGGGGCAGAGAGAGAGGGGGATAGAGGATCCGAAGCAGGCTCTGCGCTGACAGCAGCAAGTCCGATGTGGGCCTCAAACTCATGGGAGATCATGACATGAGCCAGAGTCAGATGCTCAACCTACTGAGCCACCCAGATGCATCCTTATTTCTGTATTTATTATTATCATTTACTTAATTAGACACTCAAGCACAAGAAAGCATAGAAAGAATAGTGACTTTGGAATAAGGCACAGATTTGAATCCTTGCTCTGCTACTTTTCAAATCAGCTATGTGGCATCTCTGACTTTTATTTCTTCATTTATAAATCATGTATAATAAGGAGGACAGTAATGGCAGTAACCTGGCAGTATGGGGAATAAACTTCATACTGTGATGCATAAAAGTATCATAAAAGTATATATGCCTATATATATAGCTATCAATAGTTTAGTAATATCATTATTGGTCTACTATGGATGATTAAAAAATTCCCTATTGTTCTATATTTATTTCCCCAAATTTCCAACATAATCTTCAATGCAGCTTTCAGCTTTAAAAAAAATTATGTTTATGTAAATTTTTTCTATCAGCTGATTTACCAAGTCAAGCTAACATGAAAATTTTATTTTCCAAAAAGGGATATGACAATTTACATTACCATTAATGTTTGCCTGTGCCTAGTTTTATATCAATGTAGAAAAAAGATGCATTAATGTTACTTAAAATTAAAAAAAAATTATTTAAAGCACAATCCTCTCTACATCTAGAGGTATGCTTTTTTTAAATTTTTTTTTTTTAAGAGAGAGAGAGAGCATGAGGCAGGGGAGAGGAGCAAAGGGACAGAGAGAGAATCTTAAGGTGGTTCCACACTGAACGTGGATGTGGGGCTCAATCCCATGACCCTAAGATTATGACCTGAGCCAAAATCAAGAGTTGGAGCTTTAACAGACTGAGCCACCCAGGTGCCCCAATTTGCATCTTTTTTAATCTAATGAACTCATCCCTTTCTTATACATACTCCAAAGAAACATTTCATAATTGCTGTGCTAGGAGATACTTTTACCAATGCAATGTAGCTATAATCTTATTGGTCATCTTGAAGTTATCAGTATACTAGAAAATGCTGAGAAACAGATTTTTAAAGTATTTAAGGTACTGATTCAATTTCATTCACATGAGATTTTGAGATCTATTGCCAAAGTTATGATGAGCTATATAGTTCTACATTTCACTATTTATTTATTTATTTATTTATTTATTTACTTATTTATTCATTCCATTTTACTATTTCAGAAAGCAAGATTTGGATATATACTTACCACATTAGGATTAAATGGTGGTGGAATCTTCTTTTGTACAAGATCAGTCCAGCTGAGTGATTCAAAAAAAGGATGATTCTGAATTTCAAGCTAGAATGTTAAAGAAAATACATATATTTTTTATAATGTTGAAAAATATAATTAAGTACTCACTGAAGAATTATATGAAGGCAAACCACTACCACTTTGTCCCTCACTAATTCTTTTTAGGTACATGTTTATGTTATTCATGTGGCAAAATGGCATAGGGGAGAGACTGCCAGAGCAAAACAGGAAAGACAGTTACTTGGAATGACCAACTTAAGTTATATCCTCTTCACAGTCATAGTTTCTTCATAGGTAAAATAAAGATACCTCACAGGTTGCTTTAAGGACCAATGGAAAATATGGAAATAAAAGAGGTATGAAAAGAATAAGGTACTACATAGCTACAAAGAACTATAATTATTGTCTGAATGGCTGAGGTAAAAAAAAAGTTAGGCAAAAAGTTTTTTACACAGTGGGGCAGAGGTAAAATCAAAGGGATGAGCTATTTTACCAAAAAAAAAAAAATTCTATTCTGGGTTAGTATTATCAAAAGTTGGCACAGTATTTATTCCAGTTATTTTCCCTGCAAGGTGACAAAGAAGTGTATAAAGTAGGATCCAACCTAGTTTGGTGGGTTTAAAAAGACATCTTGGAGACTAAGTAATGTTTGATCAGAAGTCTGAAAGATGATAAAAATTAGATAAAAAATGACGGGGAGAACATTCCAGGCAGAATATGAAGGCCCTCATGTGGCAAAGAGGTTAGTTTGATGAAGAAAACGAGCCAAGGGGCACCTGGGTGATTCAGTCGGCTAAGTGTCTGACTCCTGGTTTCAGCTCAGGACATAATCTCATGATTCGTGAGTCTGAGCCCCACATCGGGCTCTAAACTGACAGCACAGAGCCTGCTTGGGATTCTCCCTCTTCCTCTCTCAGTCCCTCCCCTGCTTGTACGTGCATGCATGTGCGTGCTCTCTCTCAAAATAAATAAATAAACTTAAAATACAAGGAAGGATTGCGACTGTCACACAAGGTGAAGCCTAAGAGGTAAACTGACATATCATACTGGTTAAAGAATTACATTAAGAATTCTGAATTTTATCCTAGGATTATGAAAAGCCATCAGGGTATTTTAGATACGGGAATGTCACAAATATAAGGGATTTCTGGTTTGTTTTTTTTAAGACCTGAATGTAATAGGGAAATGGACTGGAAAGCCACGGCCAGATTAAGGAAACAGAGCTACTGTTGTGGCAAAAAAAAGTTGAAAATGGTAAGGGTACCTGGCTCAGTTGGTGGAGTGTGCAACTCTTGATCTCGGGGTTGTGGGTTTGGGGCTCAAGCTGGATGGAAAGATTACTTAAAAATAAAATTAAAAAAAAAGTTGAAAAAGGTAGGAAAAGTGTAGTCACAGTCAAGTAGAAGAGTGTATAGCTATAGGAAAGATTTAGGAGGCAAATGCAACAGGATCTGGCTATCGTTTGAATATGGAAGTAAGGAAGAGAGAGAAGTAGAGAATGACTCATATTTCTGACCTGAGGACACAAAAGGAAGATGGCAGGAGTTCAGCAGTTTTGAATATGCTGTGTTTAAGGTATTAACCAGAAATCCAAAGACTGGTGCTGAACATGTAAGTATTATGAGTCCAGAGTTAAGAAGAGAGGTCTGGACTGAAGTTATAAATGTGTGAGATGAAAACACAGAGATAACCAAAGCCACTGGGCCAACTGAGACTGTCCAGAAAGAGAACACAGAAGAAGAAAAGGGGGCTTAGGCCAACCACAAGGAACCACAACATTTAACCATCAGGTTGAAGAAAGTGGCTTACACAGGACATTACGGAGGAGGGCCTGGAAATACAGAATGAGATGACTGTGGGCTCTTGCAGAAGCCTATGGAACAAGAAAGAGTGTTGGAAGTTTAAATACTGCTGAGAAGGCAAGTTGAGGAATAGAGGGATTTAGCAATTCTAGTAGCTATTTTTGGTAAATTGAGAAATGAGAAGAGGCTGGGAAAGAAAAAAAATCAACACAGAAACTTTTATGAAGGGAAACAGTTATTACCTGGCAGGCCAGCATGGTTGAGGGCTTTCAGTTTAAGAAGCAAGAGATTTGATAATGTCTCATTATTGCTTGGAATGCACTCTAACAAAAGCAAGCAGTTATCTGTGCAGAAAAATAGCATGCACAGGGTTCCCTGCAAGAAGTCAGGATCCAGTGCAGATGTACAAACTGGCCTTGTCCACTACATTAGGAAGAAGGAAATGACAGCAAGCAGGAGTGTGCAGGTCTTCAAATCTGACAGCGAGGCTGAGTTAGTTCCACTCTGCTGATTCTACTTTCCCTATAAAATAGAAGGCAAGATCATCTGCTAAAAGTGAAGAAAAGGAGTCTGGAAATTTGGAGAGAAGGTCTGAAATCATTAATACAGACAGTAGGAGAAGCAGCTAGAGAAACACAGGAACATTACCAAGCAGCGATGAAGCACAAAGGAGATTAATGACTATAACTTCATAGTGTTTCCAATATGCCCAGTGGGGCAGCCTTCTTCAGCACTGTTTAGCAGCCCAGAAGATGACAAGTGGATTCATCCAGGGTTGTGATTTCTGTCAGCGAATTCCATAAAAGGCCCAAGGGGCAAGAAGATGTGAAGTATTAGAAAGACTGAATAAAACCAATGGACTATGGAATGAATCCAAGCTAGGCAGAAAACTGTTGACAGAGCTACGTACTGGGGAGTGTGGGAAAGGAAAAGCTCCAGCAGACAAGTTTGTTATTCACAGCTCAAGTTCACGACTGATAAAAGAATCCCCAAGAATTTGTGAGAAACTTGAGTTTAAAAGTCCATGTTGACACACCAACATAACACCAGTAGCTACATAAGCAATTTAATTTACACTAATTTTTTAAAAAGATTTTTTATTTTTAAGTAATCTCTACACCCAAGGTGGGGCTCAAACCCACAACCTCAAGATCAAGAGTCACACGCTACACCAACTGAGTCAGCCGGGTGCCCCTAATTTCCCTAATTTAAAAAAAAACCAAAAAACCAAAAAAGACCCACCAAACCTGTAGATTCTATAATTACCTCAGAGAGGTGTCACCAAATTCTCAGGAAAAAAAGTTATTTAATGCTAGTTCAAGGCAAAAGGCATTACCTCATGCAGACAGGAGCCACTTATAAATTCTGTTTCAATAAAATGATTTAAAAGTTTAGGTAATCACAAAATTCATGCCACACATTTTTTAAAAAGGGAGGGGAAATTCTTATAAATGAAAATAAAATATATAATAGGGTGTGAGGGGTGTCTGGGTGGCTCAGTTGGCTGAGAGTCCGACTCCCAATTTCAGCTCAGGGTTCGTGGGATTGAGCCCTACACTGGGCTCCACGCTGAGTGTGGAGCTGGCTTAAGATTCTTTCTCTCTCTCTCTCTCACTCTCTTTCTCTCTCTCCACCACTCTCCCCACGTGTGCTCTCAAAATTAAAAAAAAATTTATATAGGGTGTGAAAGCAGGATGTGAGGGGTGAAGCGGAGAGGCTCAAATGGTCATAAAGATCAAACAAAAAAACATACATGCAAGTGCTTCACACCATATAAACATGGTAAAAACTGCTGGGACACATGTGCTTTTTTTTTCATGGTGTTATTTAAGAGTTACATTCATCCCATTAAATGCCACATAAAATAAGAATTTTTCTTCAAGTCTCAAATAAGCTTAAATAAAGTGGTACTGGGAAGGATGTACATACAAAGTCTTCTTTGGCACCGAGTCGATTTTGCCTGTCTTTCTCTAGGAGTTCTTCCAGAATGGACCAGGCTGTGAGGCTCACTCCTGGCCTCAAACTTAGGGGCTTGTGAAGAATATTGTCATACATTTCAGCTACATCTCGGCAATAAAAAGGAGGCTGGGAAAAAAAGGAAAAAAAAGTTAGTGTTTTTTTTTAATTATTATTTTATTTTTAAAGTTTATTTTATTTTTAAAGTTTATTCATTTTGAGAGAGAGAGAGAGAGTGTATGTGTGTGCGCACGTGCGTGTGTGTGCAGGGGAGGGGCAGAGAGAGGAGAGAGAGAGAGAATCCCAAGCAGGTTCTACACTGTCAGCACAGAGATCCGTGCGGGGCTTGAACCCACAATGAGATCATGACCTGAACCTAAGTCAGACACTTAAACGACTGAGCCACTCAAGCACCCAGTGTTTGTTTGTTTGTTTGTTTTATGTTTATTTTTTAGAGAGAGAGTGTGAGCCAGGCGGGGCAGAGAGAGAGAGAATCTGAAGCAGGCTCTGCAATGCCAGTGCAGAGCCTGACACAGGGCTCTAAGCAGGGCTCAAACTCACAAATCATGAGATCGTGATTTGAGCCGAAGTTGGACACTTAACCAACTAAGCCACCCAGGTGCCCCAGAAGTTAGTGTTAATTGAACTACACCAAAATGAGGTTCAAAGAATTGGATTCAGCCTTGATCTACAGGAATCAGCCTGGGTCTGGACAGCTGTAGAAATGCAAAGGTTTCTGTGGGCACGTGTACATCTGCAGCATAGTCTCCAATGCAAAGAGGTTGGTTTTTATTTTTTTAAGTTTATTTTTAGAGAGAGAGAGAGAGTGCGAGAGAGAGAGTGCGAGCGAGCAGGGGAGGGGCAGAGAAGGAGAAGGAGGGAGGGAGGGGGGGGGGAGAGAGAGAGAGAAAATCCCAAGCAGGCTCTGCACTGTAAGCAGGGAACCAGATGTGGGGATCGTTCTCACGAACCGTGAGACATGACCTGAACCAAAATCAAGAGTTGGTGGGCGTCTGATTTTGGCTCAGGTCACGATCTCATGGTTCACGGGTTCAAGCCCTGCATTGGGCTCTGTGCTGACAGCTCAGAGACTGGATGGAGCCTGCTTTGCATTCTGTGTCTCCCTCTCTCTCTGCCCCTCCCCCGCTCACGCTCTGTCTCTCAAAAATAAATGTTAAAAAAAAATGTTTAAAGCCAGCATCATGTAGAGCCCACTATGTGCTCACTGAAATGTTTAGGAACACCCTGCAGACAGGTGTAAACTGCATAATAGTATCTGACAGAAAACCACCAACCTCATCAGAAGCATAATGAAAGAATTACTGCAGAGATTCCACACAGATCAAACATTAAATAATTTCTTGAGACTTCAGAATAAACTAATTAAAACAGAGATTGCTAGGAGAGAAGACCTGAAGATAGTGCTCCTTCCTAAGTACTTGTGGTAATGGCAGTATTATGGGTGTGCTGTGCAGAATTACAATTCTATTGCTACAGCTTAAAGACCTGTATAGCTTCAACATGAGGATTAACTAATCATGCAGTTAAGTTTTAAACTAAAAATAATTTTTAAAGTTAAGGGAGTTATAGGCTTGTCACTTTTATTTATTTTTGAGAGAGAGACAGAGCACCAGTGGGGGGAGGGGCAGAGAGAGAGGGAGACACAGAGTCCAAAGCGGCTCCAGGGCTCTGAGCTGACAGCACAGAGCCCGACATGGGCTGTGAGATCATGACCCGAGCTGAAGTCGGACACTTAACCGATTAAGCCACTCAGGCACCCCGTAACATTTTTACTTTTTAAAACTGAAATTAATTTTTTCATTTTTCTATTTAAAAAAAATCTTTTAAAGGTTTGAGAGAAAGAGAGAGTGAGAGCATGCAAGGGAGCTGGGGAGGAGCAGAGAGAGAGAATCCCAAGCAGGCTCCACACTCAGTATGGAGCTCCACATAAGGCCTCAATCTCACCACCATGAGATCATGACCTGACCCGAAATCAAGAGTCAGATGCTTAACTGGATCACCCTTGAACTTCATTTTTAAATAAAGTCTCATTTATGAAATATAGGTTTCAAATGTTCCCTTTTGAGGCAACTGCATTTTATATACAAGGATAATATTTTACATTTTCATTGTCCTCTAAAGAAATTTGAAAGATTCAGAGATAACAGGATGGAAAATATCCAGCAGTTAAAGAAAGTAAGGTGTATCAGGTATTCCAAGTCACTAGCATAACCAGGAAATCGACTCTTTTAATAAGCAAGGGCAAAGAAGAGACAGTGTTGGTTGTCATAGGAATCTATCATTCAAAGTGTGCAACATAAGACAAATGTTCTAACATGTGCCTTATGTGTTAGATTACACTAAGAGCTCCCCAGTTTTCAGTGGGGGCGGGGGGAAGCCCACACAAAACAAGTGAAACAAACAAAAAAACCAAGCCCCAGCTCAGGTCTCAGCTGATGGTATTATTTAGCTTTGTGTGGGCAGCAGCATAGGAGATGAGTGCACAGTTCCCAGCATGAGGTTGCTGGATACTCAGGGGACCACAAAAGGACTCTAGAAACTATTCTAAAAATCTCAAAAAGCCTAAAGAAAAACATGTGTTGTTTCTGTAAGAATATGTAAACTGACTGCCTAAACTGTTTGCTTTGGTTGGAATGATATTAATCAATACAGTAGAGCAACTTTACACATGTTAATCAGAAGCTCTGGTTGGTCTTATGTGTCTTTAATTAATAAATACCAGGGCAATTGATTTCACAGTGAACCATCCCTTTTTTTTCAATAAAATCTTCCAGACATGGTGTTTATGGTAAAGGCAAGAGAAAGTTCCCAATGGTGGAAAAAGTGGAGCACCAGTGTATTATATCCTATAAAAATAAAACACAAGGCAAAACCCAAAAGATGTTATCTTCTGATAAATACAAAAATATTTTTCTTCCCATCTTTTTGAAATTGGGCAGAATGATGACTGGGGTAAATTGAAAGAAAGTGGATAATATTAAAAAAAAAATAAAGTGGATAATATTAATGTTGTAACTAGTATCTACTTCTAAAAAATCCAAGTGGGATGAGAACACCTGATTAGGACAACAGAAAAAATGACATTAAAAGACCAGTAACAAAGCAAAAGTTTTTTGGTGTGTGTGTGCATATCCCTAATGTGATTGTGGATTTGTTTAACCAGGTTACTATTGCTCTGTTAGTGTTAACTAAGAGTCCTCCAGATTACTAAAATGAGAGCAAAAACTCAAAGAATTAAAATATACTGGAATAATAATGAAAGAGTAGAAATACATACCAATCCATACAGCATTTCATAGAGAACAGCACCAAGGCACCACCAATCTACAGTGTTGTCATAGGGCTGTTTTCTGATTACTTCAGGAGCAAGGTACTATGGAAAACATTAAATATTAGAGCAACTTGATACACAACTCATGGTAAAATTTAGGAATAATTAAGAAATTTAATAAATTTAAGATGTTACTATGACACTAAAAACCTATCATCTAGATTTTTAATTGGCTAGGTATTCTCATCCTGTATCAGTGGTTCCAAGGTGATAATACTCTTCAGAATCATCTCGGACATTTTTCAAAATACACATATTCAAGTACTTTCCTCTATAAACTGTGATGCAATTAAGGCAAACAGAAGATGAGAACAAATGTAGAAATCTGTAACACTATGTAAACTAGATATTGGGCTGGAGGGGCAGGGAGTCTTTCACAAGAAATTTATTTTAGAAATTCCTCTAGTCATTACTTGTAATTGTTTCTCTTTAAACAAGAATTTTTAATGTAGCAAATATAATGTTTTTCCCTTTAGTTAAAGAAAAAAGAATTCTACAATTTTTACTAGAGAATTACAAATAGCAATTCTCTAATATAATTATTTAGAAAAGTTGTGATTAGATGGCTATGCACATTTTAATTTGTGAAACATTTAAACTCATCACAATTTCACACATATAAAATGGTGAATTTGAATTCTAGATTCCAAGACATGTATTTTCTGTTCCCATATGAAATAAGGAAATAATTTCTTAATCCTTCTTTCTAATGTGATCCAAAGATATGGCAAAATATATAAAAAGGGTTTAATAATTTCTGATTACATTTAGATTTAGATGACCAAAAAAACTTGTGTTTCCTTTCTAAAAATTACAGGACTTAAAGATTTTGTTGAACTATGAAATCAACACACATTCACAAAAAAAAGGTTTCTTCATACACAAACTGAAACAGAATGATTACAAATATACACAAGAGCTAGGGTGACAGAGAAAGAAAGGAAGGAAGGAAGGAAGGAAGGAAGGAAGGAAGGAAGGAAGGAAGGAAGGAAGAAAAGAAAAAGACATTTCAAGTACTCTCACTTTTAAGTTAAAAATTTTTTTCTGATCTTGATTAAAAGACTCATGAGCCATTTTATCACACATTGCAACACAATATTCGCAACTACTCTATGATAAAGATGAAATACTACCTGGCATCTAAGGTAACTATAAATACATTAAAATTAGGACAGTTTAAAATAAACTAAACATACGTGTGTGTGTGTGTGTGTGTGTGTGTGTGTGTGTGTGTGTAGTGAGAATAACAATAACAAGGCTTGAACATAGCTTGTAAGGATTATTATTATTGTCTCAAACAGAAGGATACATTTTCTGCTAGCTAACATGATTAGAGAGTGAGATGTTCTGATTAATTCTGACTTGCAATTTTTTCCTTCCATATCCACTACTTTACTCTCTTCTGTTAAATGAACACTTAGTATAATTCAATGGCTGTTAGTACATTTAGAATGGTGTAAACATTACCACAACTTTAGGACTTTTTCATTACTGATTTGTGATTTTTTTTTAAATAAAGGATATGGTAAACTTTTAACATTATAAGCATAATTTATATCTTTGTTGGGTTATCTGTGGTAGCTCGCAATCATAATTAAAAATACTAACTATCAGTAAACTTTAAATGTTCTGAAGGGATGATTATCATATATTTCCAAGTGGCTGGAAGCTGAAATTCTACTTCAGTAGAAAGCAGAAAATATTCTACTTTTCTGATTTCAAATATTATATATGCAATTTGTGATTCATTTTTGCATTTTAAACATGATTATATAAATGACAAATGAGACATATTTCTTACCTCTGGTGTCCCACAAAATGTTGTTGTCGTGTCAGAAATAGCAATTCCTTCTTTACAAAGCCCAAAATCTGTTAAGACAACATGTCCCTGACAAATACAGGGGCAGTAAGATAAAACAGTGCATGGGCATAAACTCACAATTTTTAAAACCATTTCACTTTAAAATAATTGTAGACACACAGGAAATTGCAAAAATATTACAAAGAGTTTTGTATACTCTTCACCAATGCTGATATCTTATATAACTGCAGTAAAATATCAAAATCAGGAAACTGACATTGGTAGAATACTGTTAACCAGATTGCCAATTTTACCCAGTTTTGGGTTTTTTACATGCATTTGGGTATGTGTGGTTCTATGCAATAGAGGTGTGCAGATTTGTGTAACTATCACCATAATCAAGACAAAGAACTGTCCAACACCTCAAAGGATCAAAAGAACTCACTCATGCTACCCCTTTATCTTTTCACTCTGCTTTTCCCACTGTCCCTGTCACTTTACAACCATTAATCTGCTTTCCATGTCTACAGTTTTGTCATTTTGAGAATGTTATATAAATGGAATCATGCAGTGTAGAGCTTTTGAGACAGATTTTTTTCCACTAAGCATAAATGAGAATAAAATTGAGAATCAGTAGATTTTTAAAATACTTACTACTGAATCCAGAAGAATATTTTCTGGTTTCAAGTCCCTATTAAATTAAAAGGAAAGCAAAACTGAATATTAACTGAAATAAAGTAATAAAATGACATTTTTACAAGAAATACATTAAAATTTACCTGTACACTATTTTGATGGAGTGCAAGTAACCCAATGCACTGGCAATTTCAGCAGCATAAAACCTAGCTCTGTGTTCGGGAAAGGACCGTTCTCTCTGTAAGTGGAAAAACAGCTGTAAAATGGGGGAAAAAGAAAGATATTAAGATCATTCACACATAAGGTGAAACAAACATATCCTATAAATACAAAAATAGGATTTTTGTTATTCTTAACATGAGATAAAAATGCCCCAAAGCCCAGAACTGTGACTCTCCCTTGTGTGTCCCCCACCTAGCAATTATTCTCTCTTGAATCATGCATCTTTCTTTACCCTTGCTAACTTGCTCATCTCTCATTTACTCAATCCTCAATGCATCAGTGTCCTTATCACTCTGGAAAAGATTATCAACAAAGACCCTAGCCATATGGTTATCTCACTAGACCTTTCTTAACTGTGCTTTCATTTGGAAAAAAAAAAAAAAAATCAAACCCTATTCAGAGATTGAAAACAAGCGGCAGGCAGACCAAATATAACCCACAGATCTCATTTGTTTGAGCCAAATACTGTTTTTAGAAAAATCTCAATTAACTGGTAACATTTAAAAACGGGAGAAATTTTGGGGGGGATAAAAACTCATAGTTCTGGTTTCTTCTGGGGGGGTGGGGGAGAGAAGGAAACTCTGCAACATTAAGCCTAAATTCCAATGTGGTAGCAAATGGTGGGAACTGAGCAGCAGCTGGACTCTCCAGTTCACTTCTTACACTTCTGAATCCTTAACTTATGTCTTACTTACAATCTGCCCTTTACTCCTTAGGTTACCTGCCTGGGTGAAGTTTGTCCTAGGTCCTTCCTCTAAGTTCCCTTGGCTTTTAAAACAATGATCTTGCCTTAGGTCTCCTTCCTTGGAGAGTTCCATCTCTGCTCCTTTCTGTCCCTTTACTCTGCAGAGATAACAAGGTTTTTGTCCTCGGTCTCTTCACAGTCATCCTTCCTCTGGAAACCCACCCTGCCCGGGTGACCTAGTCCATTCCAGTGATTTTAACTAACCCCCTCAACACTGAGGTCTTTCATATGGCCATACCCCACCTAGACCTCTGCTTAGGGCTTCTTCTACAAAGACCTGCTGCCTGCTGTTCTTTCTTGACGATTTCACAAGCCAACAAACTCAACTTGTCTAGAACAGAGCCCCTTGTCTTCTTTTACAAACTTAACTGCCACTGTGGTATTCTACTCCTTTAATGACATCACTTTCTATCCAGCTCTCTAAGCCATGGAAGGCAACAAGGTACAGGTTTTATAGCTGATCAGACCTGGATTCAAATTTTCTCCTTCTGTGTGCAATTCGTTCTACTTCTCTGACTTAACAAAAATTGTCCCCAAATTTTTCTTAACCTCTTCTGAAAGGTTATGGTGAAGATCAGTTATACCAGATCCTGACACAGTAGATAAATGGATGCTGGCCTGGGATTTACCTAGACTGCTCCTTTACCCTCAGCCTCTGTCTCTAACTAATGAATAAATTCTTCTGCTGTTATCCTTTAATTATTTCTGGAATACTCCCTCCTATTTAGCCCTATTACTGCCTTTGTTAGCTGTGGCTTATGCTATTATAATATGCTATATTGATCTGATCACATCTGTCTAATATAATAGTAATGAAAATTACCCAAAATGAAAAACTGACCATTCACTAATGATAGCTAACACTACTTACTAAATCAAAGGCAGCATGCTAAGGACTTTATATGCTTGTATTATTTAAATCCACCCAACTATTTGGAGGTAGAAAATTAATGAGGAAGCTGAGGCTCAGGAAGGCTTGTTTATATGCCTCGTATCATAAAACTTACTTCTTTATACTCTACCTGGCTCCAAAACAGATGTGAAGTAGCATGCAAAAGTAAGTATCACACATCAAGGTTAAAATGTTAAGTATGAGAATCAGGGGACAACACTAGTAATAACAACAGGAAACCCATAATGAAATTATACTCTTCATACCTCTATCTGTTCTCCTTGTCTTTACTGCTATTCTACCTACTACTGCCCTTTCAACGCCTCCTCCACCAACCCCAATATTCTATTCCATTCTTTTCATTCCTCATTATCCTAGCCAAGTCTGTTTTTTAGAACACAATCCTACCTCTTTCCACCTTTGCCACTCAGTTTATGAGTGATGACTGGGTAAAAAGAGCTCAGAAGCAAGGTCCTAAAACAGCATGAAGAAACCACGGACAAAACAGGAAGCTTGCAAGAGGATCTGCATTTAACGCCTTGCATGACATTTCTAATACACAGAGTGGTACTGAGGTCTAGGTTAATTAATTAAATCCAGGACCTGACACTTACACATGATGACACTGAAAAAGTTACTTAACTTCTCTGAGCCTTAGTTTCCTTATATATAAAATGGGTAGAAGAGTGTATATCTAAAACAATTATATTGATTAATTCAAATAATGCAGGTAAAATAATTACAAAGTGCCAGGCCCTCAATAAATTCTCAGTATATGTTAGCACTCATGTACACACAAAATAAAATGACAACCTTAAAATCTTCAACCTTCATAGTCTTGCTTCTACACTGAGGAGGCATTTAGCACTTCTGTCATAGATGTAGGTGGTTGAATAATGATTCTTTTATGATCTTCCCCCAAAATGATCTAGGGGTAGGGCACCTGGCTGACTCAGTCAGTAGAGTGCGTGATGCTTGATCTTGGGGTTGTGAGTTCGAGCCCCATGTTGGGTGCAGAGATTACTTAAAAATACAATCTTTAAACACACACACACACACACACACACACACACACACACACACCAAAAACAAAACCCAAAATGATCTAGGTGTGTCTGACCATCTTTCAGGTTTGCAGAATAGACATTAGTCTTTCTTCTAATTCCTTTATTCTACAGCTAAGTGTACTATAGCAAGGCTGAAATAATTATTTTCCTCTCTTTCTGTTCTGGGACTAGGGGATCAAAGACCCTTTGTAAAGATATGACACTACCTACCGGAATAATTTTTAGAGACATTCATAGGTCAGAGAGCAAACTAATTACAAAGGCATGGGGGCTGAGCAACAGAGGAATGGGACTGTCAGCTGTCTAAATCCTGGAATCACACTGCCTGAGTTTAATTCCTGGCTCTAATACTTACTGAACACATGACCTGAGCAAGTTACTAGCTTCTCTGTGCCTCAGTTTCTTTATCTTATATAACAGAATTGTTGTGAAGATAAAATAATACACACAAAGAGTCAGAGTGCTGGGCACATCAAGTACACTTGATGCATGTTAGCTATTACTGTAATTATTATCATGATAGTAGCATTTCCCAAAATATATTTCAATATCCCTCTGATTCAGAGTTTTGGGGAATATAATTAATAGATTTGGTTCAAACAAAAAGGAACTACATGGTAAGAAAATATTTTCAAAGAAATCTTTGCTTTGTTTAAGGCAGAACTCAAAGTCTTTAACATGCTGAAACATATTGTGAGTCACCAAGAAACATTATTGGTAATTGCCAATGGGATAGAACATGAAATATTTTCCACTGACTTCACCACAGAACTCTTTATTAGAGGATCATCTCATCTGATTATAGTTTGCACATTTTAGAAAATGACAGGCTAGAGTAATCTTTAAATGCAACTGTGGAGACAATAATTATCTAAATACAAATCATGTTTTATTGTTAACATTTCAGTATATTATTCTTGCTATAGTATCTGTGAAGTCTGTAGATTCAAACCAAGGCTCTTTTATGAATCTTCCACCTACACCATAAACTGCTTAAGAAAAGAGCTTTGTTTACAATTCTTCATTAGCTTGCTTTGTGCCTATTAGCCAGAATCTTGAACATAATAGCTGTTAATGCTGGCCTATCCTTCCAAAAACTGGTAAGTGAATAAAAACTGTGACTTCCTTCTACTTTTTCTAAACATTATCAACATAAGAATACTAATCATAAGGGCACCTGGCTGGCTGGGTCAGTAGAGCATGAGACTCTTGATCTCAGGGTCACGAGTTTGAGCACCACGTTGGGTGTAGAGATTGCTTAAATAAATAAAAACATACAAAAAAAAAAAAAAAAAAAAAAAAAAGAAAGAAAACTAATGATAAAACTCACCTCCCCTCCATTAACAAAATCCAGAACAAAATAAAGCTTTTCAGTTGTTTGGAAAGAATAATGTAATCCAACCAAAAATGGATGTTTCACATTTTTCAAAAGCACATTACGTTCAGCCATGATATGTTTTTGCTGTTAAAAAAAAAAAAAAAGTAAAGGATCCACTTGTATTATATGCCAGAAAACATTTGTTATTTGAG
The DNA here is from genome assembly GCF_018350195.1 of Panthera tigris. Taxonomy (NCBI): domain Eukaryota; kingdom Metazoa; phylum Chordata; class Mammalia; order Carnivora; family Felidae; genus Panthera; species Panthera tigris. Next base: position 17,479,302 of record NC_056676.1, on the reverse strand, counting down.
AAAATGGATTTAGGAGAAAAAAATGCTATTTTACTTTACCTCTTTTCTGTTGAGAACTATTTTTTTCTGTAACACTTTGACAGCATAAAATTTTCCATCCAGTTTCCGTTTTGCAAGAAGAACCTGTTGTAAAGATTGTGCATACTATTAGAAATTTCAGTATTTTGATAGAAATAATTCACTTGTCAATAAATTCATACTTAAATTATGTACAAAAAAAGTCTACAAGGGACCTAGATTGTATATTTTAGTTTCGAAAACTGAAAAGTACTGAATTTATTTCTATTTCACTTCTCTTTAGATATTTTACAAAAAAAATATTTATCACTTGAATAGCCAGATACCATTTCTTTGTCACTTAATGTGCCAAAGTTTGAGATTTTTACCCAATTTAAGTCCCCAAATCTAAACTGCTTGAGATCCTCGTGTGTGTGTGTGTGTGTGTGTGTGTGTGTGTGTGTGTGTGCGCGCGCGCGCCCACGCGTGCAAGCACCAGCCCTGAGTCCTAAAGAGTGAAAATACTAAGGCTATAAACTTCATGAATATATTTTTTAAAAAAAGGAGAAGGAAATGGGTTTCTATATGATCAAAGTGCATTTCTATTTGAGCATTTAGGTTTTAATACAAGTCTCAAATTCAGGAACATTCAGAAGAAGAAGCACCCTGTATAGCCGAGTTTTTATAATGGGCAGGTTGCATGCACTTTCAAAGATGTGAAGCAACTTAGAGGCTCTTGCTCCAGAAAAAAAAGTAACAGACTTAGGATTTTACAAATAATTTTAAGGGATTCAAGATGCCCAGCAAGCTGTGTAACTATTAAACGGGGTACGTTCCAAAGCGTTTTGAGATTATCTGACACAGCAAGTAGGGACACTGCTGGGCCTCATATTCTAGTCCCGGTGTTGTTAACCTTGCTAAAACTTATAACCCCAGACTAATCATGAGTAAAGTACCAGACAAATTCCAATCTTACAATATACCTAACTAGTACTTCTCAAAACCATCAAGGTCCTCAAAAACAAGGAAAGTCTAAGAAACAGTCACAGCTAAGAGAAGCTTAAGGAGACATGACAACTTAATGCAATGTGGTATTGTGGGTGAGATCCTGGAACAAAAACAGGCCATTAGGTAAAAAGTAAGGAAATCTAAATGAACAGTGGACATTAGTTAATAATATGCATCCATATTGGTTGAATATTTGGAACAAATGTACCATGTTAATGTAAGATATTCACAATAGGGAAATTGTGTGGAATGGAGGATGGTTTGGGAATTCTCTGAATTTCCTGTATTTTCTCTATATTCATCTTTTCTGTAAATCTGAACTGTTCTAAAAATAAAGCCTATTAATTTAAAAAAATGTTTTTAATCAAAGTAGACTCAAAACATCTTCAAGGTAAAAATGTCTTGTGCTCAACTGTTGGCCATTTCTCCCATTTTCCATTCTTTTGTTTGCTACAATATTTGACTCTACTGAACATCTTCCCTTTCTTAAATCTTTCCTTTTCTCAACACCTCCCACCTCCCAGCCTGACCTTTCCTTCTCTATTTTGATTGGTTCATCTTCAAGTATATTAAGAGAAAATAATTCAAATGTGGCAATCAAGGGATACTCATTCCCTTAAAAGAGCTAAGTATTTTTTCAATAGACTGGTAGATTGGAGAACTGTTAAGAAACAAACTGGGAAAATGAAAATGGAACCAAGACCACTCAGTGGAGAAGAGTTTGTAATAAATTTTAGGTTGCCATTATTTATTTTAGTCTATCATATATTTTTTCTACTTTTCAGACACACTGTGGATTTGTATTTGTTTACTTTTCCTTTTTATGTATTCTTTAATTTGTTTTATTGTATTTTATTGGCTTCTAACCATTTTATAAGACTTTTAATTTTTGTTAAACATAACATATATATAAAAAAACTCACAAATCATTATAGCTCAGTAAATTACTACAAAATGAAGTCACACTGTGTAACCACTATTCAGGTCAAAAAATAAAACATTATCATACAGTTGTGGGTTCATTTCTGGGTTTTCTATTCCATTGATCTATGTGTCTATTTTTGTATTTACCCAAAAAATACAAAAATACTAATTCGAAGGCAAACCTGCACCCTTACATAAGATGTTTACAGCAGCATTATGTAATATATCCAAATCATAGAAAAAGCCTAAATGTCCACTGACTGATGAATGGATAAAGAAGACGTGGTATATATACACAATGGAATATTATTCAGCCATAAAATGAATGAAATCTTGCCATTTGCAATGACATGAATGGAGCTAGAGCACATTATGCTGAGCGAAGTAAGTCAGAGAAAGACAAAGTCTGTATTTCATTCATTCATATGTGGAATTTAAGAAACAAAATAAACAATCATAGGGATTGGCAAGCCAAGAAACAGATTCTTAACTATAGAGAAGAAACTGATGGTTATCAGAGGGGAGGTGGATGGGGGGATGGGTTAAATGGGTGATGGGAATTAAAGAGTGCACTTGTGATGAGCACCAGGTATTGTATATAAATACTGAATCACCAAGTTGCACACCTGAAGCTGATATATTACACTGAATATTAACTAACTGAAATTTAAATAAAACTTTTAAAAAGAAATAAAAAAATAAAAATAAAAATAAAACATTATCAGTAGCTTGAAGCCTCACCTTTCCCCTGATTTCAGAAACTACTTATCCCTGTCTTCCTCAACTATCGCAATTTGTAATAACACAGATTAAGTTTTGTCTTTTTTTGGGTTTTATGTAATTAGAATCATATAAAGTTGTCTGTGACTTCTTTCATTCTAAATAATGTAATATGCATTCATGTTGTGTCACGTAGCATAATTTTTGTTTTTTACTGTGCAGAATGCATTATACAATTTTAAAAAATTTAACTCTAGGGGCGCCTGGGTGGCGCAGTCGGTTAAGCGTCCGACTTCAGCCAGGTCACGATCTCGCGGTCTGTGAGTTCGAGCCCCGCGTCAGGCTCTGGGCTGATGGCTCGGAGCCTGGAGCCTGTTTCCGATTCTGTGTCTCCCTCTCTCTGCCCCTCCCCCGTTCATGCTCTGTCTCTCTGTCCCAAAAATAAATAAAAAACGTTGAAAAAAAAAAAAAAAAATTTAAAAAAAAAAAAAAAAATTTAACTCTAATATAGTTAACATACAGTGTTATATTAGTTTTAGGTGTATAATACAGTTATTCAACAACTCTATATATTACTCACTGCTCATTATGATAAATGTACTTTTTTTTTTTTTTAACAGTAAGTACATTCTTAATCCCCTTCACCTACTTCACATATTCCCCCTCAAGTCACCCCCCCCCCCCTCTGGTAACTATCACTTTGTTCTCTATAGTTAAGAGTCTATTTCTTGGTTTGTCTCTTTTATTTTTATTTCTTAAATTCCATATATGAATGAAATCATATGGTATTTGTCTTTCTCTGACTGACCTATTTCACTTAGCATTATACTCTCTAGATGTTCCCATGTTGTTGTAAATGGCAAGATTTCATTTTTTTTCATAGCTCGGTAATATCCCAGTGTATATATAATACAAACCACATCTTCTTTATCCATTCATCTATTAATGGACACTTGGGCTGTTTCCATAATTTGGCTATTGAAAGCAATGCTGCTTAAAACGTAAGGGTGAATATATATTTTCAAATTAGTGTTTTTTAATACTTTGGGTACATACCCAGTGGTAGAATTACTGGATCACACAGTTCTATTTTTAATTTTTTGAGGAACCTCCATACTGTTTTCCAGTGGCTGCACCAGTTTGCATTCCTACCAACAGTGCACAAGGCCTCCTTTTTCTCCACATCCTTGCCAACACTTGTTTCTTGTGCTTTTGATTTTAGCCATTCTGACAGTTGTAAGGTGATATCTCATTGTACTTTTGATTTGCATTTCCCTGATGATGAATGATGTTGAGCATCTTTTTGTGTCTGTTGGCCATCTGTGTGTCCTCTTTGGAGAAACGTCTGGTCATGTCTTCTGCTGATTTTTAATTGGGCTATTTGTTTTTTTTGGTGTTGAGTTGCAGAAGTTGCTTATCTAGGTTGGATATTAACCCTGTATCAAATATGCCATTTGCAAATATCTTCTCTCATTCAGTAGGCTGTCTTTCTGTTTTATTGATTATTTCCTTTGCTGTGCAGAAACTTTTTATTTTTATGTGGTCTCAATAGCTTATTTTTACTTTTGTTTTCCTTGCTTCAGGAGACATATCTAGAAAAATGTTTTTCTGGCCGATGTCAGAGAAATTGCTGCCTGTGCGCTCTTATAGAATTTTTATGGTTTCAGGTCTCACAGTTAGGTCCTTAATCCATTTTGAGTTTATTTTTGTGTGTGGTGTAAGAACTGTGGTCCAGTTTCATCTTTTTGCATGTAGTTTTCCAAGCATCATTTGTTGAAGAGACTTTCTCCCAGTGCATATTCTTGCCTCCTTTGTTGAACGTTAATTGACTATATAATTGTGGGTTTATTTCTGGGTTCCCTGTTCTGTTCCAATGATCTATGTGTTTATTTTTGTACCACTACCATACTGTCTTGATGACTACAGGTTTGTAGAATATCTTGAAATCTGGGATTGTGATACCTCTGGTTTTGTTTTTTCTTTTTCAAAATTACGTTGGCTATTCGGGGTCTTTTGTGGCTCCTTACAAATTTTATGATTATTTGTTCTGTGAAAAACTGCATTACACAATTTAATCCACTCTAATTGACCGACATTTAGATTGTTTATGAGTAACAATGCCATGAATATTATGACATATTCCTTTCCATATTCCATATTAGTGTGTATGTGCATGTATATCTGTTGGATATATAGCTAGAAAGATAAATAGCTAGAAGGATATATAGCTAGAAGTAAAACCAATGTGTCACACAGGTAATGCATATATTTGGCTTCAATAATTAACACCAGTTTTCAACAGCATTTAGAAATGAAACACATAGGAATAAATCCAATTAAAGATATATAAAAACTCTATAGGACATTATAAAACATTATTGAAAAAAATTAAAGAGGAACTAAAAATTAAGAAAGGATATACCACGGTTAATGGATTGGAAGACTAATGTAAAAATGACAATTCTTCCCAAATTGTTCTAGATTCAATGCAATCCCAATCAAAATCCAGAATTTGTGGAAATTGGCATGCAAATTTTGTGGAAATTGGTATGCTAATTAAAAATACATGCAAAGGGCTAAGACTCTTGAAGAAAAACAAGGGAGGCCTTGTTTTGTTGGATATCAAACGACATAGACTAACAGAACAAAACAAAATCTCAAAACAGAAATATAAAACATAAAATCTAGAAGCAGATGCATGCATGTATGGACACCATATAAATGATGAAGTTACCAGCTGGATATCAATAGGGTAAAAAATGAACTCTGACCCTACAACTTCATACTATATGTGAGAACCAATTCCTGGTAGACTCTAGATCTAAACATCATTATCTAGATCTAAAAAAGAATGCTTTTTGTTTTTAATGACAGATTATCTCAAACATCCCAACAGACTGTGAGGGAGCATTTTGCGTGCACTATCCCTTTCTAACTTTCTGTTGCTATACTAGCACAATGTCCAGCACGTAGTGGGTGGTCAATATATGTCCTGAACTAATAAACACACATGGATTTAATTGTATGGTCACAGTTTCTGGTATCTAGGGAACTCAGAAAACAAACTAGAGATACTGAAAGCTAGGAATGTAGCAACCTATAATTAAACACATGCATATTTATTTTCACTGCAGATTGAAGTATAATGCAAAAAGCAATTAAATATATCTTATGATTCTGGTAACTCCATCTATGATGCTTCTGGCCTTAAAGTAGATTCTCCTTCCTTGGTTTGGCTACACGGTCAAGTTATATGATTCATCTGACACTGTGTGAGGAGCAGCAGGGTTTTCACACATCCCTTTCCTTCCTCAATTGTTATTTTCATTGCTGCTCATTTATGTCTTTCCTGCTGCAGCTTAAATAGCATCCCTTTAAAGAAGCCATCCTTGGGGTTCCTGCGTCGCTCAGTAGGTTAAGTGTCTGACTTGATTTCAGCTCAGGTCATGATCTCACAGTTCATGGGTTTGAGCCCTGCAATGTCAGCACTGAGTCTGCTTGAGATTCTCTCTCTCTCTCTCTCTCTCTCTCTCTCTCCCTCTCCCTCTCCCTCTCTGCCCCTCCCCTGCACACTTTCTCTCCCTCTCTCAAAAATAAACATTAAAAAAAATAAGAAGTAAAAAGAAGCCATCTTTGACCCATCTAAATAGGAATTTTTTCACCACTGCCTATTGTCTTCTATTCTTCATTTACTTCACAGTCCCATTACTTTCAATTATTTGACTGTTTTTTTAAAGCTTATTTTGAGAGAGACAGAGCACATGCACACAGAGGGACAGAGAGAGGGAGAGAGAGAGAATTCCAAGCAGGCTCCATGCTGTCAGTACAGAGACTAATATGGGGCTCGAACTCCCCAACCATGAGATCATGACCTGAGCCGAAACCAAGAGAGTTGGACACTTAACCAACTCAGCCACCCAGGTGCCCTGACTGCATATTTTTAATTGGTTACTTCTCCTACTAGGTTCTAAGCATCACAAAGGTAGTGACTATGTCAGTTTTGTTCAGTACTATCTAACCAGAAGCCAGTATGGTGCTTGGCACATCATAGGTGCTCAATAAATATTTGTTGAACAAATGAATTTTATGTTAAAATTTGAGTAGATGTCTTATCTCCTTAAGTACTTGAAGGTAGGGAAAACATCATAACTCCATATCCTGCATACCAACAAGCACCGTGGCCTGGAATATACAACGCATGCATTCCTTAAGTATTTATTTATTGTATGGAAAAATAAAAACTCTTACCTTGCCAAAGCTGCCTTTTCCAATAACTTTTAAGAAATCAAAGTCTGTTGGTTTAGCACTGAAATAAATGAACAATGACAAAAATTAGCCTCCTAGAAATTGGAAAGATGTTAACTTTTAAACATTTTTTAGTACCTCACTCTTTAATAAGTAAATGCTGGGCACAACATTCTAGCATGATGACTCCAGCTTTCACACTGGTAATATACCTCATCTTGAATATAATATAGGTAATAATGAATAGAAGTAATATCTACTTTCTGATAAGACATTTTATAACCTTCTTTATGCCTTGTTAAGTTCTGCTTAAGAAGGACTTCCATAATAGTCTTTTTGTGAGAAAAGCATTTATCTATATCTATATATTGTTTGAACTCAATGTAGCTTCTCTTTAAACCAATTTTGTTAACCATAAACCTCACCAGTGTTGTTAATGAGGAAACTGAATAACTATATAAATTAGTAATTTATTCCAAGGACTATCTAGTTTGGCAATTTTTCTGACACACACAGATTTTGCACATATATCACTTATCATACATTACAGATAAAAGACCTCTCCGCTTATTCTCATAGATGGCAATGCAGAAAATCCAGGAGTACAGAGATCAAAGAGAATACTAATTTTGTCCTTTTATTTACATTAACTTGTCAGATAAAAACAATATTGGTTACAGGTAGACAAAAGCACATGGCAACAGAAAGCAGAGCGTAAGCAGCCAAGAAAGAAGTTTCCTTCAACATGGTCTGAATCTTAAATTGGACTCAGGAGAAGATAATGCCTCCATTTAGAGTTTAAATTTCCTTTAATTTACTATCAAAATAAATGGCCAATTCAAACATTAGAGTAGCACCAGGCCTAGGTTAAATAATAACAGGTAAAGATTAGGGAGATAAATACTTAACTAAGCTCAGGTGTTTTTCTTCTTCAAGAACCTGCTCTTTGGACTATTTTGTTCTTTAGTGATATGTCGAGATACTGAAATAATTTTTTTAAACAAATAGCAAAAAATCATGCAAATTTTTCAAACATAGTAAATAGGCTAACTGAGGCCGTACCCAAGGCACCACTGTTAACTATTGGTGATGAACCCTAGCTGAAAGCAAGTTTCTGTGCTGCCTGAACAACTCAGTGTATGATGACAGGAAAGCATGCTCAAAACTAAACCTCCCTTCCAGCTACCACTCCATTTCTTTGCTTTCCTTTGCAGTAAAATTCTTCAAGTAAGAGGTTTAAATTCATTGTCTATTTCCACTGTCCTCTCCTGAACTCTTTCCTATCAGGGTTTGTACCCATTACACCACTGAAACAGCTTACAAAGGTTGCCAATGATTTATCAAACCCAATGGTCAATTCTCAACACTTACCTGCTTTACCAGAAACATTAACATAGTTAATTACTCCCCCCTTGACACACTTTCTTCACCTGCTTTTGAGACATCACATTCCCAGTTTTTCTCCTATTTTACTAACTTCTTTTTTTTTTTTTTTCCTCCTTTACTGGTTCCTCCCTGACCTTACTACAACGCTGACGTCTCTCAGGACCCAATCCTTGGGCCACTTTTTTTTTCTTTTTTTTAACATTTATTTATTGAGAGACAGGGAGAGACAGAGCACGAGCAGGGGAGGGACAGAGAGAGAGAGAGGGAGACACAGAATCTGAAGCAGGCTGCAGGCTCTGAGCTGTCAGCACAGAGCCTGATGTGGGGCTCGAACTCACAAACTGCAAGATCGTGACCTGAGCTGAAGTCGGCCGCTTAACCCACTGAGCCAGTCAGGCGCCCCACTTGCGCCACTTTTTATCTGTCTTTACTCACTCTCTAAGAGGACCAAAAGAGTGAGGGAAGCATAATGTCTTGGGAGAAAAGCTACACTACTTCAGAATTAATCCAATGAAACTGAAGAATAATTACAAGTAAGGATAGAAACATTATACTCTTTCTCCAAACCATGGCAGCTATCATTAATCTGTCAGGGCATTCCTCAAACTGAGCCAAGAAGTGGCCCTGGAATCCTATGTATTCAGCAATCTAGGCATTCACTTCTAATGAACTGCTGGAGTTGATACTCAAAATCAAGATCTAATACTCAAATCTACATTTGCCATTCCTGGTGTTCCTCAAAATGTTTTCCCCGTGCTCAAAAAAATATGGCACTGTGGGAGAAACTGGTTAGAACAAGTTCAATAGACTTTACTATGGTAATGTCCATCATGACTCCTCTGGAACAAGCTGGCTGACAACCAGGGTTGCACCAATAAACACTGAGCACCAGTGAGAATATGTGTTAGATCTGCATGGATACTTCTGTCAGAGCCCCTCCAAGTCCCTCCCAGGACGACTTAAGATCCCCTGAGAAATACAGTCTTCTGATTTTACACACACACACACACACACACCAGAAAAATGACAATGGCAAAACAGAACCAAATTAATAATCTGTGGATTTACAAAATCCTCAGAACTCTGTTACAGCAATGGAAAGCTAGAACAGTAAAATAGATAAGCAAAGCATATGATAGCATTATATTCACCATAACTATGGTTATTGTATTTTATAGGGTTCTAGTTAAACTGATATAATTTATGTATACCTGCACATTCACAAGACAGGTCTTCCTAGAATTCAGTTAGAGGATTTTTTTTTTTTAATTTTTTTTTCAACGTTTTTTATTTATTTTTGGGACAGAGAGAGACAGAGCATGAACGGGGGAGGGGCAGAGAGAGAGGGAGACACAGAATCGGAAACAGGCTCCAGGCTCCGAGCCATCAGCCCAGAGCCTGACGCGGGGCTCGAACTCACAGACCGCGAGATCGTGACCTGGCTGAAGTCGGACGCTTAACCGGCTGCGCCACCCAGGTGCCCCAAGGATTTTTGAAACAAATTAAACTTACTGAGGATTTCCAGATGGTCCCAGGTTGATGTTCTGTGAGGTAGAGTGTAGCTATCAAGATGGGGGAAAAAACAGTAACACTATTAATAACACTTCAAAGATTATCAGTCAATAAAATAATGGTTCTGAAATAAAATGTGTATAACTCTCCCATAGATATTGGATGTATAGCCATGTTAAAGAAAACTGAAGTCCTAATTCTTATTAAATGCATAAACTTATTTAGAAACACACAACCAATATAAACACACATTTTTATGACAAATTGGAAGAGCAGTTGTAAGGAAAAAAATAACACAGGAATGAAGCTCAAAGTTGTCAAATGAATGAAGTAAACTGGGGAAAGCTCCTTGGATGAGGTGGGTGTAGAAACCACAATTTACAAGGGACCATTTTTACATTTAAAAACTGGTTAAAGTGGCTACCTGTGTTTCAAATTTTCAAATAACTGCTCATTAATTTTATGACATGGAAATGATAATATGATGATGATGAAGACTGCAGATGCTGGATCAAATTATAGTAGACAGATTTATTTCTAAAGCAAATACACACAGACAGGAGTGTTTTTCTTTCTAATTCCACCACTGTGGTCTAACAAAAATTTTAGACAGTCTTTTTTCTTTACAATAATTAACATAAATTTAATCCCTAGTATTAATTTAGAACCAAATCTTTACTTACCTACTATGCCATAAAGCAATTTAACTAAAAAAAGATTCTAGTTCACTAATAATTAGCTAGAAATTTATCCCCAAATCCCATAAAACTAATCTAGTGATCTTGTTAGTGTGAGCACTTTTTATACAGCCAGGTGTAACTGAATTCTGCTTCACATAAATTCCCTTTGAAATTCTTTATACATACAATCACAAAGCTGCAGATATTCCAAATATGCATACTTTTACTAGAGCCTTATTATATGATTATACTTCCATATGTTATAAATACAAAATAAGTCGTAAAAACTTTTCTCTTTAAGATCAGAACTAAAAAATTTTATCTAAGCAATTTATTATTAGTGATATAGATCATATATATTTCCACTTAAATTCATTTGAAAATTATAGAAAATCTCCACAATGCAAACTACTTTTAAAAATAAGGGCAAAGGGGCGCCTGGGTGGCTGAGTCAGTTAAGCATCCAACTCTTGATTTCAGCACAGGTCATGCTCTCACAGTTTGTGAGATCGAGGACACACTGGGCTCTGCACTGACAGTGCGGAGCCTGCTTGGGATTCTCTCTCTTCCTCTCTCTGTCCCTCCGCCACTCACGCACATGCCCTTTCTATCTCAAAATAAATTTAAAAAAAATGAAAAATAAAGGGCAAAATTTCCTAAGCATAATAATACATTTCTTATAAAAATAACAATATTGACACCAGTTTCCTACTTACAAATTTATTTTCTACCAATATCTTTACAGGAAAAATTTTCAAGTACTACATTTTCAGTCCCCAGAAGACAGAAATTTAGAGAACCATACAATCTAGCACAAGACCAAAAAAAAAAAAAAAAAAAGTGTAAAAAATCTGGTTCATGAAACGAGATCCTATTGTGTCATAATTTTAACATGGAGTAATCTTTTCTGTTTATATATTATAGTGTTTCCGAGAATCTGATAACATAATCCAAACTAAATTACAATTTCAATACACTTATTCTTTGAATGAATGTGCAGAAACTGGATCACTTTTCCATTCAATTAACTTTCTTTATATATTATATAGGTGAGGGAAGAGGAGGCAGTAAGCATGGATTAAACAAGGGCAACTTGCGCCCTGAATTAGCACCGATACATAAAAAGATTTCATTACATAGCAATGATTTTCCTAACAGAGCATATTTCCAAAATAATAATGAAAATTATTGGGAAACATAATTAATTTTTTACCTACTATTTTTAAGACCTTTTAAAAAAAAGTTTTATTTATTTATTTTGAGCAAAGGTGCACACATGTGCATGGGGGAGGACAGAGAAAGAGAATCCCAAGCAGGCTCTGAGCTATCAGCAGTACCCTATTTCAGGAACCCGTGAGATGATGACCTGAGCCAAAATCAAGAGTTGGTTGCTGAACTGTCTGAGGTACCCTACTACCTACTATTTTTAAAGATTATAGTTAATCATTAAACTGAGGATGTGTTATAGTTTATTAACAGCATAATTATCATTAATAATTAATGATAATTAAACAAAAGCATGTTTCTTGGACTCTATTTTTCTCTAAGTAAGGGGAAAGGTCCTGATGTCCTCGAAGATATTTTCTGGCTATTAATTTAGTTATCCACTTAGAAGTCCTTAATAAATAGCTATAGCTGTAAGATAACGTACACCTTATTCCCTTTTCTGAACAGATTCTTTTTATCTGTATTTTAAAACTGCAAGAGATCCTAGTCCAATTACAGATTTTATGGATGAAAAAAGAGAAAGGAAATAGAATTCAGATCTAAGGTCAAAAGTGGTAGAGACAGGAATCAGAACTCAGGAAGCTCTCTTCATTTGGTTCTTTCTTCAAAGCCAGCTGCCTCCTATAGCAAGGCAAGATATTTTTCAAATAACCTAAACCTACATACTCTCAACGTGATTAGCAAGTAAAACATGGAAAATCAGGATTATATACATTTTCTTTAAAATGTCTTTAATATTTCATTTTTGCATTAAAAATATATATACATGGTTACAAAATATGGAAAACACCAGGAAGATGCTTTTAAAAAATCCATAACCTTATTAACAGATGATTTTGCAAATATTGCAGTAATTTCACATAGTCTTTGCGTAGCTTTGAAAAACTGACTGGAATCGTAAAAAAATTTTTTTTAATGTACAATATATGGGGACAAACATTATTGAATTGGTTTATATTTACATTGATTCTAATTTTTCGTACTAAAATGATTACCTTTGTTTGTTTCTGCGTGAAGGATTATTTCATTTGCGTCAACTCCTAAATGACCTGAATATTTTCATGTTTGATACACACTGCCAAACTGTCAAATTATAGCGGTGCCAGGAAAGCCCAGGCAGGGATGCCTGCTGTGCCTTACCCTTATCAGTCCTGAAGTATTTTATTTACATTTTTGTTAATTTGGTTGAGAGAAAAAAATCTCTATTTTAAAAATTTCACTTGTTGTTGGCACTGAGGTTGAACATTTCCCACATGTCTGTTTACGAACAGTATTTCTTCATGTCCCTTTGCTTTTTATCTACAGGGCTTTAAATATCATTCTTTTCAAAAATCCATCTATATATTTTTACATAAATGTTTTCCCTTCTTAGGCCTTATTACAAATGCTCTCCCAGTTTGTTGTTTCTCTTTTGACAAGTTTCAGATATAAAATTAAAATATCCTTTTATGTTGTCCTGGGATCAACCATGTCACAAATGGAAAACATAAATCAGCTCTCTTAACTTGAAAGCCCTCCAGTGGTATCAAAGAAGTAAAATTACTACTTTACAGTAGTTGCAAAAAAGGAATAGGACTATTTTCCAAATGAAGATTTTAGCTATGGGACAGTAATGCTCTGAGTGATACTATCTTTTAAAACACAGAAACAGAACCATGAAAAAACACAACATTATAAAGACAAAAAATGTACTTTAAGGCAACATCTCTGATTTTCATGTATATATTTAGCAAATATATATAGCTTTCATCAATTTTAATTATAAAGGTATTACTGTGTTTATATTAATAGTTTTCATTATAATTTTAATTGCTAAATAATAATTCTCTGGGTTAAATTACTATAATTTACCTTTCCCACGTAACTTTCTAAAGTAAATGTTGAAAACATCATTATAATAAGCCAGAGCTTATTACATTTATTTATTGGTTATCACAACTGGTTTAAAAAAAATAAGAATACCCTATTCTTTATTTGGAACACATACTGATTATGTGCACGTACCTACAGGAATAAAACTTAGTTGATGCCAACTGGCACATGCGTATTGATTGTTCTGCATATAAAAACCCGGCAATGAAGAGGAAGAAGTATTAAATTAACATTCTGATTAAAAAGGCCTTTCCTGCTGGTCAAAATTCAAAACAATAGTTTAAGTATGTTAATGATTATGAAGACATAGAATGATCAAAAATTAAGATGTAAAGTGAAGAGAACAGCATATAAAATTATATATACTGTATAATTAAAATTAGGTAACTAAAAAATCCCTATATATTAAGAGAAGATTAGTTGGAAAACCACTAAAATGTTAAAAATTACTAGTCTGGTTAGTGATAAATACTTCTTACTATTTTCAAAACTTTCTACTAAATACTACCATGGATTACTTTTTATCATAAAAGTACTCATTTTATAAATTTTATAAGAAATAATAAGAGGTGTACACATTTGTTTTTTTGTATTCTACAGGGTAGAAAATTTACAATGGATGAGATTACATCATTTTAAGTAAATGTTGCCCTCAAGTTGCCAGTAATTTCATCTTTGGGGAATGGCATTTTTTCTGTTAAAAAATACAATCCCTCTTACTACCTTCTGAGTGCTTCTTTCATCCTCATCTTCGGATGGATCTGACTGATGTTTTGGGCTGTCCATTTGAAGGAATGCTCTGACATCTGGACTAAAAACAAAAATTAACTCTATTATAACTTTAAAAGCATCTCTATAGCTTTTCTCCCTTTTAAAATGAAAATAAAAGTAACCGTAATAGCATTTACAGTATGAATGCCAATACAATCCATCACTACTATTATAAAAGTAACAAGCTGATTAAGTTTTTAAATATAGGGAATCCACCTGAGAAATGATCAAAGATAAAAACAGGCAGTTCATAAAGAAAAACCCCAAATGGTAAGAAAGATGTCTAGCTTAACTAATAATCAAAGAAATCCAAAGTCAAACAACAAATGAGATACCATTTTATGTCCATTAATGGGCAAAGATTAGAATAAGACAGATAATATCAAAAGTTGATAGGGACATAGGGAAAGAGACACCCTCATGCATTGCTAGTAAGAAAGTAAAATGAGGAAACTTTTCTGAAAAGGAATTTGGCAATATTGGTTAAACTGTGTAGGGCCCATAATTTCCAGTTGTAGGAATAAACCACAAGAAAATTCTGTACAGGTTCAGTGAAAGACATGTAACTAGGATACTCACAGCAACTTTCTCTATAGTAATAAATCAGAAGAATAGGCATCCACCAATAGAGAAACTAATAAAGCTATGGTTGACGACCCAGAGAATTCCACTCAAGAGTCAGAAACAAGGAACCATGTAGCACAGTACCATTTTGTATATTTTAAATATTCACAGACATGAAGGAGCACCCAATAAACAAATATCCGAAGACATATAACAAACATATTCAAGTAGGGATCAACAGTAGGGATGAAGAGATGGGTATGAAGATCAAACATGAAGAGAAAAAAAAAGTGGACTAAAATAAAAGGCCTTACTAAGAAACTCAGAAAGATGAAAAATAATTTTTATTTTTTTATTTTTTATTAAAAAAAATTTTTTAATGTTTATTATTTTTGAGAAAGGGAAACCGAGCAAGCAGGGAGGGGCAGAGAGAGAGAGGGAGACACAGAATCTGAAGCAGGCTCCAGGCTGTGAGCTGCCAGCACAGAGCCCGATGCAGGGCTTGAACCCATGAACAGTGAGATCATGACCTGAGCTGAAGTCAGCTGCTTAACTGACTGAGCCACCCAGGTGCTCCAAAAAATAATTTTCAAAAAAGTGAGGAGCTGGTGAGAATGTAAATTAGTATAGCCACTATGGATAACAGTTTGGCAGTTCCTAAAAAAGTTAAATGTAGAAATTCCATATATTAAGCAATTCCACTCCTAGCATGTACCCAAGAGAAATAAAAACACATCCATTCAAAAACTCACAAATGTTCATAAGCAGCATTATTCACAATAGCCAGAAAGTAGTAACAACCCAACTGTCCATTAACTGATAAATGGACAAAATGTAGCATATCCATACAAAGGAATATTATTCTGCCATACAAAAGAATGAAGTACTGACATATGATATTGCATGGATGAGCCTCAAAAACAGTACGCTGAAAAAACAAAAGACAAAAAAGATCACATATTATATGACCTCATTTATATGCCATGTCCAGAATAAGCAAATTCACAGTGACAGAAAAGTAGATTAGTGGTTGCTAAGGGCTGGGTGAAAGGAGAAATTCAAAAGTACAGCTGACCCTTAAAGAACATGGGGGTTTAGGGGCCCTGATGCCCCATGCACTTGAAAATCCATGTGTAACTTTTGACTCCCCCAAAACTTAATTACTAACAGCCTACTGTTGACCTGAAGCCTTACCAATAACATAAACAGTTGATTAACACTTATTTTGTGTTATGTGTTTTATATAGCGTATTCTTACAATAAAGTATCCTAGAGAAAAAAATGTTAAGAAAATCATAAAGAGAAAATACATTTACAGTACTGTACCAAAAAATAATCCATGCATAAGTGGACCTGCAAAGTTCAAATGCGTATTTTTCAAGGGTCAACTGCAGTCTCTTTCTGGAGTGATGTTAATGTTAGATTAGGCTTGAGACAACAGAATAGGATAGTGGTGATGGTTGCATAGCACTGTGACTATATTAAACATCACTAAATTGTATACTTTTGAAAACAGTTAAAAGGGTGGATTATATTTATGTGAATTTTATCTCAATAAAAAAAATTAAAAAAAATTTTTAAGGTTTATTTTTGAGAGAGAGAGAGCGTGCGCGAGCGGGAGAAGTGGGGGGCGGAGGGAGGGAGGGAGGGGGAGAGAGAGAGAGAGAGAGAGAGAGAGAGAAACAGAACTTGAAGAAAGTTCCAGGCTCTGAGGTGTCAGTACAGAGCCCAACACAGGGCTCAAACTCATGAACTGTGAGATCATGACCTGAGCCAAAGTCAGACACTTAACCAACTGAGCCAGCCAGGGGACCCTCAATAAAAAAAATTTTAAAGGTGAGGGTAAGGATCTTTAATCTTATCACACAGAAGCAACTACTACTAGTATCTTGGTGGTATTTTATTTTAATCTTTTTTTCTGTACCACTAAGACCATCTTCTATTTAAAATATTTTTAATGTTTTTCACATAAAAATTACATCACGAACATTTCCCCGTGTTGTTAAAAAGTCTTTGTAAACAGTCACTTTTGATAGATGTATACTGTTGTACAGTGAGAATGCACTAAATGCTACTCAATGATTCTTTCATTTTAGGACACACAGATGGATACAAAGATTCCAAATTTTTACTATAGAATTTTCACTGCTATAAAGTTGTGATTGATAATCTTTGTGCATTCATGATTTTTAAAAACAAAATTATTTGGTCTGAATTATAAACCATTTTCAAGTTTTAAATATAGTTTGTTAAGCTGATTTCCAGAAAGGCTATACTAATTTATTCTCTCCCAGCAGTGTATGAATATCCTGAAGACTCTCTCCAGCTCTGATTGGCATTAAATATTTCGGTTTATATTATTATCTCTAATAATTTAAAAGTGAAAAACAGTAATTTAAAGAAAAGGTATTAGTAATTAGTGAAATACAAATAAAGCAACAGTAAGATACTACAACCCACTTACCAGAACGGCTAACAATACTAAGTGTTGGTGAGGTGAGCAATGTGATCTTATAAATGGATAGTGGAAATATTATTTGGTACAATCACTCCGGAAAACATGTTTAACATTATCCCCTAAGGTTAAACATATACATAGCATACAACCCAGAAGTTCTACTCCAAGTACATCAGAAATATCTGCACATGTTAATGGCAACATTATTCACAATAAAATAAAAACAACTCAAATGTGCATCTGAGCAGTAAAATGGATAAAATGGAGTATATTCATACAATGGGATAATATACAGCAATGGAAATCAACAGATTATAGCTATATGCAACAACATGAATGACTCTCACATGGTTGAAAATAAGCCAGATAAAGGGGTGCCTGGGTAGCTCAGTCAGTTGAGAGTCTGACTTTGGCTTAGATTATGATCTCACAGTTCATGGGTTCGAGCCCCGCACCGGGCTCTGTGCTGACAGCTTGGAGCCTGGAGCGTGCTTCAGATTGTGTCTCCCTTGCTCTCTGCCCCTCCCCTGCTCATTCTCTCTCTCTCTCAAAAATAAACATGAAAACAAGCCAGATAGAGAATATTGTATGATTCCATTTATTATAAAGTACAAAAATGGCACATTAATCTTTCCTGCTAAAAATCAGGAGAACAGTTATCTTTGGGAAGGAACGAAGCAACAGTGGTCGAGGGGAGGCATGTGAGGGGATTCAGGTATGCAAGTAATGTTCTACATTTCTTGGCCTGGGGGCTGGCAACTCAGATGCATTCACCTTCTCGTAGTTCATTAAGCTGCATAATCATGACTTGTGGTCTTTTCTGTATGTGTTACGCTGCAATAAAGCTAAAATAAGGTATTTTTACTCCAACTTGCATTTAAAAAAAAATTTTTTTTTAATGTTTATTTATTTCTGAGACAGAGAGAGACACAGCATGAGCAGCAGAGGGTCAGAGAGAGAGGCAGACACAGAATCCAAAGCAGGCTCCAGGCTCCGAGCTGTCAGCACAGAGCCCAACACGGGGCTCAAACTCACAGGCTGTGAGAACATGACCTGAGCCGAAGTCGGACGCTTAACCGACTGAGCCACCCAGGTACCCCCCAACTTGCATTTCTTAAATAATACAGAAATGTTCAGTTTCTCTGGTAATCAGCCACTTGCATCTCCTCTTTTATACATCATTAAAGGGCTCTGTCCATTTCTTTTGGTGTCTTAAGTGTGTTCTGTCTGCACAAGCTCTTTCTAGATGAAGCAGATTTATCTACTGTTCTTTATTATGGGAAACTTTTTCTACATTTTTGGTTTTTAACTTCACTTGTGATTTCTGGGGTTCAAAAGTTTTTATTAAGTCAAATTTGTCATTGTTTTACTTTACATGTATCATGCATTGCCAATATGTTCAGAAAACCCTTTTTTATTCAGAGATCAGAGAAATGTCAACCTGCCTTATTCCAGTTTTTAAATAATTTTAAAAATAAATTTTAATAAAATTGTTTTAAACATTTTTTTTAATGTTTATTTATTTTTGAAGGAGAGAGAGACAGAGTGAGAGTGGGGGGGGGGGGGGGTTGGGCAGAGAGAGGGAGACACAGAATCTGTAGCAGACTCCAGGCTCTGAGCTGTCAGCACAGAGCCCGACAAGGGACTCGAACCCACAAACTGTGAGATCATGACCTGAGCCGAAGTCGGACGCTCAACTGACTGAGCCACCTGGCTCAGCCAGGCACCCCAATAAAATTGTTTTAACATAAGCAAATAAAGGTACTTTTTTTTCTATTTTTTTTAAGATTTCACTTTTAAGTAATCTCTACACCCACCATGGGGCTTGAACTCATAAATCCAAGATCAAGAGTCACATGCTCCACTGACTGGGCCAGCCAGGCACCTTATCAAGTAGAAGTATTTTTTTTTTTTTCAAGTAGAAGTATTTTTAAAGTGCATTTCCCTAAATGGGAATAAGAGGCACATAGTAAGTGTTCGAAATACACTTGATGATTGGCTTCTCTTCTTGCTCTCTTAAATCTGTACTATTTTATAGTTTGATGTTTAAATGAAAAGTGTGAAAATTAGCAAAGCTTGGTTAACATCAAGATGAGATTCAGAAAATATGAAATGTCATTTTTTTTATTAAAAAGAAAACATCAGTTAAAAATTAAGTTTGAAAAAACTCTTAGCTATTTATTTTTGAAGTACTGGAAATGTCCTCGACCATGAATAGAATGGTGGTAGTTACAGGTTGTATATGTACGTATAAATCCACTGGGTTGTATACTTAAGAATTGCGTATTTTATGGTATGTGTATTTCAAATGTATAATTAAAATTAATATAATCAAATTGCTTTTAGTTGAATTTTAATACCAAATATAACATTTTTATAATATTACTTTCCAGATCCAGGATGAATATTTAGAACTTAATATAGAGTGTTAGAAGTTCTGAGTAACACTTCAAAATGTCAGGAGAAATAATATCCATCACCACCATTTATTCTATACTTATTCCATATGAGGCTCTATCAAAGAAGACAAGTTCGACCTCTTAATGTATACATTATATTTAAAACAAGCCACTAATATGCCAATTAGAAGTAATAAGTGCATACAGCAAAAATTAAAGATTAGAGGGATGGATCTAAGATGAAGACACAGAATTTGTCCTAGGGCAAAGGCATAGTGTTTAAAAAATAATTATACAGAGAGCCGAATCACAAAAGGCTCTTTGCTGAGGAAAAGACCAGATGTACAAACCCTGAGTTCAAAGATCCTCCCTAATTTTGTGTTTGTTACTTGCTAGAGGCTCAGGATGGAAAGGCACCTGCTCCTTAATGCACTGGCTAACCCCAGAGGTACCACAGGTGCCACACCTCTCCCTGAGCTTATCCTACCTGTGAGCATTGAGGGAAAATCCAAAGCACTGGGCAGGAGACCTTGGTCAGAGGAGGTCCAGTTCTAGAATTTTACTAATTTAATAAATTAAATTAAGTTAAAAAAAGAGGTCAGAGGACTTGCTCAGAATGGTACAAGCTCTCAATAATTATACTGTGAAGAACTACACAAATGGTAGTCACTTGTTTTAGAACTGCTAAATATACAGTCCTTCAGGCTGTGATTCTGAAAAGACTATTAAAGGGTGTCCTGTTTGCATCACTGTCTATAAGGCAATCTTCATGTCTACACAGATAGGAGAGCTATGGAAAAGCTCCCCAGATATTTTACTTTATCCCCTTTACTTCTTCTTAGAACACAATACTTTATATATACAAAACAATGTAGGGGGCACCTGGGTGGCTCAGTCGGTTAAGTGTCCGACTTTGGCTCAGGTCACGATCTCACAGCTTGCGAGTTTGAGCCCCGCATCGGGCTCTGTACTGACAGCTCAGAGCTTGGAGCCTGCTTCAGACTCTGTGTCTCCCTCTCTCTCTGTCCCTTCCCCACTTGTGCTCTGTCTCTGTTGTTCTCAAAGATGAATAAACATTAAAAAAAAAATTGTAAAAATAAGATAATGTAGGTAACATATATGTAAATTAAAAATCATAATAAATATAATGAATACCCATGAATTATCAAACTCAACTGAAAACACATCTCAAACCATGGATCTACCTATATGTTCCTATAGAGGAACTTCATAAGGAGCTGCTGACTTCTGACTTCATCAGGAGCTGCTGGCCTACAGAAAGAAGCTTAAACTCATTAACATGAGATGAAATGTAAACACATAAGTATCTTCCATATGTCAGGCTTTTTGCAGATTCTGCCCCCTTTGTCTGGATGCTCTCTCCCTACCTTTTCCTGAACAACTGCACATCCTTTAAATTCCAGGAAGCCTTGCTTGACCTCCTCTGAAGAAAAGCTGGCCACATTTTTCTCCATTATCTTCCAGCACTTCTATCATAAAACTTATCTACCTTTAATTGCTGATTTACATGTCTGTTTCTCCCAATAGACTAGCCTGTGCCTTTGGAAAGTTCTCCTTATATACCAATGCATACAGCAGGTACTTCATAAATGCTTTTTAAAAAAAGGTTTTATCTAGGGGCTCCTGGGTGGCTCAGTCAGTTAAGCATCTGACTTCAGCTCAGGTCATGATCTCGTGGTCCGTGAGTTCAAGCTCTGTGTCAGGCTCTGTGCTGACAGCTCAGAGCCTGGAGCCTGCTTCAGATTCTGTGTCTCCTTCTCTCTCTGCCCCTCCCCTGCTCATACTCTGTCTCTTTCTCTCAAAAATGAATAAATGTTAAAAAAAAAAAATTAAAAAAAAGGTTTTATCTGAATTCCAGTTAGTTAACATTACAGTGTAATATTAGTTTCAGGTATACAGTATAGTGATTTAACAAATCCTTTTTGAATGCAAGTATAAATATAACATGAATAAATATAGTTAGAAAAGTGTCTTAACTATGGGCTATGCAAATTTCTTTTAAGTTTAATCTACAAAACTAATACAAGTACAAAAGGAAGAAAGAAGATAACCAGGGCCTTGAGTTGATGGGAGGAAAAGGAGTTTTAAGAATACCAGGGAGGGGCGCCTGGGTGGCTCAGTGGGTTAAGCGGCCGACTTCAGCTCAGGTCATGATCTCGCAGTCCGTGGGTTCGAGCCCCGCGTCGGGCTCTGTGCTGACAGCTCAGAGCCTGGAGCCTGTTTCAGATTCTGTGTCTCCCTCTCTCTGACCCTCCCCTGTTCATGCTCTGTCTCTCTCTGTCTCAAAAAGAAATAAACGTTAAAAAAAAATTTTTTTTTAATAAAAAAAAAGAATACCAGGGAAAAACAGCTTGATAATTTTACAAACATATACAGCACAGTAACATTCCACAGAACGTATAAAGTCTAGATCAGTAGCTTATTCATTATTCTTAGGTTTGGTTTCAGCGCCTCTTTAAAACAATAAAAATTACTTACTGGTTGTAAAGTTCTGGATATCTAACTAAGTTCTGAATGAATTCATTCAGTCCTGCTCTTCTTTGTTTAATAAAATCTGTTAAGAGAGACAAACTATTAGGATTATTTAACATCAGATTATGTAATTATCATCAATACAGTTATATAAGAATAGACAAGCACAAGATAGTGAATTCTGATCAAGAAGCTATTTAATTCATGTTTCCTGATCTACAATAAGAAATACTTAGAAACATATATATATTTTTAAGTCTATAAATACAATGATTATAAAATTAAAATCAAGCAGAAAACATATCTCCCAAAAGAAAACTCTCCAAAGAAATGCCTATTTTAGGTTCTAAATAGACTCATTACAAAACTTGGAGAGGTAGGGGTGCCTGGGTGGCTCAGTCAGTTATTCGTCCACCTTTGGCTCAGGTCATGATCTCATAGCTCGTGAGTTCAAGCCCCTCATCAGGCTCTGTGCTGACAGCTCAGAGCCTGGAGCCTGCTTTGGCTTCTGTGTATCTGTCTCTCTCATGCCCCACTCATGCTCTGTCTCTCTGTCTCTCTCTCTCAAAATAAACAAACATTAAAAACAAATATTAAACAAAATAAAACATGGAAAGGTGGTTGCTTTGTCCAATTCCTCAAGTACTACCAGGCAATGAATAAAAATTAACACTAAGACACTGGTGACTGAAAAATCCTACTAATTAAGATAAAAGAACCAAGAATTACTGGTAGTCCTTGTAACTGGGGAATGGTGATAAACTGGTTGAGTATCACCAAAATTTGCCTGCTAAAAAACTGCTGCTAAACATCCCTTGAAAGATACAATGGAACACTCCTAAAGAACAACTGTCCAGCAGTTTCAGAAGTGTCTGTACTATTGATAATTAAGGACCATGCAAGAGTAGTTTTAGCAATAAAGGTTAAGCACAAAAGTTTCTTGGAAATAGAAAACTTAATTCATATATCTTGTTTCTGCTACTTACTAGCTAACTGACCCTGAACCGAAAACTTAAATCCTTACTTGTAAAATGAGGATAACATTTATACCTAGTAATTCTGTTATAGGATTGAGAGAATGCATAAGTTTACAGTAGAATGCCTGGAAGAGATAGCACAATCTTTAACCACTTTCATTGTTTTGTTATTTGTTGTTGTGGGGTTAAAAATCCATCATCCTAAATCCTGATTCTTAAGAGATATACTCTAAAAATGGAAAAATAGGACACTTGGTGAATGTCTCAATAAAATCTGGAAACAATATTCAACTTAAAAATGAGTTTTGGTTCAATACAATTATTTTTACTCAATAAAGCTTTTAATGTATAGCGTTTTGACACCAAAATTATAGGTTGTTTCTAGTCACGTACGTTTATTTCCATTTCTTAAATGTAAGGTATGGCTATAAAAGAACAAATAGAAATTAGATCTGGTCTCTTAGATCAGATGCACTTAGTATTTTTTTCTTGTTCGACTGTGAATTTCTTGAAGAATTTCAGGAACGTATCTTTTAAAAAAATTTTTTTTAATGTTTTTATTTATTTTTCAAGAGAAAGAGTGACAGAGTGTGAGCAGGGGAAGGACAGAGAGAGAGGGGAAGACAGAATCTGAAGCAGGCTACAGGCTCTGAGCTGTCAGCACAGAGCCCAGTGCGGGGCTCGAACCCATGAACCGTGAGATCATGACCTGAGCCCAAGGCGGACACTCAACCGACTGAGCCACCCAGGCACCCCCTCAGGAAAGTATCTTATAAAACTCTTCCAAGGGCATTCTTTGTTATCACAAGACAGAAAGCATATGCAAGGCTTACATTAGAAACTATACTTGAAACAGTTATTTTTCAGGAACTGAGCTTAGTAAGTTAACATAAGGGAGAAAACTAAAATGAATGACTACATTTGAAATATTTAGAGAAAACCTAATGATTATAGGGAAACAGCTTTAAATTGTTCTACGGAGACTTACTAAAAGTACATTTTATATTGGGAGACCAACTGTAATTTTCCTTCCTTTGTGAACTAATAAGGAAGTTCACAAAGTGCTACTAAGTGCTTTCCACTTCCATTACTGATTTTAAAGTTTTAAAGGCCCTATAGAAAGCCTGACATAAGAAAACAAAGAAGTCAATAAATGGAAAAAGAGGCCTACAGTGGTCAGAGTTTAGGGGAAATTCCACACTTAATTTTTAGATCAACATTAAGCATGCAAATATCTGAAAAAATTCCAGGTAAAACTGAAATGGCTAACAAGCTCATTACTGGATAAATTCTAAAAGTTTACATAAAGCTGACATATTATCTTTAAGAATTATAGTTGGAAAGAGATATTTTTAAAAATCTCTCTAAGAACTTATATGAATGTATCTGTTGTCATTCAAGAAGTTTCAGTTAGAGACTGAAAAGAACTCAAAGTTTAGACAAAATGAAAGCTTCAGTCTCCACAGTAAGTATGAAACTGACCTATACCGATTTCTCTGTCATTTCACTGCTTCAAGAAAATGAACCAAGAGGACCCAATTTCCAATACCATAGGATAGGGTAAAAACATCATCAAACTCTTGACTTGGGAAACCTAGAGTTTTAGTGCTAATACTGCTACTGGTGGCCACAGTGACCTATTTTCATCATCAAAGGAGTTTTAGAGCCCATGGGGACCATGGAGATTCTTTAGTCTTAACCCACACCTTTCAGATTAGGAAACAAAGTTAAGATTTTTGTAATGTTCCAAACAAGTAATTTTTCGTTTTAAGAGAACATGAACATAAAAGATTGTGAATTTTGTTTCTAAAGGTACCAGGCATAAACCAGACAATAGAGTGAAGTGAAAGAGAACAAACCAGATGAATGTAATTCTATCATTTATTAGCTGTGTGGCTGGGGACAGTGTCTTAACCTTGCTAACTCTCTATTTTCCTCATGCATGAAATAGAGGTAAAAGAGCTACTTTACAGGAAGGAACTCAAATAATAGCACAGTTATTATCATTACTATTGCTACTACTATTACATTATTGTATTATTATTATAAATAGTTATTATACTATTTATACTATTATTATAACAATAGCAGCATTTTAAAAAACAGCCTGCCACAGATAAACAACACTGGAGTTAGAGTCTAAGATGTAACTGAGTCTCAGACACCATTGCCTGTTTTTATAATCACAAACTCCTCCCTTCTGTAGTCTGTCAAGCAGGGGATAGAATTAGATGATCTGTAAGCTCTCTTTCTAGCTATAACATTTTGTGATTTGAAATAGAAGTCATCCAGAAAAGAAGGAAAAAAAAGAGAAAGACTGGCTAATGAAATTAACGTACCTAATTCAGAATCCTCAACTATTTGAAAATTTAAGTTCTGTGAGAGATATTTAAAATCTTTAACCTAGTACTAGGCAGACTTTCCAGAACAAGTGACTAGTTGAAAATGGCACACATGCGTTCCATTTGTATTCACCAATGGCATGCATGTATTCATTTGTTCACCAATCACCTATTATACATTTTGTACTGTACAAGGCACCAGAAATTTATAAAAATGTTTAACTAAGTCATGGTATCTATCCTCAAGGATAGAAGGAAGACAAATTTAGTGGAAGACAAATTTAAACAAATCACTACAATTGGGCATACCAAGGTTAAGCATCCAACTTTGGCTCAGGTCACGATCTCACAGTTTGTGAGTTCAAGCCCCACCAAGGGAACGGAGATTTCAAAAGCTGCTATGATAGCAGAAAAGAGGCTCCCAACCCTACCTAGAGACTAGCGTTTAAGAAAAATTTCAATCTCCCTCGCCCATCCCCCAGCCAAAATCCCAAAGGGAACCAGTTCCTGCCAGGGAACTTGCTTGCACTGCGCAAACACCCAACGCTGTGCTTCTGCGGATCCATCCCTCCGGCGGGTTTGACTCCCTTCCAGTGCCACAGGGCCCCTCCCGAAGCGGATCTCCGAAGGAAAAGAGATCTGAGCCTGCCCCTCCCGCCCCCCGTGCACCTTGCCGATCCACCCCAGCTAATACGCCAGATCCCCAGCACCACAAGCCTGGCAGTGTGTAAGTAGCCCAGACGGGCCACGCCACCCCACAGTGAATCCCGCCCCTAGGAGAGGGGAAGAGAAGGCACACACCAGTCTGACTGTGGCCCCAGCGGTGGGCTGGAGGCAGACATCAGGTCGGACTGCGGCCCCACCCACCAACTCCAGTTATTCAAGACACACAGGGGAAGTGCCCTGCAGTCCTGCACCACTCCAGGAACTATCCAAAGTGACGAAACGGAAGAATTCCCCTCAGAAAAACGTCCAGAAAATAACAACAGCTAACGAACTGATCAAAAATGATTTTAACAATATAACAGAAAGTGAATTTAGAATAATAGCCATAAAATTAATCGCTGGGCTTGAAAACAGTATAGAGGACAGCAGAGAATCTCTTGCTACAGAGATCAAGGGACTAAGGAACATCCAGGAGGAGCTAAAAAATGCTATCAATGAACTGCAAAATAAAATGGAGACCACTACGGCTCGGATTGAAGAGGCAGAGGAGAGAATAGGTGAACTAGAAGATAAAATTATGGAAAAAGAAGAAGCTGAGATAAGAGAGAGAAAAAAACCCAGAATATGAGGGGAAAATTAGAGAACTAAGCGATGCACTAAAGAGAAATAATCTACGCATAATTGGTATCCCAGAGGAAGAGGAGACAGGGAAAGGTGCTGAAGGTGTCCTTGAAGAAATAATAGCTGAGAACTTCCCTGATCTGGGGAAGGAAAAAGGCACTGAAATCCAAGAGGCACAGAGAACTCCCTTCAGACTTATGTCTTGAATCGATCTTCTGCACGACATATCATAGTGAAACTGGCAAAATACAAGGATAAAGAGAAAATTCTGAAAGCAGCTAGGGATAAACGTGCTCTAACATATAAAGGGAGACCTATAAGACTCGTGACCGATCTCTCTACTGAAACTTGGCAGGCCACAAAGGAATGAATGGCAGGACATCTTCAATGTGATGAACAGAAAAAATATGCAGCCGAGAATCCTTTATCCAGCAAGTCTGTCATTTAGAATAGAAGGAGAGGGGCGCCTGGGTGGTGCAGCCGGTTAAGCGTCCGACTTCAGCCAGGTCACGATCTCGCGGTCCGTGAGTTCGAGCCCCGCGTCAGGCTCTGGGCTGATGGCTCGGAGCCTGGAGCCTGTTTCCAATTCTGTGTCTCCCTCTCTCTCTGCCCCTCCCCCGTTCATGCTCTGTATCTCTCTGTCCCAAAAATAAAAAATAAAAATAAAAAAAAAACGTTGAAGAAAAAAAAAATAGAATAGAAGGAGAGATAAAGGTCTTCCCAAACAAACAAAAACTGAAGGAATTCAACACCACTAAACCAGCCCTACAAGAGATCCTAAGGGGGATCCTGTGAGACAAAGTACCAGAGACATCGCTACAAGCATGAAACCTACAGACATCACAATGACTCTAAACCCATATCTTTCTATAATAACACTAAATGTAAATGGACTAAATGCACCAACCAAAAGACATAGGGTATCAGAATGGATAAGGAAACAAGACCCATCTATTTGCTGTCTACAAGAGACTCATTTTAGACCTGAGGACACCTTCAGATTGAGAGTGAGGGGATGGAGAACTATTTATCATGTCACTGGAAGTCAAAAGAAAGCTGGAGTAGCCATACTTATATCAGACAAACTAGACTTTAAATTAAAGGCTGTAACAAGATATGAAGAAGGGCATTATATAATAATCACAGGGTCTATCCATCAGGAAGAGCTAACAATTATAAATATCTATGCGCCGAATACAGGAGCCCCCAAATATGTAAAACAATTACTCACAAACATAAGCAACCTTATTGATAACAATGTGGTAATTGCAGGGGACTTTAACATTCCACTTACAGAAATGGATAGATCATCTAGACACACGGTCAATAAAGAAACAAGGGCCCTGAATGATACATTGGATCAGATGGACTTGACAGATATATTTAGAACTCTGCATCCCAAAGCAACAGAATATACTTTTTTCTCAAGTGCACATGGAACATTCTCCAAGAGGGATCACATACTGGGTCACAAAACAGCCCTTCATAAGTATACAAGAATTGAAATCATACCATGCATACTTTCAGACCACAATGCTATGAAGCTTGAAATCAACCACAGGAAAAAGTCTGGAAAACCTCCAAAAGCATGGAGGTTAAAGAACACCCTACTAAAGAATGAATGGGTCAACCAGGCAATTAGAGAAGAAATCAAAAAATATATGGAAACAAATGAAAATGAAAATACAGCAATCCAAACGCTTTGGGATGCAGCGAAGGCAGTCCTGAGAGGAAAATACATTGCAATCCAGGGCTATCTCAAGAAACAAGAAAAATCCCAAATACAAAATCTAACAGCACACCTAAAGGAAATAGAAGCAGAACAGCAAAGACAGCCTAAATCCAGCAGAAGAGAAATAATAAATACCAGAGCAGAAATAAACAATATAGAATCTAAAAAAAACTGTAGAGCAGATCAACGAAACCAAGAGTTGTTTTCTGAAAAAATAAACAAAATTGATAAACCTCTAGCCAGGCTTCTCAAAAAGAAAAGGGAGATGACCCAAATAGATAAAATCATGAATGAAAATGGAATTATTACAACCAATCCCTCAGAGATACAAGCAATTATCAGGGAATACTATGAAAAATTATATGCCAACAAACTGGACAACCTGGAAGAAATGGACAAATTCCTAAACACCCACACGCTTCCAAAACTCAATCAGGAGGAAATAGAAAGCTTGAACAGACCCATAACCAGCGAAGAAATTGAATCAGTCATCAAAAATCTCCCCAAAAATAAGAGTCCAGGACCAGATGGCTTCCCAGGGGAGTTCTACCAGATGTTTAAAGCAGAGATAACACCTATCCTTCTCAAGCTATTCCAAGAAATAGAAAGGGAAGGAAAACTTCCAGACTCATTCTATGAAGCCAGTATTACTTTGATTCCTAAACCAGACAGAGACCCAGTAAAAAAAGAGAACTACAGGCCAATATCCCTGATGAATATGGATGCAAAAATTCTCAATAAGATACTAGCAAATCGAATTCAACAGCATATAAAAAGAATTATTCACCATGATCAAGTGGGATTCATTCCTGGGCTTCAGGGCTGGTTCAACATTCGCAAATCAATCTATGTGATAACATCACATTAATAAAAGAAAAGATAAGAACCATATGATCCTGTCAATCAATGCAGAAAAGGCCTTTGACAAAATTCAGCACCCTTTCTTAATAAAAACCCTCGAAAAAGTCGGGATAGACGGAACATACCTAAACATCATAAAAGCCATTTATGAAAAGCCCACAGCTAACATCATCCTCAATGGGGAAAAACTGAGAGCTTTTTCCCTGAGATCAGGAACATGACAGGGATGTCCACTCTCACCGCTGTTGTTTAACATAGTGTTGGAAGTGCTAGCATCAGCAATCAGACAACAAAAGGGAATCAAAGGCATCAAAATTGGCAAAGATGAAGTCAGGCTTTCACTTTTTGCAATGACATGATATTATACATGGAAAATCCGATAGACTCCACCAAAAGTCTGCCAGAACTGATACATGAATTCAGCAAAGTTGCAGGATACAAAATCAATGTACAGAAATCAGTTGCATTCTTATACACTAATAATGAAGCAACGGAAAGGCAAATAAAGAAACTGATCCCATTCACAATTGCACCAAGAAAAATTTTATAAGGCACTGGTATCTACATCAAGTTTTATAAAGAACTAGCTGGGTATGACATCTAGGCCTCACCAGAACTCAAAGACTAGAATAATAATGGGGAGTTGTCTTTTTATCTTGTATGAACCTATTTCTCTTAAATTAGTAAAAGTTAAAAGAAATAAAAATGGTTTCTTTTAACTTTTTTTTTTGAGAGAGAGGGAGAGCAAGCGAGCGGGGGAGGGGCAGAGAGAGGGGGAGAGAATCCCAAGCTGACTCTGTACTGTCAGTGTGGAGCCCAATGTGGGGCTCAACACCACAAACTGTGAGATCATGACCTGAACTGAAATCAAGAGTCGGATGCTTAACTGGGCCACCCAGCCACCCCAAAGCAGTTTCTATGTAAGCCACTGAAGGGTCATGCTTTTAAAAAAATTTAGCCCTCTTTAGCCCTTAACACAGTGTAATAAGAGTTACTTAATTGATGTTTTTGTGAACAAATAACTAAACAATTATATATTCTAACATTCGTAGTTTCTAAAATTCATATGCTGTTTCTTGTTTCACACTGATTTTAATTACCTTGTACTTTTTTTTTAAATAATTAAGATAAAATAAACTTTTTTTTTTTAAACTTCAAAAAAACCCAGTACGTAGTTTACATATTGACCTTAGGGTCCTATTGGCAAAAGGCTTGATATTAAACCATTCAAAATATAAAGAGTATAGCTATCTCTCTGCACTCTACGGAAAGATCCTTAAATTGAAAATGAAATTTTAACTTTGAAAAGTATAGGCAGAAATAACCCTTAAAATCTACCTTCAAATATGTAAAACTTATTTTATAGACTTTGGCAACCACCAGAATAAAGAAGTGAAAAAAAAAGAACATGGAGACATGCTCTTAAGCTATACACAAAAGAACTCAAGAGAGATATATGGAAAAGCTCTGCACAATGGCTGTCAAGCATGAAGTAAGTTAACAGGGCAAATTCTTTCTTCGTGCTCTAACTGTTCCATCTTTGGCCAATGAAAGCCCCATCAATTGAGCTCCTGCATCCTTTTGATAAAATCTTAGTAATCTTGTATGGCTTCATTGCTTTTTAGGCAAGATGTCCTAGGGCCATCTTATACATTTCTTGCCCCAGATCTAGAATCACTGTTTTCCCATGGAACTCTGGTTGCTTTAAGGGGGAAATGGTATTTGGAGATTACAACCTGGACGCTAGGAATGTTCACTGCTATTTGTTACTGTTTTAGGCATTTCCAGAGGTGAGAGCTAGGAAATATGTGTTGTTTTAGAAAAAAATAAATCATGGGATGCCTGCGTGGTTCAGTGGGTTAAGCATCCCACTTTGGCTCAGGTCATGATCTCACAGTGTATGAGTTTGAGCCCACATCCGGCTCTGTGCTGACAACTCAGAACCTGGAGCCTGCTTTGGATTCTGTGTCTGCCTCTCTCTCTGTCCCTCCCCTGCTGACACTGTCTCTCTCTCTCTCTCTCTCTCTCTCAAAAATAAACATTTAAAAAAATGAAAAAAAAATCATGAATTCAAACTGTATTTCCAAATTACGTTAAAAATTGTAAGATTTTTATTTAAAATCTGTTTTTCTTTCTTCTTGTTTAAAACTTTGGTTCCCATGAGAGTAACATAATTACCAAATAACAATTCCATATTATAACAATAAGATTGTTGGATGCAGTGTAAAATTTTCTGTACATCCTTTTTTGTTCTTAGCATACATCCCAGGAGGACTATTCAGTAAAAATTCTGTTTTGAAGTCATTTAAGATAATTATTGTCCATGTGTTTCCACTACCAATCAAAATAGAGTTAGATTTTTTCCTTCAGTTTGTTAGAGATCGCTTTATTATTGTATTTTATTTTTGTTCTTAAATATATTTAAAATATGCACATCATTCCAAAGTCAAAGCTATAAACAAGACTTATTCAGGAACATCTAACTTCTATCCCATTTGCCTCCCACTG
Organism: Panthera tigris; assembly: GCF_018350195.1. Lineage (NCBI taxonomy): Eukaryota > Metazoa > Chordata > Mammalia > Carnivora > Felidae > Panthera > Panthera tigris. Next base: position 17,447,339 of record NC_056676.1, on the reverse strand, counting down.
GCCTCTTCCTACTCCTTAAAGTCACTAGTTTTTAGTTTTTCAGTTTATTCTTCCATTATTTCTATACCTTTTCCAATACAAAAAAGATATATTATACATATCTGTACTTTGTCTTTTCCACTGAAAAATGTATTTTGGAGATCACTCTACTATAATGCACAAAGGGCTTGCTCATTCTTTTTTAAAGCTGCATCATATTCCAAGTTTGGAAGGATATTTCAGTTGTTTCCAGTTTTTGCTATTAAGAATAATGCCACAATAAACAGTCTTACATACACATCATTTCATATGCAGTTTATCTTTGGAACAGATTCCTAGATACGTGATTTCCTGGTCACATTGAAATACATATATAGTTTTGCTAAATACTACCCAATTCCCTTCTATATGGATTGTACCACTTATCATTCCCACCAACAAAATATGCCTGTTTCCCCAAAGCCTAATCAAATGAGCATCTTGTCACTCTGTGATTGTTTGAGTATGGCTTAGATTTGATCTCCCCAATAAAGAGCTTTCCAGATCTCTGTGACATATGGTCCATTACGCTGTTGCCAAGTCATATACAATATGCTCTGGATCGATTTCAAATTGTTCTTCAATAAAAACCTACTTTTTTAGTATCAAATTAATCTACCAGAACATAAATACTACAGGGCATCCTATCTGGGATTTTGCCCTAAAGGAGGAAGTTGCAGGTTTTTATCTCTTTGTCTTCTTCCTGTGATAAAATGAAACGATTCTATCATTAGGATTCAACTAAGGGCTCTCCAGAACTCCAGCCTGAGTTCAAGTCTCCATTCAGCAACACATAGTTGGATTCCTCAGATGTCCTTCTGCCACTTCAAATTAATTAATTCTCTCATTCACCCAGTCCTGACACCTCAATTATCTCTCATTCTCTTCTCTAGATCTCCTTTACTTAAGCAATCACCAAGATTTCTTACAGATCTTTCCTTAAAAGAATTCCTACATATGAACTCATTTGTTAGCCCATTTCCACAGTCCTGGTTCTAATTATTTAATATGAGGACTACTGGAATATTTGCTTACCCAGTTTCCCATTCTCCATCCTGTCTCTTCTCTCTGCTGTGCCTACTGTATATTACACACAGTTGGTTTCACGTTGGGTTTCATATTCACCTCACCCAAATAACTCTAAGACCCACATGTTGCCCATGATGATGGTTTTCAACCTGTGCTCCACAGATATACTTTACTGCTGTACCAACAAAGCAGCCTCATTTTTATTTGTTCTACACATAACATTTTCTGTGGAAGATTTCCTTGGGACATAAGTGTTCTGCAGCTAAAAGCAAAATTAGTATAAACGCACTGACCTATAGAATCAATTCTACAGAAAGTACTATCTGGTTTTGTTGTGGTGACTCAATCTTCTCTTGCTTTCTCTCTTTTTCCTTTTTATTTGCTTCTCTTTATTAATGAATTCATGTATTTAAGTAATATTTACTAAAAACCTAAGATCTACCAGGCACTATAAATCAATAAAAAAGACAAAGTACCAATGTTCATAAAATCTACAGCTAGACAAGATACACTGGCAATGACAATAAAGTGTGCTAAATTCTCCCAAGAGAAAAAAATTCTACCTACGATAGGGAAAGTGAGCAGCCTCTCCAATCCTAAGGTTCATAAAGTATAAAATAATTAAGAGCCTCCAGTTGAGTGGGAGAAACAGCCACAGGGAAAAACCTAAGTTTAATTAAAGCAAAAGTATAAGAGAAATATGAAAAAGATGGAAGATAAAAAGAAGTTTGTTAATCGTGGACAGAATTCCACAGGGCACAGTGAAAAGGTTTGAGAGGGCAAGAAATGATATAAGGCTAAGTTGCAGACAGGAGGCACAGTTAGGATATCCTAAGTGACGTGAGAGCTTATATTTTGAGTAGTGAGCCAAGAAAGCACACATGTAAGGAATCAAAGGTATAATGGGTTACAAGGTTATAAGTGAATTAGTTACAGAGGTAAGACAGATGAGGATGGACTGCACTCTAGCTTGTCAGGATTCACCTGTGGCACAGTTGGCTTTTCTAATCTGCATAAGGAGATTATCTGGCAGATAAAGAACCTTCCTTCTGTCTCTCTGTATGTAGCCATTTGTGACTGGATTGATATTACGGATTCCAGTGAAAAAAGTTCCAGGCTTGAGGCTTGAGACACATAGCTCCAGACTCCTGAGATCTATGTGTCATTAAGCTCCCTAAGAGTAAATAATAGGACATTATCTTAGTATCCCATTCAGAGGCCTGCAAGGTGCTGTGTACAGACTATATATTTAATAAATGTTTCTGGATGTAACAAAGAATGTCCTTCATGGTTAGAAAAGTACCCAAATTATCCTTAATGACCAATAAATTTACCTGAAGCCAGACTGCTTGAATTAACTTTTAAATGAGACACTTAATACCTGTGACTCTGGGCAAATTAATTAATCTAAACGTACCTGGGTTTCCTTATCTATAGAAGAGCGACGATGAGAATAAGAACACCTGCCTCAAAGGATTTTTGTGACCACTGAATCAATTAAAGCATGTTAAGTGTTTAAAACAATGCCTGGTACACAGAGAGCACCTTCCTGAGCTATTATTTTCATAGAACATGAGATCAAATAGCTTTGTGAAGACTTGTACTACTATATAGCACAACAAACACATTAACTACTTCTTCAAACTTCAACCATCACTTACGGTAGGTCTGTAAAGTTATTGCTTACCTGGGTCAAAGTTATCACCAAATATTCTCTTGGCAGGAATCTTCAGGGCCATAGCAGGAAATTGTTTCTTTAACTAGAATTTAAAAAAATAACATTACATGAACTTAATTTTCTAAGTCTTCTAGTTATACACGTACCAAAACAAATTACAATCTGATTTTCAAGAAATTCCATCAAAAAGACATACTTTTAAAGTATATAATGATCAAATATACAATATTAAATTATACCAATAAAATACCATTAGTCTGACTAATCATCCTATTTTGTCCCAAGAGAACATTTAGTATCTTTGTGACCCTGGATAAGTTACTTAACATTTCTGTGCTTCAGTTTTCTTGTCTGTAAAATGGAGATGATTTTAGCACTTACCTTACATATCTGTTGAGAGCCTTAAAGGAAATCATTTAGGTTAAGTGCTTAGACAAGAACCTGGAGTATAAGCTTTGAATACATGTTACTCACTGTTTATTGCCTCAAGAGAAGTTGTGACCTTTGTGTTCTTTCTATATGAACATGCTACTGACAATTGTTTTCTAAGAAACCTGATGAATTTTGCTTTCAATATCTTCTGCTCTAGCCTTCCCCTTATTCATATTTTAATACATTTGTTTATCAGATTTGCTTATCCCCAAAGAACTTGGCCCTGGAGACATTAAATGCGGGGCAGTAAAGTCATAAATGTGGATTAACACTCATTTTTAAGTTTGACGTCAAAAAAACCCACATACACACATAAACTACATCCCTAACTACCAACTGTCAGGAAATACAAAGAATAGAAGAATGTATTAATCACTCTACACCATGAGTATGCTGTCAGCACAATCCAGAGTGAAAAATCTGTAGACGATTGACCCTGCTTTTTCAATTAAAAATCATAAAGGAAAGAAAAGAGAGGCGGACAGGGAAACTTAGTCACCAAAAGACACTTTATAGATTTATCAACCAGTCATATAAGCACAGACTGAATATTTGATATTAAGATGTTATTGTTAATTATATTCAGATGTGATAACAGTACTCTGTATTTTTTAAAGATCTTTTCAGAGATGTATACAAAAATATTTCCAGATGAAATGATACGAAGTCTTAAATTTGCTTCAAAATTACAGAGGACAGGCTAGGGACAGAGATGAAACCAGAATGGCCGTGTATCTGTAACTGCTGCAGCTGGATGGTACGTTATATTATTTTCTGTGTTTGTAGTACTATTCTACTTCTGTATGTGTTCAACAATTTCTACAACAAAAATTTTAAATGCAAACTACACTCATAAAAATACATTTATATGATCAAAATGTTTACAAATTGGATATTTTACTTTATGTTTTTTCTTTTACTCTAAAAGGAGCACAAGGAAAGAATCTGTGTTTTCAAACTTAGGGTAATCCAGGCCAGGTTTAACCTCACTTCCGTGGTTTCAAAGAACACAACTGGTACCATTCCCCTGTTCTTTGCTTTGCCTGTCACCACAGGAGGCAGAATTAGAGGAGTTACAGAAAAACAGAGAGACAGAGAAAATGGAGGAAATAAGAAATAAAGAAAAAAGGAAGAGAAATGCAGGAAAAATGAGGGGGAAGGATAAAAACTCAACTATATATTAAGGAAAATTTTCTGCAAAAAGCTTAAGATGGGGTGTATGATGGAAAAAGAATGAAAGTGATCATGGGGGGGGGGGAAGGTGCCCCAAACACACTGTCCTACTTTACCTTTATACTGAAAGATACTCAAATATTAACACTCTACTTAATTAATCTCTGGCTACTTAAATCATGAAACCATCATGACATTAGGATGGCTTTTTACTCATGCAGATCTCCACACTGCTGAGCTGTTAGGTGACATCCCTGACATTCCTCCTTCTTATGAATAGTTCTACAGAAGCAAACACATTTAGAAGCTAATTCTGGCCCATATAATCTTTTAATCAAAATACAGAAAGAAATCTCAGATTTTCAGTTATTAGTTCACTAAACAAAATTTGACCTTATTTCTCTAAGAAGTTTATATAAACCATCTGTGTGTGTGTGTGTGTGTGTGTGTGTGTGTGTGTGTGTGTGTGTGTTATGTTACCATCATAATAGCTACGGTCAAATCTGTACCATCCTCAAAAAATGCTGATCATGTATATAATGGTATCCAAGAATTTCAACTAGAACTGGCAATTCAACCCTCACCCAGCCTCCAATATAAACTTTTTTTTTTTTTTTAAATCACTCAACATTGCAGAAGAGATCTTCATGTAGAAACTCTTTTTGGCTATTATTTTGTCTCTAAAGTAAAAAACGCTGTCTCAATATCCTTTGATTAAGCACTTTAAAAATATATATACAAAGTTCAGTTACATATGTATTATAGAAAAATTAAAGAAAAAAGCACAGTAAAAACACTACAGTTATCTCTGAGTAGCAATATGTTTTAGGTGATTAAAAAAAATTTTTTTAGAGGGAGAAAGAGAGACAGAACGTGAGTGGAGGAGGGGCAGGGAGCGAGGGAGACACAGACTCCAAAGCAGGCTCCAGGCTCTAAGCTGTCAGCACAGAGGCTGATGCGGGGCTCAAACTCGTGAACCATACGATAGATAGATCATGACCTGAGCTGAAGTCAGACCCTTAACTCACTGAGCCACCCAGGTACCCCTTAGGTGGTTTTTAAGCTTAAATATGTATTTTCCTCCATATTCCAGATTTTCTAGAATATATATTAATTTTACATTGGAAAAAATACCATTTAAAAATACTGAAGTATTATTTTAAAAGTTCAATTTTAACTAGCAAAGCATTTGAATATTATTTGGAAGAAATATAGTGAAATGCTAAATAGAGATGAATGAAAAGCCTAAATTTCATGACTTAACAGAACATGAGATGTTGTACAGCTAGACAACGTTTGGTTCATTCTGGCCCATTTAGGAAGTAATTTATCTCTTAACTGAGACACACTTAACTTCCCCTGTAAGTATCTTACCAGGGGCGCCTGGGTGGCTCAGTGGACTTGGGCTCAGGTCATGATCTCACGGTTTGTGAATTCAAGCCCCATATCAGGCTCTCTGTTGTCAGCATAGAACCAGGTTCGGATTCTCTGTCCTCCTTTCTCTCTGCCCCTCCCCCACTAGTTCTCCCTGTCTCTCTCTCAAAATAAATAAATTTTTAAAAATAATAATAAAGTATCTTACAAATGGTAAGTTACAGACTTATGTATCTATTTAACCCTATTTTTAAAATCAAGAGACAGAGTTAAGAAAATTGAAAAAAATTACCTTAAATATGAAACAATTTTTTCTGAAGGATGCCTGCTAATCTACCACTTATTAAATAATGACAGAAGGAAACTCCTTTTTATTCTTAGGCCAGAAAAAAACTAAATTTGGGATTTGAAGAATTTCTTTTTTTCTTAACTGAAGCAAAAACTGGAATCCAGAGCTGTCTTTATAATCTGGGGTCTATAATGACCAACTCAGGTGGTATTCTTTGGCCTCCAAGGTATGTATGACTAGAGGCAACACACTCTACAAACACTGGTCCCTGCATAGATCTGGCCTGATATGTTAAAATGACCATGGTGCTCTTGCTTCCTACTTTAGGGAGCATTTGTAATTACAAAAACACTGGGTTAAAAATAGTATTTAATATTTGAATTTTGAATATACAGGTTTTAGTTATTTAAATAACTAATGCTCCCACACTCCCTACCCCCCACCCTACTGTCAGAACTTATGAAAGTCCATATACATTTTAATTGTATTAGCTACTTAAAATCTGGAACTGAAGACTTATCCCTAAACCAAGAATGAAACTATGGAAGGAGGGTAAGCTTATGACAAACTTTCAGACCTAAATCTAATAGCTAGGCAATTTAACCAGAAATAACAAGATAATTAACAGTTATTAGAGAGGTAGTAAAAGAAATTCTTTTTTTTTTTTTTTAAGTTTATATATTTTGAGAGAGCAAGAGAACAAGGGAGAGACAGAATCCCAAGCAGGTTCCTCATTGTCAGCACAGAGCCTAATGTAGGGGTCGATCTCACGAACCATGAGATCATGACCCGAGCCAATCAAGAGTAAGACACTTAACCAACTAAGCTACCCACATGCCCAGAATTTATTTCTAATATTCTGACATTAAGATGTATTTTAAGCTGGATCTAGTTTCCCTATCTTCAACAGTTTATTTGGAATTTCTCAACAATCCTCTCTCCACCCTTCTTCGTAGGAATTCCAAGGTTTGGATGCTTTTGAAGAATCTCATACCCTTTTCTGCTTCTCTATATGAATATTATTTAATCACTCAAATAAATCTCTCTTATTTGCAAGTTTTCTCAGATGTTCTATTTTTTATTTTAATTTTTTTAAGCTTTGTTTTAGTAATTTACACCCAAGGCAGGGCTCAAACTCACGACCCTGAGATCAAGAGTCACATGTTCTTCTGACTGAGCCAGTCAAGATGCCCCTCAGATGTCTTGTTTTAAATAAAAATCATTAAGACTGACATTTACTTACAGTATTGTAAAGTTTATCAAACTCTGCATATCTCCTGAAGACAAACCACTCACTCCTGCCCACTGAGACCAAAACTTTATAAACCTGTGGAAATAAAAAATAGCATAACAAAACTTGACTGCAAAAAAAACCCATTAGCTATTTAACAGGCAAATAACTTGTTTTCATACTCATGGAACTGATATTAGACATTCATGTTTATACACAATTCTCCAAAATACACAAGTATACCAGCTGAAACTCTTACTTCATCTTCTTGATATTTTATTTTTTAAATGTTATGAAATATTTCCATAGTTTCAGACAATAACACAGTGAACACCTGTGAACTCATTTAGAACTTCTGAATTCTAACATTTTGCCATTCTTGTTTCAGATTTTCCCCCCAATTTTTCTAATATTATAGATTCAATTGATGCCACTTTCCTCTCTTCTTCCCTAGCAGTAACCATTATCCTGAAATTATAAAGTATTTTCAAAAGTGACGCCTGGCACATAGTAAAGACTCAATGATTAGTTCTGCTCCTTCCAGATCATCTTGTACACAGTATTTTTCAAACTAGAAATTTACCTTCGTATTTACTATCATCTTACATATGTTTAATAATTTCACATACACATAATTTCATATAACCATAGTCAACAATGCTATGAAGTAAGCAGAACTAATATTATAACCCCTAGCATATACGTAAGGAAATGATGTCCCAAAAAAGTCAAATAACTTGCCCAAATTCATAGACTTACGGGACTAAAATTTAAATCTTCTAACCCTTCATGTACCAGAACCAGTATCAAATCATCAACAATTATAACACAGAATTGATTCTTATAATGCATCCCACAGATACTCTCAGAGTACCATAGTAACATAGAGACAATGGTTTGGGACCCCAAAGATCTTGTGTCATTCAAAGGAGAAAAATAACAAGAATCCAGGCATTTGAGGAAAGGCTCACTAATGTATGACTTGGGGTATGAATTACAGAGATAGGAGTTGCTTTTGGGTTTACAATAGTTGTCCACAGTCTATTAGACAACTTAGAGTAAACCAGGTTTATTTTAGAAGATAGGCATACAAATATGTATAAACTATCCTTTCCCATAAAAGATTGGAAGCTACATTCACAAGTTCATAGTTAGAGAAAATACTGTGAGAAAAGCACTTCTCTGATACTGCATGTGATTACAACATATGAACTCTGTAGCACTGTGTGAGATACAGTCACCTTAACAAGCCACAGTGAGAGGCGTCCCAGAATGTAAAGCCACATTCCTCCATAGGAGAGGATAAGGCCTCACCTGAAAGGTGAAACAAAGTCACTGGTTATCAGTCACCTGAGTAAGTGATGTTATTACGTATTGGCTAAGAGAAAAAGAGGATCCAGGCCCCTACATGAGCCACATGTGATGATGGGTGGTAACATGGCTCTTCTGGTCTTAACCAAAAGGCATCAAGTTCTCTTAGAGGAAGCTGCTGGATGTAAGATTTGTTTGTTTGTGAAATGGTAACTGTTCATAAGGAGAGAATGCGGAAGTAGAGAATAAAGAACCTGGTCAAGGTGCCAGTGAAACTGCACCATGTTTCTAAGACTTAACTACAGATTCATCTCATAGAGCATTTAGGATCAGATTGGACTGGAAGTAGGACTGCTACCAAAGGATCAGAAATTTAGGTTTAGATGATTGCAAGCTTCTTGAATTACTTATGCTGGCTTCCTAGTGTGGTAAGGTGGCTTCCCATGGTTACCCAAGTATAACCAAGACTAGAACCCACACATAGCTTCTAGGCTGAAGTAGCTGTATAGCATATAATTTTTTAAATTTTATTTTAGAAAAGGGTGAGTGAGTGCCTACACAAGGGAGTGATGTTACGGGGGGGGGGGGGGGGAGGAGAACCTCAAGCAAAGTTCCACAGTCAGCATGAAGACCAACATGGGGCTCGACTCCAAGCCCCTGATCATGACCTGAGCCGAAATCAAGAGTCAGATCCTCAACTGGCTGAGTCACACAGGTGCTCTGGAAATACCTCTACCATGAAAAAGTAAATGGACCTGAGATAACTCACTGCCTATATTTGATATATATGAACTTCCATCAAACTTGACAGGAGGTTATGCCCTTGAAGGAGAGAATGCTCAAAAGTAAAAATAAGGAGAAGAAAAAACAAACTTTCACACATTCCACTATTTTACCAAAGGTATACTGACTTCTTGTTTACCATCAGCAAGATACTTATAAAACTTGCTTATAAGACTGTGGAATGCACAATGCTTAAGATATTGCTGCAACAGAGACTGAGCAGAGGCAAATGGCCAGACACACACTGCAATCTCTACTCTGGGCTTTGGTGCAGGGTGTGGAGGTATGTTTACTAAAAAAGGAGAAGAGAGGACAGAAGCTATTTCCAGCTCCTCGTCTGGGACTTTGGAAGAGAAGTATCATTTGGGGGCCCCAGCCCCACCTAGTTAAGAAGGGAGACTGGATTGGTCAGACCAAAGGGTTTAGTTTAACTCCTCAGTGACAGGAATTCTGAGTTGCAAGTCATTTGTCATAGGATGCACCTGGCAGGAGCCAGGTGACTGACCCCCGAGTCAGAGGCCAAGGTAGATCACTTGAATCAAAAGAGCAGTGAAAGGCATAGCAGAGCCTCAGTGGGCTCTACAGCCATCAAGAGACAAGGATAAGGTGAATTGGCAGTAAATCTCCACCACTCTGGCCAAGCCAACAAAGAATAGATCACAAATAAGTTGGCTGACTGCAGATGACAGCAATGGATGCCAAGAAAATGCCCAGACCTGGATCAGGTCAACCACAGCTGGCTGCTTGCCAGACCGGTCACTGTACATTTGGAACAGCAAAGATCTAGAGGGATGACAAGAATATAAGAGCCTTCAGCAGGCTACCATGAGATCAGTCACTGACTTAAATACTGTGAAAGGGGACACCTCTCCACTCATAAACCATGACGTCAAGTTGGAGAAGTGTGTGTTCATATGGGAGAGAGAGAGCAGAATGAAGACAGCCTGAGCATTTTAACTTAAAAGAACTGCTTAAATTTTAGCTCAAACTAAGTGTTAAACAGAACTGGGTTAAATGAATTTTTTCATACTACTCAGTGGGTGGGGCTTACAAGGAATCAGTTATAAGGATCAGTTATAAACAAGATAAATGGTATTATTTCAGGGGGAGGCGGGCAGAGATCTCTGGACATACACACTAACAGGGCTACTGGAACTAAATACTGTATGTGTCATTACACTAATTAGAAAAATGGCTATTCTCCAATAATAGTCACTGATACAATGATTCAGCAAACACTCACTGTTCTTATTCTTTATAGTTCCATAGTATGTATTACAGTGGTCAAAAGTAAAATTAGAAATGGACTTTGCTTTTAAAGTAAACAAAAGATAAAATACTGGATTAAAAATTTTAAAAATTGAGGTAGGAAATATAAATGTCAAGAAAGACACTATGGAAATTTCAAAACCATGTTTGTTTTGTTTTGTTTTGTTTTGTTTTGTTTTGTTGAGACAGTAGTTCTTAACATAAGACTAGTGACTTCTGGAGTCCATTAACCTCCTGACTGCATGCAAAATTACGTGCATGTTTGTAGATCCTTGTGTCTGCACATTTTCTGGTGAGAGGATCTATCAGAGTTTCATAAGCTTTTCCAAGGGGATAGGTAAACAGGCAAAAATCTGAAAAGGTAACTGTATTCCCTTACAGTACACAGGGAAGACTGGGGAGGATACATCATTTGAAAGATAAGTAAAATCTGGATATGTGGAAACATGGGGAGGACATTCCAGGTTAAGGAAGAACAAAAGCAGAAATGGAAATACTCTCTATGTTCAATTTTCTCCCATATGCTTTATATTATATACTTACAGTAAACCTCTTCTTTTTCTCTCTGTGTTCATCTGAGCTGGGAATGCTTACACTGGGGCAGCTTTCCTTGTAGTCCATGGTATAATCCCTTTGGGTTTATTGCCTCAAATGGACACCAAAAAATGAGTCCGAGAAATAGTCAGCAGAGGACAAACACTGTTAGCTAATCCAAAACATAAAACCTCTTGAGGTAATATTCAAATTCCATCATGCAACCTTAGCCAGCAGAAAAAAACAAAGAAAAAAGAAACAGATTAGCAAAATAATTTTAAAATACCATCATTCCTTATTCATAGCACCCATTTTATGCTTATTCTGACAAGAATTTATATTTGATTGTAAGTTTCAGTCCAGGTTAGAGATTTTGGATCTCAGGCCTATGAATAGCTAAACCAAAATCAAACATGTGCATCCCATCTACCTTCCTTACTGCTAAATTCTAAAAGCTTATACACCACAGTTCATGGGACTGAGAGCAACTTTCACCTAAAAGGTCTCTACTTTGATAGATTTAGAGCAGGGTTTTTAATTTTTTGTTTAATGTTTATTTATTTTTGAGAGAGAGCACGTGCGTGTGCAAGCAGGGGAGGGGCAGACAGGGAGACAAAGAATCCAAAGCAGGTTCAGGCTCATGACCTTAGCTGAAGTCAGACACTTAACCGACTGAGCCACCTAGGCAGACCTAGAGCAGTGTTTTTAAAAAGTGTGTTTTTATTTTAAGTAATCGCTATGTGCAATGTGGGGCTCAAACCCAAGACCCCAAGATCAAGAGGCACATGCTTTTCCAACTGAGCCAACCTATATACCTATAGTATATACCTATAGTATACATACATATATATACCTATATAGGTATACCTATATACCTATTGCATACCTATATAGGTATGTATATGGATATATATACACCTATAATAGGTATATATATATATACACCTATATGTGGTAGGTATACAGTAGGTATATATAGTACCTATAGTAGGTAGGTAAATAAATATATATATATATAAATATAAATCTATATATATATATATATACACACACACACATATATAGTAGATATATAGTTAGTATGCAACTATTTATTATATATAGTATATTTATACAGTATAGATAACTATTTACTCCTGTTTTACAAGTGAGAGACAATTTAGACATGAAGGCGTTATATAAATCGCCCATCCAGGATTTGAACCCAGGCTACGTGGCTCCAGAGTCTTGACTCTTAACCACTGTGTTGTGCTGCATCATAATAACTGGATAATTCTTACGCGCTGGACCTCTGGTCAGAGACATTACAGATCTTCATGTAGAATAAATACAATTATGTTAGTATCATTCCACCCAAGGACAAAGGGCTCGAGATGTTAAACTGATGTAACTTTTGCTAAACGCAGCAGCCCATACTCTCCACTGACACCAAATAATTCTCTTTAAAGAGTTAGTTTGGCAGTTTCCCTGGTGATTAATTTTCGGAAGTCACTCTGACCGATCTAATAATTGTAAGTAAATTATATTCAACTAATGATTTCAAATATCTATCAATAGGCATTGAATATTCAGGTAGGGTGAATTTTAACTGATTATAAGGGTATTCCTTTGAGGTGACTAAAAACCTGCTTGGCTAGATTTGATGCTGGAAATGCAGTCAAGAAGGATTTATATGTAGTTGAATTAGTAGTCAGAAAACAGAAATGTAACTGCCACCTCCTAAGCTCAGAGTGCCCCATAAAAGCAGCCAGCTTCTTCAGCCCCCCCATTAGACCAGGGCAGCCACCTGAGCAGTCTTGCCCTGTAGGCCCAGCACTCTACTGCTAAAGAATCAGAGCAGGTGGAACCTCAGCTCTTCTAAGGCAGATTAACCTGACCAGACCCACATCAGCCCATTCTCCAGCTGCAGGAGAAGTGACAAGAAGGTGAAAATTACAGTGCTATGCTTTCCACACCTGTCCCTTGAGAATGTGGGACACAGGGAGTGTGGGTCCTCCTGGTATTGTATTATGTACGAGTTTGAATGTCTGTTTGTGCCTTACTGTCCATGGTCTACAGGAGAACTACAGGAGAACATCATGCCTCTGGTCTTCCCTTTGGAAGGGACCGTTAAGATATGACATTAAGTTGGGGCACCTGGGTGACTCAGTCAGTTGAGTGTCCGACTTCAGCTCAGGTCATGATCTCACAGTCTGTGAGTTTGAGCCCAGCATCAGGCTCTGTGCTGACAGCTCAGAGCCTGGAGCTTGCTTCGGATTCTGTGTCTCCCTCCCTCTCTGCCCCTGCCCCACTCACACTTGGTCTCTCTCTCTCAAAAATGAATAAACGTTTAAAAAAAAATATAAGACATTAAGTGGCATCAGGAATAGATAAGGGGGAAAGAGCTGGGAAGCAGGATAAGTTGTTTCATATGAGGTACAGGGGACATATAAATGTGCATGCATAGTGGACAATTAAGTAGGATGCCAATTCTCACTACCTATTCCTATCACCTCTTGTTGCATGCTAACAGGAGTTAGATCCCAAAAGAGTACAGAAAGAAGTTCAAAGCCTACTCTGGGAATAGACTGCCTTTACACTGAAAAATTTGCAGATCTCAAAAATTTTTATTAGCAAGCGTCTGAGGAGCACATAATGGGAGTACATTCGAAGCATACCAGACCAAGGAGAACTAAATATATAAGATTACTGTGAACCTATACATGGCCATAACTGTATCCCATCAATCTTTCTCCAGACATTCCTTAAGAGGGACCTTCAGCCATTCACAAGGGTGACTGCCCACTGGGGAAGGAGAAATGTGTAGTTCTTCCAAAGGTTACTAGACACTAGCTCTAAACTGACACTAAACCTTAAACACCCAAAACATGGCCCACCAGTCAGAGCACCTACCTCATTCCAGAAAAGAAATGTGTGATGAAGTCAACCCTTGTATCTCATGGTGGGTACAATGGGACCACAGGCCCATTTTGTGGTTATTTCCCTAGTCCTATAATTTTTCTACAAACGGATATACTTACTAACTGGCCAAGTTCCCATACTGGTTCCCATCCCACGTCATAAAAGATATTACGAAGAAAGGGCCATGAAGAAGCCCTTGGAACTCTTCCCTCTGTCCCCACTATGAAAGTAAACCCAAAGCTCTACCACATCCATGGGAGAAGTTCAGGAATCAGTACTACTATCAAAAAACTTGAAGGATACAGAGGCGTTGATTCCTATCATATCTCCATTTAACTTGCCTGTTTACCTGGACCAAAGCCAGAAAGATCTTGGAACATGACAACAGATTAGTATAAATTTAATCAGATGGTGAGGCCAATCATGACTGCACTTCTAAATGTAATACTTGTTGCTGGAGAAAATGAGAATAACCCCTGATATCCGGCAGATAAATATGGACTTGGCAAATGTTTTCTTTTCTATCATCATCAGTAAGGACAATATGATGCAATTTGCTATCAAGTGCCAGAAACAACAGTACACTTTCAACGTTTTAACTGAGGGCTATTTCTGCACTGTCATAATATAGTCTGGAAGGACCCTGATCATCTCAATATCCCACAGATCACCACACTAGTCAATCACATTGATGGCACTGTTAACTGGATCTGGTGAACAACAAGCAGCAAACACTCAGGATGCCTTTGTAAGACACATGTAAAAGCCAGAGGATGAAGTTATAAACCCCACGAAAGTTCAAAGATCACACTGACAGTTTCTATGGTTCCAGAGGTCTAAGGCAGGATATCCCATGTAAAGTGAGACATTGCTACACTTGGCACTATATCCACTAAGAAACAGATAAAATGACTGGTGAGTTTCCTATTTGGAAATGCTGCTCTGACCTTTATACTGGGTAACCCATGAGACTGCCAGTTTTTACTGGGGCTTGATCCCAAAGAAGGCTCTTCAGCAAGAAAAGCTGCCCTAACTCTTGGGGCTATGCCTTAGCACACCCACTAGTACTACAAAATGACACGGCAGACAGGGATGGGGTAAGTAGCCTCTAACAAGAATCCAGAGAAGTGTAAGAGCTATAAACTCTTTAAGGTACTGTCAGTAACTTTTGTCCATTTGGTTCCTGGCTTGCTACTAGGCTCAGGTAAAGACCGTATACCTGCCCATGGGAAACCAAGAGACTATATAACAAGAACAGCCCATCATGAACAGTATTCTCCAACCCTTGTTGGCTCTCTCAACACATGCTCATGGGGTTCATCCTACAACCAGTTAGCAGAGGAGGGAAAAGACATACCCACTTATGAATGGACATGCATGGTGTGCTAGCCCTGACCAGAAATGAGATAATGTAGCCCATGGCCCAAAAAGACCATATGGTCTTTTATGGTCCCCAAAAGGGAAATATTCCCATTGGGCAGAATTCTCAGCAGTATACGTGATGTCAGGAGAAATGTATGCCAAAGGTACACATTTATGCTGACTTGTGGCCAGTAGCTAATGGATGGCTTGCTGGTTAAAGAGTTGGAAAGAGTAAGATTCAAATTTTTTTTAAAGGGGAGAGTATAGGGGTGCCTGGGTGGCTCAGTCGGTTAGGCGTCTGACTTCGGCTCAGGTCATGATCTTGCAGTCTGTGGTTTGAGCCCCTCATCACGCTCTGTGCTGACAGTTCGGAGCCTGGAGCCTGCTTCAGATTCTGTGTCTCCCTCTCTCTCTGCCCCACTGCTGCTCCTGTTCTGTCTCTATCTCTCAAAAATAAATAAACATTTAAAAAAAATTTTTAAAGGGGAGAGTATATTCCCAAATGTTGTTCATTTCATCTTTTTTTAAATAAAATTTTTCAAAATATTTATTTTGAGAGAGAGAAAGAGAGGCAGAGAAAAAAGGAGAGAGAGAATCCCAAGCAGGCTCCATGCTGAAGCACAGAACCTGATATGGGGCTCAATCTCATGAACCATGAGATCATGATCTGAGCCGAAACCAAGAGCTGGAAGCTTAACTGACTAAACCACCCAGGTGTCCCTTTAATAAAAATTTTTAAAGTTTAAAAAGGGGGAGAGGTTTGTGGATGTCTGAATGAACCTTTCAATATAGCACAGAATATGAAAATATTTGTGTCCTACATAAAAGCCCACTATAGACTCTCAATAATCAGATGGTAATATGACAAGTCCTATGGATATCAATCAGCCTCTTTCTCAATCACCCATTGCTTGCTCAATGGACCCATGACAAAGTAGACAAGGTAGGATTTCTTTATTCTAATACCTTTGACCTTTGACAATTTATGGGTTACTTGGAAGGAGTGGAAGTTGACTGTGAAAGTTAGACTTTAACCAGCTAAGACAACTGAGTACCAGAAAGTTGTTAAAGGTATTTACCCAACTCAGATCTAAGAATTCTAGGAATTCATGAGCATCCTAAGACAATCAATCTATTAGACCTCAAAGAAAAGCTGGACTTCTTTTCCACTGTGACCTGACCTGAACTCCATGGGATCAGGAATTCTGAAGAAGTGCAGATATCTGAGAAAATGAAATCACTCTTTTGGAAGCAATTCACACATTTTGGTGCTGTGAATCATGGCTTAAGCTTCTTTGCTTGCTTTTGATGCTTAAATACAGAAGGTTCCTGAATGACGTCCTATCAGTGTCACTCAGTTTCTGGAGTACTCAGGTTCAGTCTTTGGGCACTGTCTTTGCATGGCTCCATGACAATATACTTCATTTTGTTGACCTTGATATCCACCATCATCAATATAAACCTAGTATCAGAACTGCAATGGTACCTGACTGAATGCACCCTCAGTTCCCAAAAATACTATACAGGCTGATAATGGTATACTCCCTGATTTCATCAACAAGGATTGACTAACCCTAGACTAAAAACTATGTTTCTATGTGATGAAATTTGGCCAAATTACCTTCTTGGGTCACTTTATAATTCGTAACAAGTAACTTGCCATTTGAATACAAAAATAATCATAAAAATAGAAATGTATAGAAAAGCACAAAGAAAAATATACATCATCTTAGTACACAACAGACATGTACAACCAATTATTATTTTGCATATATTCCTTTTTTTTTCTATGTGCCTATAAACATACATGGGTGTGAGAAGTCTTTACATATCTGTATTACTGTGTACATGTGTGCCTGTGTGTGTTAAAATGATGGAACATACTGCTCTATAAACTTTTTAAACTTTATATTTAAAATTTTTTCTTAATTTTTATTTATTTTTAATAGAGAGAACACAATGGGTGGAGGAGAAGAGACAGAGGGAGACACAAAATCTGAAGCAGGCTCCAGGGTCTGAGCTGTCAGCACAGAGCCTGATGTGGGGCTCAAACCCACAGACCATGAGATCATGACCTAAACTGAAGTCGTTCGCCCAACCAACTGAACCACCCAGGTGCCCCTAAACTTTATATTTTAATAGCAATAATAATAGTGATGATTATTACTATATGCCAAGGACTGGGCTAACATACAATCTTCACAGTAACTGTGGAAGATACTATGGTCACTCTCATTTCATAAGTGAACAAACAGACATTTAATGAGGCTAAGTAATTGCTTGAAGTCATGAAGCAGGAAGTTGGTGGAATCAGAATTTGAAGTAATGCCTCACTCCAGAATCTGTGATTTAACACGACACTATACCACATTCCCTCTCAAGACATTAAATTTTCTTCTATTATATATTTTATTAACACTATTTTTCAGACCAGTTTAAGGCTCATAGCAAAATTGAGGGGAAGTTACAGACATCTCCCATGTACCTCCTGCCCCCATACAGATAAAAGGGCATAGAGGGGCTCAATAATATGGCCTTCCTTGCACTGATAATGATCTAGCTTCTGTCAGTGCTGAGTGCCCAACCTCAACAGCAAAAACCAACACTGATCCCCACTATGGCACAATCCCACAGGGGGAACAGACAGCCACATGGGACAACATCTGTCCTCACAGAAGCCAGAGTTGCCTTCCTGGCCTGAAATGCTTCTGACCAGATGCACCATCCTTGGTTACAGCAGGCCTTATTCACTGTCATAAAATCCTATACAACATCACGTCAGACCAAGGCACACATTTAGAGCCACGAAGTATAACAATAGGCTCAGAGCCACAGAATGTGCTCTTTTTACCATGTATCTCTTCACTTAGAAGCAGCTGCTTGAAAGGGCAGTGGAATGGCTACAGAAGGCTCAGCTCTAGCACCTGCGAGCAAATACCCTGTGACACTGGGGCTGGATATGGTATATGTGCTATACCCAGAACCAACATATGGTTCTATCTCTCACACAGCCAAAATATGTGGGTCAGGAACTAAGAATGGCTCCACTCAGCATTATCTCTAAGGAATTTTTGCCTTCCATTGCAACCTTGGGTTTGGTGGAAGAACGCTTTCACCAAGGAATAGTCTAGCCCTATTAAATTGAAAGCTAAGCCTACCCACTAGCCATTTGTGGCTCATTAAGCCACCCAACCTAATAAGAGAGTGGTTACTCTCCAAGTAAAGTGACTGATCTGAATTTCCAGGAGGAAACTTGGATGCCATTATAGTGTGGGGAGGAGAATGACATCTGAATTGAGGAGATTCAGTGGGCCATGTCCAACAGTACTAGTCAATGGGAAACTGCTGCCAACTCAATAAAGATGACACTACTACAGGGGCGCCTGGGTGGCTCACTCAGTTGAGCATCCGACTTCGGCTCAGGTTATGATCTCATGGTTCGTGGGTTCGAGCCCCACACTGGGCTCTGTGACTGAGAGCTCAGAGCCTGGAGCCTGCTTCAAGTTCTGTGTCTCCCTCTCTCTGCCCCTCACCCACTCATGCTCTCTATCACTCTCTCAAAAGTGAATAAACATTAAAAAATTTTTTTTTAAAAATGCCACTACTACAGACTTGGATCCTGTGGGAATGAAGGTTTGGGGTACCCTACCAGTAAACAACTATGACCAGCTAAGATGTTGCAAGAGGGTAGGGGAACATATACTAGCTACCAACTTGAGCCAAAAAACTAGCTACAGATGCAGAGACTATAGTACTTTTGTTTTATTTTAGTTTTCTTCTCTGCTCCCTTCTATGAACACTAGCAGTGGTTTAGGTGGGAGTATGAATGAACTGGATGCAGTGAGTGACAGGACTTTGTGTTTCCCCTGAGTCAGGAACAAGAGTTTTATGCCCAAAGTATAAGAGGGACTACTAAGGGACAGAAAGGGAGGACTCTGCTGGTTATTCTTGATTTGTCTTTTCAGACTCATCTCCACCGTGCTCCATGCTCCAGGACAAAGACCTCTATAGCCTGCACCTTATAGGCTCCCTTTGCCTCTAGCAGTGGTTGACTTCATCCAGAGAGGCACTGGCATGGTATGGAGTAGGCAAAGGGGGATAATGACATGTATTTGCTCATCTTGCTCCCTCCTGAGCAGACTGCAGTTTGATAGCTACTGTGTTCCTCTCTCTAAGGCCAAAAACTCCTGAGAGATGATCTTCTCTCCTGTGACTACAACTCTTATGTGGATGAAATGCTGTAATTCTCTCTCAAGTCCTTGGACAAGATTAAATTATCTGAGCCCTAGTTTCCCAATCTAGAAAATGAGGCTAGCAACAGCTACTTCATACGGTTGTTTTAAGAATTCGAGATAAGTGTAAAAGACCTAGCTCTGTGTAGTAGTCAATAAATTGGATCTAATACACAGCAATTTGTTTAAAATAAGTTTTTATTCCTTTGTTCAACAGACACTTATTAAGCACTCATTATGCATTAAGTAATAGAAAGACAGAGAGAAAATCCTACCTGCAAAGAACTTACCTCATGGGAAAGAATGATAAGCAATATAAAAATTTCAATAGTTGGCTAAGGGTGATAGGGTGATGTTACATGTATGCCTGGTACACCATGCAAGCACAGACAAGGGACACAGATGCAGACTGCCATATATTCTCAGCCTAACTAAAAATAAAGCCAGGCAGGTATGGGAGTAGAAGTTTGAAAGAAATCACCCTTGTCTGCCTCAATTTTCTCTGGAAAAAGGGAGCTAAAATCATACACTGGGAAATGAAAATGCTGCTGTGAAGAAAAAAATGAGATTAAATCACTTCCCTGCCCCTCCCTCTGCAAATAACAACAAGAAGAAAGAAATCACTTGCCCAAGCTACTATCGAGTTAATGGGCTAGGATTCAAGTCCAAATTTGACTACCTCCAAAACCTGTATATACTTGTTTGCTATACCACACTGCCTCACCTTAAGTAAGGTGTTCCTTCCCTTCAAGCTAAATCAATCTAGTAACCTCACAATATTTAATATTCAGTGGCTAAGCTTATTACAAGTCAGCTCACAAAAGCTTTACTGACAGGAAAATCAAGGAGAAACCAAAGCATAAAGGGAGGAGGTAACCTGCCCCAGGTGGTGGAGCCAGGATTTGAACTTCAGGACTTTTACCCATTATACCACACTACCTCTATCTAACACATATATGCTCTAAAGAGTCCTCTGGAGATCAATGAAGAAGGCTCATAAACTTATTCTTAAGAGGTCAGGAATGAAACTATGAAAAAGCAACCCTGCTATTACTTTACATTAAATCTATGTCTATTCTGTGAAACTGAAGCAATTAACATTCTGCAAAATCATCTTATGGCCAGGCAGGCAAATAAAACAAAACGAGAAGATGACTGATACAAGAACCCCCACAACTAAAAAGAATAGAACAAAAAGCTATGTTGTTCATGTGGGAATAAAACTTGGAATTTGGGGGGAGGTTCATAGATATGTATGTTAAGCTTTTCAAAAGAAGAATAGGAAAAGAATCTGCCTTCACTCTGCTGCAGAGTCACAATAAAGTCTTGTAGATTGGTTCCCAAGGGCAGCTGGCTGGCCTAAGGCTAGATCATGCGGTTCTAATGAGCCTAAGTTCAGATACTAACCCAGAATGGAAGAACTAACCTTAATCTTCATCCAGTGATGACAAGCCCAACATGACAAACTCAGACAAGTCCAACATGACAAAAAGAAGTGGTCAGATGAGAAAAGAACTTTTGGGGACCAGCCAGACTTTAAGAGGGACAGTGTTTGGCAAAAGTAATCTAACAGCTAGTAAATTATTATACTTATATAGTGGTTCTCCTCAGGGGGAGACCGGGCAATGTCTGGGGATATCCTCGGTTGTCACAACTTGGGGGGCTGCTAGTGGCTACATGTCAAGGATGATGCTAAACATCCTACAATGCACAGGACAAAAGTTATCTAGCCCAAGATATCAATAATGTGGAGGTGAAGACACTAGTATATACTGAGTACTAATGCCAGGCACTATTTTAAGTGCTCACATCTAACCCATCACGTTCTCCTCAAAGAAGCCCATGAGGCAAGTATCTTCATCTCCATTTTACAGATGAAGGAACCTAGGCTCTGAGGTCCACATCCTCACACAACTCTGGATGGCAGCACTGTAATGTGAACATAGCTCTGACCTCAGAGCCTGGTGTGCACACACTCTCAATTTCTTATAACACTACTGCAGGCATTCCCTTCTTCTAAATTACCTTTGGAGATACGGGTTGAAGAGAGGAAAATACCAAGTGTCCGTCAGCTCTCAGGTTACAGAAAGAAAGCCTTGGCATAGGAAAAGCAGTTTTCTGATTCTGCCACCAGGAGGGGTCAGGTTTGTGGAGCACTGTGTCAGGAGTGGCCCATCTTCTTAAAACATCAGAACGTCAATAACTACCAGTGTGGTACGGAGCAGGTTCTGAGCACTGGCCCCATCACAAGGACCATCGTGGGCTAAATTATGAAATAAGGATGACACAAGAAAGGATGCTATCACAAGATATGGTTTTTTGAAGAGAAAGGGAAGGTTGTTTCTTTTTTTAAGCATGAATAGATTTCATTTTTGGGGGGGGCTGTAAAAAGTAGAAATATGGATGAAACACCATGATAGAAAACTGTCCAAATTCATTGAACATCATAAAACTTTGTTGACAAATACTACTTAAAATAGACAGGCTTTTTTTAAAAAAAAATAAGCCTTTTACTTCAATTCCAGTATAGTTAACATTAGTTAAGCTTTTTTTAAAGCATTTTTTCCTTCATCATCATGCCCATCTTTTTGTCCATTTTATGCAATTACTGTCCTGGATCTTGTCCAACTTTGTTTCAGACAGCCAAAAATATGTTTTAGAGAAAATTCAAAGATTCTTCTGCTTTCACCTCTAAATTTAAGCAGAGAAGTTCTGTTTTTTAAGTGTTTATTCTTGAGAGCAAGTGTGTGCACAAGTGTGCACATGTGTGCAAGCAGGGGAGAGACAGAGGATCCAAAGCAGGCTCTGTGCTGACAGCAGAAAGTCAGATGTGGGGCTCAAACTCACCAACCACGAGATCATGACATAAGCCAAGGTCGGATGCTTAACTTCCTACCCAGGTACCCCTAAGCAGAAAAGTTCTTAACCCTGTTTCTTTCACACATCACGGGTACTGTTTGGTACTGACTAGTAGACCCTACCCAAGTTATGAGATAGATACATTTATAAGTATCAGAAACCACTCTTAACTAACACGGTAGAGAGGAGTTCAGTGATTCACACCAAGTCATAAAGGGAAATTAAGAACAATCCTGTTTCAAACGGCAGGAATCAGACCTGGAAGAGCTACAAATTTCCTCCAGCAGGGGGACAAGGACTGGGCGGTGGGTGTTTGGAAACCTTGTTAGGAGGGAACTGACAAAGGAAGAGACAAAACAAAATCCATATACACAGGGATTGGTTTGGAAAATGGGGACTGACCCAGAGAATACGAAAAGGAATCGCATGGGGGTGGGGGCAAGAATTATTCCTGAGAAGACAGGCCAAGAAAGTTGGGTTTCATTTTAAACCACATTAAAAGGACCTTAGGAAATTCTTACTCCTAATTAGTTACTTTACTGAAAGCCTACTGTAATAGTACATAATCTGTATCTGTTTATTTCTGCCTCTCAGAATACTAGCTCCAAACACATCCAAAAGAAACAAAGCACATCTTTGTCACATCTATAAATTAAATTCACTGCAGAACAGATTAAAAATCTAATAGGATGTGCCAATGGAAGATGCATAGTAACATTCTCCCTACACATATCAACATGATGAATCAGTTACAACTTTTCCTGTTTTCCTTCCTAATATATCCTTCCTCTAATTCCCACTCCACCCCCATTTGATTTTTCCCTCACTCTATAATCACAAAGCAGTCCTAGTTTTTCCAAAGTTTATCACATTTCTTATTTGAGGTACCTTCTATTTATTGTTTCTTGATAGATAAAAGTGATTTTAAAAAGTGATAAAAGAATTAGAAATAAAATATGTGTAGAGTATTCAATGTTGGGACACAACACAGAAAAATAATCTGTGACCAACACCTTGACAGGAGTATCCAAAAACCTTGACAAAAGTTACAGGAGTCTGTTGGTTCTCTGAAACTAGCTCACTTAATACAGATAGTTTAAAAAAGGACTGAACGAGGTAAAAGTAACAGCTGACAGTCCTGTTCTCCAGTACTAGAGTCAAAGCTGCCAGGATAAGGAAGAAGGTCCTAAATTTGCTCCAACTGATAACATGTCCCTCCACTGGTTCCAGAACTGACAGGGTAGGGATGTTAAGTGCAACTGCAATGCTCTGCTCTTTCTCAGGCTCCTCAAGTCACTGTCTTGGACTCCCCATTGCCAGAACACCTGCCCTCTTCCTGGAATCCCAAGCTTTTCCATTGGAAGGCACATTCCCAATGTATCTTCCAAAAGGTGGGAATACAGAACACTTCCAAGGATGATTCCTGGACAACTGTGATCACTGGCAGAGTGATGGGTGGATGGATGATTATATGAGGCACAAGAAAACAAACGTGGAATTTTATACAGAACTAGCAGTGGTAAAATACTGCAGGCCCTAGGAAGCCTTGTTCTGGCTGGGGAAATTGGGAGAACTGAGGAGGAACCAAAAACAAAACAACTACCACCCCCTCCCCAAAAAGACAACAATCAATATCGCATTTCATAGTATCTTTAGAGAACCTCCAACCTGACATATCCACTTCTTCTCTAACCCCCTGCAATCCATTATTCATTCCTGCAGTAGGCAGGGTCATTTTCTTAATCCCTATAAACCTGATAATTTCATCCCATTGCTTAAACCCTTTCCATTGCTTCCCTCTGCTCTTAGAATCCAAACTCTGAATTATTGCTATCAGCCTATAAGCACCTGAATGGTCTAACCTTTTCCTACCTCTTCAGTGGCATCCCACCAGTGCCTCCTAACCCACCACTTACTAGGCTCCCGTAGGAACAGCCCACTTCCTAGTTCTCACACACAGAGCACTCTCCCACCTCATCTCTTGTACCTGTGTCCCCTCTTCCCAATGAGGTCTTTGTTCCAATGCCACTTCCTGCAACAAGCCTTCAAGACCACCCTAACTACAGTGCTCCTTTCCCAAAGGAATCTTGTCATCATCCTGGTTCTTTCCATTTTAGCATTTATAATCATCTAAGACTGCAGGTTATTTATTGAGAACCTCCATGACCAGAGTGTAGATATTGTGACTTATGTACTGCTACACACTTATTGATACATATTTAATTTACTCTTTCAACAAACAGGTGGAGGGAGTTTGTAAAAATTCCAATATGCTAAAGTGTGCGAGATCTTCAAAGTAACCAACAGATCATCATTCCTAAATCAGTCTCCTGAATCAACAATTTCTCCCTCTTTACTAGATCAATTCCATTTTTTTTTTTTAATTTAAGGTGTATTTTGAGAGAGAGCAAGCAGACAGGGAGAGAGAGAGAATCCCAAGCAGGTTCCACACCATCAGCACTGAGCCCAATGCGGGGCCTGAACCCACAAACTGAGATCATGACCTGAGGTGAAATCAAGAACTGGATGCTTAACCAACTGAGCTACCCAGGCATCCTTAGATCAATTCCATTATTAAATACACTAATATGCTACAGTATCTTAACAAAATCCTCCTGAAAAGCATAGATTTATTTATTTAACAGACACAAAGTGTTAACCATGTGCTAGAGATATGTAATTAGGCTCTGCCACAACTTTTACTATTTGTATGAATGGTCCTATCTGATAAGCACCCTTAACCAGGCTTTTTAAAAATAAGGAAAACTCAGGATAAACACAGATGCTTATACAGTGTGATAAAGGAAACCTTACTCCAAAGCAAATATTTGGTTTCAAGATTCTTTTTCTGACAGTAAAGCTTTACTGGTTAGCACATAAGAAATTTCCCAAAGGACAAAACTTAGAATCAAAATTAAAAAATATTTAAATCACAGTACCACTTAAACAATAAATTGTCACATATTAGCTTTAAATCCTGACCTTATATTAGCTATTTGTTAGTAAAAATATAAGCAACATTTTACCTTAAAGTTCTAACATTTAAAAAATTGTGACATATATATATATTTTCCCTACCAACTCTTTCTACCAACAGAAACCACAGCTTCATCCTAGGAGTGGTAAAATAAATTTAGTCGACACCTAAAAGTACTCAAAATCAACAAAAAAAGTAAGTTAGGCTAATGCATGCCCTACAATGGGTAAACTCCAGTTGAGGTTTGAGAGGCAATAAGAGAAAAAATTAAATTTCAGAAATGTCTGTAGACTTTAGAGAGACAAGTTTTAATTTAGGAGAAAAAGTCACAAGTAAAATAAAAGCATTCACGCAACTGGAGTATGTGCAAGGATATGTCTGTAATGAAATGAAACAAAATATATTAAACCACATGCTGATATCAAATAAAACCAAAAGCTTCTAACAGTAGATAAATTCAAGTTATATATCTATCACCTTTCTCTGAAGAACAAAAAGCTTCTGGCATGTGTCATCTCCATATACCAGGAAAATAAGAAAAAAGTATGAACATTTTATTAGTTTAAACAATGAAAGGAAAGAAGGTAACTACTTTCAGACCAGAAAGAGGAAGAGAAAATGTTCAGTCTTATCCAGCACAGAAAACAAAGCAGGGAGACAGTATTATTTGTGCACAGAGATGCAAAAACAAAATAAAGCTTAGAAGTAATTCCCCACAAGAAAAATCCAAAGCTGATGTTGCTCCATAAACTGTGTCTTGTCCTAATGGTTTCCTGAGTGAGTTTGTGTATCTTTTTAAACTTCTGCCTGTCCAGCTATGTGGGTGTTGGATATGTTGCTCTCCCTACAGCTCTTCCCTTATGAATCCAGATATTATCTTCATTTGGATCTTTTTATGTAGTACTATATTTCACCCTGCCTTCTTTCTTAATTACTCATACTGTAGAAGTGACTGAAGCTCAATATTTAATGATTTAAAGACCTATAAAATAGAACTTTAAGTTCATCTTTATTTAAAGAAACAAAGAAGTGAGTGTCTTATTTTTTCTTAAAAAAAGGAACTAGAATTTGTGTGTGTATGATTCTTGTCCTCCAGGAGCTTGTATGTAGCAAAAAAGAAAAAGATAAATGCCCAAAGAATTACAATTCAAAGTAGACTGTGATAAATTCTCTCAAAGTATGGAAAGATTCTAGGGGCACTTGGGTGGCTCAGTCAGTTAAGCATCAATTCTTGATTTCGGCTCAGGTCATTATCTCCTGCTTCATGAGATAGACCAGCATCAGGCTCTGTGCTCACAGCACGGGGCCTGCTTAGGATTCTCTTTCTCTCTCTCTGTTCCCCCTCACTTTCGCGCACGCGCGCGTGCACTCTCTGTAAAATTAAATAAACTTAAAAAAATGTATAAAAGCTTCTAGAATTCAGAGAAAGAATAAAACCACTTCCAACTGAACTTATCTAGGTTTCTGGGGTGGTGGTGAAGGAAGAACCTGAAGGCCGGGCACTCAAAGCAGAAAGGGCAGCCAAAGTCCTCAGAACAAATAGGGAATAGCCATTCGTCCCATTTGTCTGAATTCCTGCCTCCTTGCAGGGAAAGACTCACTCCATAAAAACAGAAAGAGAAACAGTCAAGAAACAACATTCACTTTGTGCTTTTACAGGGCATTATCATTAAAGCCTTATTTTATTTTCATATTTACAAGCATAAATTAGAAATCACTTTTCTTACATACAGGAGACAGAGGCTAGAAAAGTGCATTTGAGATCACAAAGAGAACTCTGAATGCCAGGCTTCTCACTCTGGATTTAATTCTCTAGATGAAGATGTAAAGGCATTTGAAAAGGGAACCTGAAAGGCTATAGGTGTAGAAAATGGAATGAAATAGAGGAGGGCTTGAAGAAAGAGGGGTTTGGCAACAATAAGAATGGCAAGTATGCAAAAAATTGACAGGACAAATTAGTCAATTGCTATTTCCATGTGGAATGCCAGGTAGAAGGAGGCATTAACACTGCCTCAAGGTTTTATTCCTAGGTAACAAGGTTTTATTCCTAGGTTATTTCCTAGAAATAACTAGAATTGGGTGGAGGGGAGAGCAGGGCAAAATGACAGTGAATTGGCTTAAGTAATTACTAGCCTTAGCTGAAAATGTCTGCATTAGATGCACACATCTAACACCTTCTGGTGCCAGGCACTGTTTCCAGGGACCTAAGACACAGCAGTGAATGCAACTGGCAAGTACCCCAGCCCTCATGGAACTTACCCTCTAATGGCAGACAAGAGATAATGAACAAGTAAATAAAGAGATAAATATATATTACAGGAAGAACGGGGTTGTACGGAATTTTAATTAGGAGGGTTTACTGAGAGTGTGACATCTAAACAAATACCTAGAGGTAAGGGAGTGAACTACGCAAGAAGCCTGAGAGGAGTCAGCAAGTAAACACCAGTATCTTCAAACAGTCACCCTATGATGCTTTTGAAGTCAGCAGCAATTGCAGTATATCTCTTTGGTGACCCAGTCCTATTTTCTTGGGCTAGCATTCAGTGTTCCACTTCCTGACTCTATCCTACCCAATCAAGAAAACTTCACCAGTAACACAGTGATAACAAACTGCCTAGTAGGTCAATTTGTTTATACTGGCTGTTTATGTTCCCTACATGGGAGAAAAAGACTACATTTTAAAACAACAAAACCAAAGCACTGTTAGAACATGTTTATACAAAGCTTAAGAAGACAACCATCTTGTTCTCAAAGCAATCATTGATGTAGCAATTTTGAGACTTGAGATTTAAATCAAAGGTGCTAAAGAATGATTATGAATCATGCAATTAAGCTACCAAGGAGGATGCTACAGAGAGGAAAACCATTCACAGCACCATAAAACTGTCAAAAATAAAAATAGTATAATTATCGAAACCAGAAGTAGTATCATTCTTTGATTTTATAATTTATTGTTCAGAAGAGCTGAATTCTAGTCTAAGCTATGCCTTTTATTGATTCTGGGTCCTGGGGCCTCATCTTTATCTGTAAAGGGCAGCTGTTGTGATTTTTCACATTCCTTTCGATCTGAGATTCTAGGTGGCTAGTTATGGTTCCTATGATGTTTAGTTTATTTATATATTTGGGTACTCTGGTTTACCTCCTTTTCCAGTAATAGTACAAATAAGCACCCGTCCCAAGTAACACAACTTGTCAGTTCTGTGTAAAAGTGATACGACCTTCTTTTAAACAAACCTGCCAGAGCTTGGTGTTTAAAATGAGGCTACACTCTGCAAGTGCTGCCTTTTCTCATCCCCGTTTAAGAACAGCCTTCAAGACTCTTAAGGCTTCTTTATCATTTGAGAGTGGATTAGATTTGAAACCAGGTGGATGATCACATCTCTGGTAAATGAGAAAAATAATGAGACCTTATGGTGGGATTCAGCCTTTGAAATTCCAAAGGAATCTGCAAGCATTTCTATCAACAACTCTGCGGAAAGGTTTTCCGGTGTTGACGGCTTTGTTAGATTAAAGCCCATCTGAATGCATAATAAAAACAGCCAACGTTAGTGTGGGCTATGCGCCAGGTGGAACTAAGTATTAACTGATTTAATCTCATAACAATCCTATAAGGACGGAACTATCATTATCCTCATTTTATGTATGCAGAAACAAAGTCATAGAGGAATTTGGCAAACTGCCCAACTTTTCACAATTAACAGGTAGATTCAAACTCAGGCATTCTAGCTTCAAATACTCCACAATAATCTCCACAATACGCTGCCTATGTAAACCCTGGAGCTCTTGTTTAAATAACAGTCCCATTACCAGTTGCACTCTTACAGTTCTTGCAAACTGACTAACATGAAGTCAAAATAAAGCTGCACTACAAGTTCACTATCGACTTTCTCCTCCAGTCGTGAACCACGAACTAGAAATGCATTTTAAAGAACACAAAAACCTCAGTACCTGAGGTCTCTCGAGATTTGGGGAGGAGGTGTGTAGAGCAACGCAAATGCTTTCTGTCCTGGAGCTAATGCCGTGAACAAGTGCTGCAAAACTAGAGACAGACCTGCGCCTCTCCCTCTGGGGGTTCACGCCAGGAGGCCGCCCACTCGTACCACGCGCTCCTACTATGCACGGAAGTAGCACAGGGGCGGTTCCAAACAACACCTGGCTCAAACGCGCCCGCGGGAGTACCTCCACCTGGCTCTCGCTACGCCCAGACCCTCCCCCATACTTACCTTCGGAGATCCTCGCCCGACGCATAGCGAGTGGGAAACGCCACCACAGCTGCGCCACAATCAACGAGCCTCGGCGCCGCGCCTCTCGCCCCCAGCTGGGCCAGCCACCCTCCCCGCCTTGGCCCGACCTCCTGGTTCCGCCCCCCGCAGGAGGCCCCGCCCACACAAATAAACGGAACCTTCTCGGCCGCCGGCCCCGCCCACAACTGAGGGCGGGGCTAATGCTCACTCAGCTCCGCCCCGGGCTTTAGGAGGCGGTGGACCGCAGCACAGCTGCAAGCTGGATGCAGCCTCGCGGCCCTAAATAAATAAAGGAGGGGGAGCCTGGGGTGCATGACCCCAAGCAAGGAAGTGCGCGATGCAGGGGAAGGGAAGGGGGAAGGGGGAAGGGAGAGAGCCAAGGGCTAAGATAAGGAAACAGGCTTGGGAGGCAAAAGAGAAGGCGCTCTCCCCAGGTTCCAGCTGAGGTGTAGTACTGGGTGAGACATCTTAAAGCAGAAGAGTTCACTTTTTCAGCTCCATTAGCTAATGAGCTAATCTCATTCTCCTGCAGGTTAGGAGTCACACGCGAATTTAGGGTTCCATGCATGAATAAGGAATAGCGTTTAGAGAAGCAAAGAAAGGAAGCAAATCCTTTACTGATCTCCATCCACATCTCGTTCATTTAAAAAATTCTAGAAAGGACTCTCAGTAAGAATAGCTCCAGACTTAAATTAATGTTAATCATTCCTTCTCAAACAGCTCAGGCACTTTTCATGAGAGCAGACTCATTACACTCAAAACGAGTTTGGCATTAATGCCCATAGTATACTGCTACGAAGTTTGCTACTACAAGTATGGATAAAGGAAAAAATCAGACCACTAAGAAGGAGATACTTTATTAATATATTTGATTTTTGAAGGTGAAAAACTATTTGCAAATCATGTCAAACACTAATTGAATTATGGTGGGGAAACACAAGGCTCACTTCACCAACAGTATTTGCTGAAGGAATTTCAGAAAACAGTAGCAAGAAACCAGCTTAGCTGTGTGGTCTTAAGGGAAGTCACAATATCTAAAGCCTTTGATTTGCTTATCTGTAAAATGAAAAATTATGCCAGGTGACTTCATGACCTGGAAATGCCCTTCCAAACTTGATTTCATCCTGCCAGGCTCAACAATTGAGGGCAAAGGACCATAGGGAAAGTGCTATCCAGTCAGGAGCCACACAGAGAAATTGGGAATTTTTAGAAAAAGCCCCAGGGATCTTTGGCATCACTTCATTTAAGCTCTCTCTTCTGACTTTTCTATTTGTAATAATAATAACTCTTAGCTCAAAACCTCTACTCTTCCCTCTCAATCCTCACATTTGGTCACCAGGTCCTTGGCTTTCTCCATTACAGAGTCTCTTCAATGACCCTTCTCATTTTCACTGCCATCTCTGTATAAAGTACAAATTCAAAGAACTCAAGATCTTAGATCTGACCCTCACCTATTTTTCCTACCTCATCTCTAACTACTCTCTGATAGAAGAGTCTCTCACTGTACAATATCCACAACATACAGCCAACATTCTGGCCACTGAACATTTATATATACTGCCTCCCACCTCAGAATACTTCTCAGTCCTAGCTACCTGTCCAGATTGTGATAGCTCAGCTCAGGTACCTTTCTATACAATAAAATCCTATAACACTTAGGATCTATGCCGCTCAAATGTGGCACTTAACAGTCCTACCTTGTTTTTTCTGTTATTTATAATATTTATCTCCAAAACTAAACTGTAAGCTACTTACTGGATCACCCTAGGTCCCAGTAAATTAAAGAAGAAAAAGCTATTTTCAGTATCTCAAAAAACCTAAAAGAAATTATATAGGCTATTCGTTACCTATACCAGCAAGATTCTGTTTTTTACTTAATTTTTGTTTTTTTTAGGTTTTAAGTAATCTCTACACCCAATCTGGGGTTCAAACTCACAATCCTGAGATCAAGAGTCACATGCTCCCTTGACTGAGCCAGCCAGGCATCCCAAGATTCTCTGTTTTTATCTGAAATTATATGACACTGAAATAACACCAATTACTTCATGTTAACCAAAGCTTTGATGGGCAGTTACATGTGACTGATTTTAAAAAAGGGAAAACAGGGGCACCTGGGTGGCTCAGTTGGTTAAGCATTCAACTTCAGCTCAGGTCCTGATCTCACAGTTTGCAAGTTTGAGCCCCCCCATCAGGCTCTGCTCTGACAATGAAGAGCCTGCGTTGGATTCTCTCCCTCTCTCTAAAAATAAATAAATAAACTTAAAAAAAAAGGGGGGGTGGAGGGAACAGGGGCACTTTCCTGGCTGTCAGTAGAGCATGTGACTCTTGATCTTAGTTGGGGTCTTAAGCTCAAGATTTCCAAGTCTCACTTTGGGCATAGAGATTACTTTTAAAAAGTGGGGGGATAAATTACTATTAAATAAGACTTGTTTTTAAGACTGAATCTATGACATTCACAGAGGTACATAAAGATGAAAAGTAGCTAACACATTCTTTTGTCACCGCATTGCCAAAAAAAATGCTATACCCATAGTAAGTGCTTAAAAATATATTCATTAGTCTATGATTATTTTCAGCTTTATTAAGTCCTCTCTTTCCTTTGCTTTAATTAAAATGCTGATCTTTTCTTTCCATGCAAATATGATTGCAGGAGCTTCCCCTTAAATTTCAAATAAATTTTTAAGAATAAGATAAACAAGAATCACATTGCACTGCTTGGAGTTGGACTAGAAAGGTATTTAGTGTCCCAGAAATAAACCCTGAAATCACAGTAAATTGCCTATTTTAGGGGGTCCTACATAGTACTAATATCTTTAGAGAGTAAATTTGCCTTAATTGCAACCTTACCCAGATGACAAAAGTAGAAGCAGAACCAAGTTTTCAGAATGACTACCCAGTAAGAGTGAAAACTGATTTGCAATCTATCAATGGCCCCTGTGTTTTGAAAATGTCACTGGCATGTTTAAAGGAAGCCCCAGAGCTCTGAAGTCTGGCCCAAACAATCTATAAATCACTATTCACAACAAACCTTTATAATATTTTGGGTGTTTAATAAGTATTAAGTAGGCAGATTAAACAACAGTCACACTTCATTTTACAGACTGGTTGTACCAGAGGCAACTGGTTATAGACTCTCGGAATGTTTCTCTTCCTCTTCTCAAAATGTGAAGTGACTATGAAGATTGGAGCCTTGGGGAACTTCTGAATCCGGCCAAGATATGATAACAAGGACCATATTTACTCTCCCACCTGACCACCACCACCACCACCACCACCAACAAAAAGGACCTAGACAAAATATATAAAACAACAGTTTTCAAGATACTGGATATTAGGCAGTGAAGGAGAATGATGCCTCAGAGATGGAAAATGAACAAGATTTGCCCCAGCTTATTATCTTCAGAGGATTTACAGGCCATGGCAATAAAAGAGGAACTGCAGGAGCTCTAAGTCCAAGAAAAACAAGACAGCTAGAGTTCACAACTCAGATATGGGAGATAAGATAACAACATAGAGAATCCCAGAGATCTGCGGAGGGTCTTCCTTGATAATTCAATAGTGCTGATCAGTGCATACCTGCACCCAAGGTCAAGAAAAGAACAAACTGTCTCAGCATTAGAAGGAAAAGTACTGGGCATTCGCAGAGGGCCAGGAATAGTGGCTATTCATATCAGGCCAACTAGAAACCTCCCAATTCAATGAGGTAGAGTATTGGAAGCATTGGCTTAGTACTGGAGAGTAATTAGCCCTAGATTAAATGCTGCTTTGGTGCTGCCAAAAAATAAAAGATCCAAAAGGATCTAACTATTTTAAAGTAATTTAACTGCATCTGAAATAAAAATTCAGATGTTTATAGAAACACAAAAATATTCAGCACCCAATAAATTGAAATTCACAGCATCTGCCATTAAATCAGATATTACAAGGCATGTCAAGAAACAAAAATATGACCCACAACTAAGAGAAAAATCCATCACTAAAACTAACCAGTCACTGACACAGATGTTAGAATTAGCAGAGAAGAACATTAAAACAGTTATTTTATGGTAATATATTGAAAAAATTAAGTAGAGACAAGGAAGTTATAAAAATTTTCTACATCTGACTTTTAGAGATGAAAATAACAATCTCTAGGGGCACCTGGGTGGCTCCGTCGGTTGAGCATCTGACTTCAGCTCATGTCATGATTTCACAGCTTGTGAGTTCGAGGCCTGCGTCAGGCACTGTGCTGACAGCTCAGAGCCTGGAGTCTGCTTTGGATTCTGTGTCTTCCTCTCTCTCTCTGCCCCTCTCCCACCCACACCCTGTCTCTCTCCCCTTTAAAAATAAAACATTAAAAATTAAAAAAAAAAAAAAACAAGCAGTCTCTAAGGTGAAAAATACACTAGATGGGATTAACAGAAGAATAGACATTGTAGAAGAAAGCGTTAGTGAACTTGAAGACACGCAATATGAAATTTCCAAGATGAATTATAGAGAGAAAAAGGATTTAAAAAGAAAAGGGGGTGCCTAGGGGGCTCAATTGGTTGAGTGTCTGACTCTTGACTTAGGCTCAGGTCATGATCCCAAGGTCATGGAACCGAGCTCTGTGTCAGGCTCCATGCTCAGCATGGTATTCTCTCTCCCTTTTCCTTTGCCCCAGTCCCCAACTTGCACGTGCTCATGCACACTCTCTCTCAAAATAAAAAAATGTTTTTCTCTCTAAAAATAAAAAAAAGTTTTTAAATAAAAAAGAAAAGAGAATCAATAAGCTATGGCAAACCTTTAAGCAGCCTAATATACTTGTAGTTGGAAAGGAGAAAGAAGGGTTTGGGGAAGGGTATCAGAAAAGACAGTTAAAGAAATATGACTGGTATTTTCAAAATTTGAAAATAAAAAAGAAAAGAGAATCAATAAGCTATGGCAAACCTTTAAGCAGCCTAATATACTTGTAGTTGGAGAGGAGAAAGAAGGGTTTGGGGAAGGGTATCAGAAAAGACAGTTAAAGAAATATGACTGGTATTTTCAAAATTTGATGAAAATTATAAACCCACAGATCTGACAAGCTCAATGAACCTAAACACCAGAAACATGAAGAAAACTACACCAAGATATTTCATAATACAATTACTAAAAACCAGTGATAAGCAAAATCTTAACAGCAGCCAGTGGGGGAAACACATGCTATATATGGAGAAACAAGAGATGAAAAATTTCTTCTCAGAAATCGTGCAAGAAAAAGACAGCGGACCAACATCTTTGAAGTACAGAACAAAAAGCTAAAAACCTAGAATTCTATACCCAGCAAATAATATCTTTCAAAACTCAAGATAATATATTTTTTTTCAGATGCACAGAAGCTAAAAGACCATAACCAGAAGACTTGCACTACAAGAAATGTTAAAGGAAGTCCATATGATAGGCAGAAAATGACTCCATATTTCTGGAAATATAGATATACACTAGGAATGAAGAACACTAGAAATAATAACAATAGAGGTGTTGGGTTTTTTTTATAATTTGAATCTTTTTAAAAGATAACAAATGTTTAAACAACAATAGTAATCATTTATTGTGGATTTTGTGGCCTATATGTAAGTAAAATGTATGACAACAATAGCATAAAGGTTGTGAGGAGAGACATGGAAGTATATTATTGAAAAGTGTATTCTATAATTAACTGTAAGCATCCTATAAGTGATATGGCATAATTCATTTGAAGATAGACTGTGATAAATTAAAGATATATACTTAAACCCTAAAATAGCCATAAAATAAAGGGAGAAAAGGAGTTACAACTAAAAAGTCAACAAAGGAGGAAAAAATGGAAGCATAATGCTCAATCCAAAATAAGGTAGAATAATAGGAAAAAGGACACAAAGAACAGATAAGACAAATAGAAAACAAACAAGAAGACAGACATAAACTTAACTCATATCAATAATAACATTAAATGCAATAGTCAAAACAACCCAATTAAAATTTGTCTTACTGGCTGAATAAAATAAGACCCAACTATATTTCACCTACAAAAAAACTATACTTCAAAAATATGAAGACACAAAGTTAAAAGTAAAAGGATGAAAAAGATACACCATGCTAACACTAGTCAAAAGAAAGCTGGAGCAGCTAAAATAATATCACAATAAAGTAGATTTCAGAGCAAATAATACTACCAGGGAAAGAGAAGATCATTTCATAATTATAAAGGGGCCAATGAGGACACAAAAGTCCTAAATATTTTATGCACCTAATAACAGAGCTTCAAAATAAATGATAAAAAAACTGAAACAACTTCAAGGAAAAATAGGCATATCCTTTTTGGGGGGGATTTTTAAAAAATCTTCATGATAATAGCACAAGTAGAGAGAAAATCGGCCAGGATACTGGCTTAGTCCATTTGGATTGCTGTAACAAAACATCACAGACTGTATAGCTTATAAATGACTGAAATTTAATTCTCATGGGCTCTGGAGACTGAAAGTCTGAGATCAGGGTGCCAGCATGGTTGAATAAGGGCCCTCTTCATGGTCTATGGCTAGCACCTTCTGTGTCCTTATCTGATAGAGGGTATCTTTTTGTAAGAGTATTACTCCTTTTTTTTTTTTTTAAGTTTATTTACTTATTTTTGAGAGGGGGAAAGAGAGAGAGAGGAGACAGTGAGAGAAAATCCGAAGCAGTCTCCACACTGTCAGCACAGAGCTCGACTTGGGGCTCAAACTCACAAACCACAAAATCATGACCTCGGCCTGAAAACAAGAGTTGGGCACTTAACCAACTGAAGCACCCAGGTACCCCTAGAGTGCTAATCCTATTCATGAGGGCTCCCAAAGGCCCCACCTACTAATACCATCATCGCTTTTGGAGGTTAAGATTTCAACATATGAATTTAGGGGTAGACACAAACATTCAGACCATAGAAAATATAAAAGACCTAAACAACACTATTAACCATCTTAACTGACATTTACAGATCACTACAAGACACAAGAATATAATTCTTTTCAAGTACACATAAGACATTTACCAAGATGGACCATACAATGGGCCATAAAATAAGTTTCAATAAATTTATTAGGATTTAAGGCATACAAAAACTATGTTCTCTAACTGCAATGAAATTAAATTAGAAATCAATAACAGAAAAACATCTGGAAAATGTCCAAATATTTGAAATCAAAATATACAATTCTAAATAACCCATGGGTCAAAGGAGAAATCAAAAGGAAAACTAGAAAATATTTTGCACTATATATCAAAATTTGTAGACAGCACTAAAGTAGAACTTAAGAGGTAATACCCATAATAAAAAAAGAAAGTTCTTAAATCAATGACCTCAGATTCTACCTTATTAAATAAAAAAGAGCAAATTAAACCAAAATAATGTAAAGAAAGAAAGAAATTTATCAGAGTACATCCAATGACAAAGAGAAAAATCAATGAGACCAAAAGTTGATTAAAAAAAAAAAAATCAGTCAAATTGCTAAACCAGACTAATCAGCACACACACACAAAAGACTGAGAAAGGGGGTTAGGTGCCAAGGGATGCAGGCAGCCTCTAGGAGCTGGAAAAGACAAGGAAAGGAATCCTCTCCTAAAGCCTCCAGAAAGAAGACAGCCCTGCTGACTCCTTGAACTTAGCCCTCTGAGACCTCCTCTGCTGGATTTCTAAACACATAAGTATAAGATAATAAAGTTGTGTTGTTTTTAAGCCACTAAGTTTGTGGTAATTTGTTATGGCATCAATAGAAAACTAATACATGTGGAAATACCAAGAAGCTAGAAAAGTCAAAAAAGGATTTAAACAGAACAAAACTACCTGATACTGAGGACTTATAAAGCTCTCATAATTGTCATAAAGGTAGACAAATAGATCATTAGAACAAACTAGACAGTAAATAGAGATTTGTGACCTTATAGAGAGAAATTGCCGGAAGTATCACTACCAGTCAATAAGAGAGAAGACTTAAATCTAGCTCCTCAACGTTAAGTCCTAAACTCTTTTCACTATAACTGGTTTTTCATACAAGCTTATATCTGAGTTTCATCCTCCATACAGCTGACTACAATATACTTAACCTGAAGCCTGACCTCTTTCCTCAGCTCTAGTTCCAAATTTCCAAGTACCTGCTATATATCTTCCACCTGAAAATAAATGAATGCATGGTTTTCCCTCCATGCCTGTTGTATTAACAGCACTACAATTTACTCAGCTACCCATGTTCAAACTTTGGATTCCTCTTTGACTTCTCCCTAGATCTCCCTCCCTTTCCTTTCCTTTCTCAGAGCCTCTGATAATTTTGTTTTCTTAGGTTAACATCCTTTCTTTTGTCTGCCTCCCATTTCCCAGAGGCTAACTCCTCATCATTCAGGTCTTGTTTAAATAGCTGTTCTTCATCAAGACCTTTCCTATCTAAAATAGGCCCTCCTCTGTGATCTCTGTAATAGCAGCTTGTTCATTTTCTTCATAGCACTGATCACAGTTTGCTCTTTATTTCACTGTTTATTGTTCCCTTGTTCCTGCCCCATTAGAGTTCAAGGTCCATGAAAGCAAAATAACATATCCATCTTATTCACTATAGCATCCTCAGGGCCTGGAGCATATAACAATGGGGTGCAAATCATTAAACGAACAGACCATTACTTCAGCCCCTTCAAGTCTGCTTCCATAGTCTCTGGTATTTGTCCCTTCTCCTTCACCCCAAAAATATAGGTCTGAGCCTTCCTGTTGTGCTAACTTTTTAAATGGTCTCCCAGAACTCCTCTCTTTTCCTTCTTTTTATCCATATTGTAGAATGTCGTCTAAGACAATTCAATTCTAGTCATATAATTTTCTCTGTTCAAAATCCTGTAATGATTTTAATGAAATCTTTATCAAAACTCTAACAGCCTTGTTTTGCAGAAATGGAAAAACTGATTCTCAAATTCATATAGAATTGCAAAAGGCCCTATATACCCAAACAATATTGAAAAAGAATAAGGTCTCACACTTTTGATTTCAAAACTTACCACAAAGTTATAGTAATCAAAATAGTATGGTAACAAGCACAAAGATAAGCCTATAAACCAGTGGGATAGAATTGAGTCCATAAATAAGCCTATAATCCATGGCCAAGTAATTTTCAACAAGGATGCTAAGATCATTCAATGGGGAAAGGGCAGTCTCTTCATAGAGTGGTTGGCCACCTGGGTATCCACATGCAAAAAAAAAAAAAAAAAAAAAAAAAAAAATGAAGTTGGATCCCTACTTCACACTCTATATAAAAACTGGGGAAGAGCCAAGATGGTAGAACAGCATGGAAGTTTTTTGTGTGTCTCGTGTCCATGAAATATAGCCAGACCAACACTAAACCATCCTACACACCTAGAAAACTGATTGGAGGATTAACACAACAATCTGCACAACCTGAACCACAGAATTCAGCAGAAAGAGAAAAAAAATCATTTTTATTTTGAATTTTTATTAAATATATTTTTCTTTAATTTTTTTACTATAGTTTTTACTTTTGTGTAAATTTTTTCAAATTCTATCTTACTTCCATCACTCTATTTTAGTCTACTTCAGTGTATTCACCTTTTCAAATTTTCAAACAATTTCTTTGTTTTCTTTTTCCTTTTTTTTTTCTCTTTTTTGTTTTTTTTTTTCTTTTTCTTGAATGCAGAAAGTGAAAAACTTCATTTTTACTTTCAATTTCTATTAAAAATATTTTTCTTTAATTTTTTTACTATATTTTTTGCTTTTATGTAAATGTTTTCAAACTCTATTTTACTTCCATCGTTTTATTTTAGTCTACTACAGTGTATTCAGTTTTTCAAATTTTCAAACAACTTCTTTTTTTCTCTTTTTTCTCTTTTTTGTTTCTTTTCTTTTTCTTGAATATAGAAAGAGAAAAAATTCATTTTTATTTTTAATTTTTATTAAAAATGTTTTTAATTTTTTTCCTACTATATTCTTTACTTTTGTGTAAATTTTTTCAAATTCTATTTTACTCCCATCATCTCATTTTAGTGTACTTCAGTGTATCCATTTTTTCAAATTGTCAAACGACTTCCTTTTTTTTTTTCTTTCCCCCCCCTTTTTTTCTCTAATCTGTCAAACCACTTTCAACACCCAGACCAAAACACACCTAGGATCTAGCATCATTTTTCGATTTTTTTTCGTGTGTGTGTGTGTGTTTTTAATTTTTTAACTTTAATTTTTTAATTTTAATTTTTCTACCTCATTAATTCCTTTTCTCCCTTCAAAATGACAAAATGAAGGAATTCACACTCTATATAAAAACTAACTCAAGATGGATCGATGACCTAAATACAAGAGCCAAAGTTATAAAAATCTTAATAAAACATAGAGATGAATATTCATGAACTTGGATTTGGCAGTGGATTCTCAGATATGACCCTAAAAGCATGAGCAACAACAACAAAATAGATAAATTGAACTTCATAAAAAATTAAAATTAAAAATTAAAAACCTTTGTGAATCAGGGGCACCTGGGTGGCTCAGTTGGTTGAGCATCCAACTCTTGGTTTTGGCTCAGGTCATGATCTCACGGTTCATGCATTTGAGCCCTGCATTGGGCTCTGTGCTGACAGTGCAAATTCTCTCTCTCACCCTCTCTCTCTGCCCTCCTCCACTCTTTCTCTCTCTCTCCCTCTCTAAATAAACTTAAAAAAAAACCTTTGTGAATCAAAGATCATTATCAAGAAAGTGAAAAGACAACCTATGGTGTGGGAGAAAATATTTGCAAATCATGTTTGATGAGTCTAGTATACAGAATATATAAAGAACTCCTATAATTCAATAACAAAACGATAAATAACAAGGGTGCCTGAATGGCTCAGTTGGTTTAGCATCTGACTTGGGCTCAGGTCATGATCTCACAGTTTGTGGGTTTGAGCCCCATGTCGGGCTCTGCTGACACCTCAGAGCCTGGAGCCTGCTTCAGAATCTGTGTCCCTCTCTCTCTCTGCCCCTTCCCCACTCATACTCTCTCTCTCTCTCAAAAATAAATAGACATTTTTAAAAAAGATGAATAACAATTAAAAAATGGGCAAAGGACCTAAATAGACATTTCTACAAAGAAAATATATAAATGGCCAAGAAGCATATGAAAAGATGCTCAACATCATTAGTCATCAGGAAAATGCAAATTAAAACCACAAAGAGATACCATGTCACGCACACTAGGATGGTAATAATTTTTAAAAAGTGGAAACAAAGTGTTGGCAAGAATGTTAAGAAACTGGAGCCCTTGTATATTGTTGGTAGGAACGTAAAATGGTGCAGTTACTGTGGAAAACAGTTTGTCAGTTCCTCAAAAAAGCTAAACACAGAATTACCATATGACCTGGCAATTCCACACCTAGATATATACCCAGAAGGACTGAATACCTGTGCCCAAATAAATATTTACATGTGCATGTTAACAGCTGTACTATTTACAATAGCCAAAAGACGGAAACAACCAAATATCCATCAATGGATGAATGGGTAGGCAAATTGTGCTATATATATTCAACAGATTATTATTCAGTCATAAAAAGGAGTGAAGTACTGACACATGCTACAATATGGATGAACCTCAAAAACATTATGCTAAGTAAAAGAGGCCTGTCACAAGAAGTCACATCCTGAATAAATCCACTACTTGGAATAGGTAGATCTACAAAAATAGAATGCAGATTGGTAGTTGCCAGGGGCAGGAGGGATGAGGGAATGGGAAATTACTGCTTAATGGACATGGGGTTTAACTCGGGTTAAGAAAATGTTTTAAACTAGACAGAAGTACTGGTGGTACAACACTGTAAATATACTAAATGTCACTGAATTGGTCATTTTAAATGGTTAGTTTTATGTTATGTGAATCTCACTTTAATTTTGTGAAAAACGCCTTAACAATATCCCACTGATGACTGAATAAGATCTTCTCAGCCTAGCCTCCTAGATCCTACGTATCTGACTATCATATAACCTACTTCCCCTTTATGCCTCCCATTCTCCAAGCAAAACAAGCCTTTTCCTTTATTTACATGTAACACAGAACTTCATTTCTCTACTTATATAAGTCCTGCTCTTCTTTCATGGCATTATTCAAATACAAGCTCCTTCAAAAGTTTTTCTCAATCTTTCAATGGGGAATCTCTCTTTCCTGTAAGCCCTTAGGAGAATTTTATCTGTACCTCTTTCTTTCTACCTCAGAGTTATTTATTGTTTTTCCCCTATTAGTCAATAATTGTCAGCAAGATCCATATGTGATTCGCCCTATTATTTCCAGGGTCCTTAGGATATTCTTACACGGATCAACCACATAATATTTATTGAAGGAAAAAGATTAATATAAATTTCTACATATGAATCCTCTTGGCTTCCATTATAGAATTGGAGATGTGTTTTTATGCGAATATATTTGACTCTAGCATGTCTAAAACACTTTAAAAAATCACATAAATAGGTAATATTACAGTTTCCTGATGAAACAGTTATAAACACATTTCTGAACACTAATAGGAAATAACTAGACCTATTTGCATCCTTGACAATAATTGCTAATGTTCGTTTTTGTCTTTTTGAGGGGGAGAGACAGAAGCGGGTAGAGACAGAGGGAGAGAGAGAATCCTAAGCAGGCTCTGCACTGTTAGTGCAGAACCTGGATGTGGGGCTCAAACTCACAAACCATGAGATCATGACCTGAGGCGAAATCAAGAGTCAGTTGCTCAACAAACTGAGCCACCCAGGCACCCCAATAATGTTCTTAATAGTATGAGTCAAAATAATAATAGCTAACAGTCATATATCACTTTTACATATACTAATATTCACAGTAAGCTTATGAGCTATGTTCTTAATAATAATGTTCTTAATAGTATGAGTCAAAATAATAATAGCTAACAGTCATATATCACTTTTACATATACTGATATTCACAGTAAGCTTATGAGCTATGCACAACTATCATCCCCATTTTACAGGTGAAGAAACACTTACAAAGCCAAATCACTTTGCTCAATGTCACTTGCTATTAACTGGCAGATCAGGGATTAGAATCTGGCTACTTTCGTTCCATAGTACATGCTGTTAACCACTATGCTACATCACCTTTCTATAATGACAACTTACCCATGTATAATAAAACGGCTTTGAAAGGTCAATGAGTTTCCAAGAAAAAACCCACTG
Organism: Panthera tigris; assembly: GCF_018350195.1. Taxonomy (NCBI): domain Eukaryota; kingdom Metazoa; phylum Chordata; class Mammalia; order Carnivora; family Felidae; genus Panthera; species Panthera tigris. The sequence goes on along the minus strand of NC_056676.1, from coordinate 17,404,490 downwards.
CTAATATTCTAGAGTAGGTTAATATGAAACTTTTACTGTTTTCTCAGACTTTGTCTCTGGAATTTTGAGATGGCAGATAACTTTTAGAAATAAACTTGATTCCATTGTACTGAGATATACTGACTAAGAAACAAAGTTGAAGCAGGAACACAACATAATGCACTATTAAAGATATAATGACTGGGACACCTGAGTGGCTCAGTCGGTTGAGTGTCCGACCTCGGCTCAGGTCATGATCTCACGGTTAGTGGGTTTGAGCCCCACGTCAGACTCTGTGCTGACAGCTTGCTCAGAGAAAGAAGTCTGTTTTGGATTCTGTGTCTCCTTCTCTCTCTGCCCCTCCCCCACCTGCACTGTCTCTGAAAAATAAATGTAAAAAAATTTTTTTAAAATAAAGACATAATGACAAATGAACTATATAATAAAGGGACACAGTAGACGTTTAAGTACACCCCTGGGACTATACATTTACTGAAATATAAAGGCACCTGAAACTTAAAAAGAAAGGCTGATAAGTATAATTTCTGATAATACAACTTTTAAATGTTATTTTCTGAATCCCAAATTCCATATAATTCTTACATATAATAGTTCTTATATATCTTGTGTTTATTTAAAAAAATTTTTTTTAATGTTTATTTTATTTTTGAGACAGGGAGAGACAGCATGAACAGGGGAGGGTCAGAGAGAGAGGGAGACACAGAATCTGAAACAGGCTCCAGGCTCTGAGCTGTCAGCACAGAGCCCGACGCGGGGCTCGAACTCATGGACCGAGAGATCATGACCTGAGCCGAAGTCAGACCCTCAACCGACTGAGCCATCCAGGCGCCCCTCTTTTGTTTAAACCCATGTTGGTTTACATAAATATTAATGTTATAGTGAAGAGACCTAACTCTATAAAAGAGAATTAATGACCTATGATATAATTACATTGAAGCCCTATACAGCAATGGGCCAGAGAAAATAAAATTCAATAAACAACAATTAGGGGTTATTTATCTTAGAAAGGAAATAAAATCTTTGAATTTGACATCCAATTGAATCCTTTCTCAACTCTCAGAAGTCATATCTTTTCTATTAATCTTGTATGCAGAAAATCATCTATTAATGATGTGCTGAGTAATTTTATTTGACACTGGAATTTGAAATAAGCCTTTGGGTTTAAATTTGCCTCAAATGATTTATATGATCTGGTTACTAATTTTTAATCCATGATTAATTACGCATATTTCTTTTAAAAGACTGCCTAATTCAGATTCCATTAATGGAGACACAGACTACGAGAACATTTTTTATGCATTCTTTTGTATGCTAAAGGGGAAAATTATTTTCCAGTGTATTTTCATGATTCAATACACTATGTCATAAATAGGTGATTTTTTTTTTTCCAGTTTGGGTCCCAGAGCTTAGCACTAACAGCTTCATTCATATGAATTTCCTTTCTAAAGATTTTAACGTGGGTTTACCATTAACCTCATTAAAACACTCACAAGCTCTCTTCCTTTATAATTTTTTTCTAGTCATATCAAATTTATATCCAAATACTTATATCTTTTAATAAGAGAATAACAGAAACACAAAAAAGATGACATGACAACCAAAATAATTTACAGATAAAGGGAAAAAGGGAAGAAGAGAAAGGCAACTGTTCTTGATTCTAAACCCTTGATCTGATACCATGATTTATAAATTACTAATTGATTTAACTAGTGTCTCCATTAATTGATGACTAACATTTTATTTGGCAAACAGTATAATAAAAATTCAATTTAGGGGCACCTGGGTGGCTCAGTCAGTTGAGTGTCCACTTCTTTTTTTCTTATTTTAATTTTTTAAGGTTTATTTATTTTTGAGAGAGACAGCACGAGGGAGGGAGGGGCAGAGAGAGACAGGGAGACACAGAATCTGAAGCAGGCTCCAGGCTCTGAGTTCAAACTCACCAACTGCAAGATCATGACCTGAGCCGAAGTCAGACACTTAACTGACTGAGCCACTCAGGCGCCCTATCCAACTCTTGATTTCGGCTCACATTATTATACCAGGGTCATGGGATTGAGTCCCATGTCAGGCTCTGCGCTGAGTGTGGAGCCTGTTTAAGTCTCTCTTTCTCTCTCTCTCCCTCTGCCACCTCCCCCACTCACACGTGCGCACGCTCTCTAACTAAAAAAAATTTTCAATTTAATTCAGCAAGTATTAATTACCTAGTATACTAGGTATACTGCTCTCTACTGGGCTCTATGTATAGTATATCAAGTGTATAAAATGAAAATTTCAATCCCCCTGTGTATCATTGACAGAACAAGAAACAAAGGTTATTAAGTATAAACTATATTTACTACAGTGAGGGGGAGGGAAGATGCTATGAGAGCTCAGATGTCATGTATTCTAATTATTTGTTCAAAGACAATGTGCAAAGTTAACAAAAGTCAAGAAAGAAAAACATAAAGTTTATTATTTACATACATGGAGGGAAATATAATAGGAACTAAAAGCAGAAAAGATTAAAAATAAAAATGGCTCTTTCTCAAAGTTAAACAAATAGACCTAACCAAATTGATTAGAGGAATTATTTTAAGTCACTTCAAACAGTACAGCTGACTCCCAAACAATGCTGGGGGTTGGGGACACCAATAGCCCCCATTCTGCAGTTGAAAATCCATGTATAACTTTAGACTCCTCAAAAACTTAACTACTACTAAGCTACTGTTGACTGTTGGTAATTGCCTAACTGGTAACAGCCAATTAACACTTATTTTGTATGTTATGTGTACTATATACTATATTCTTTCAATAAAGTAAGCTAGAGAAAAAAATGTTATTTAAAAAAGCATAAGTACTGTATTTATTGAAAAAAATCTGCATATAAGTGACCTGTGCAGTTTGAACCCATGTTGTTCAAGGGTCAGCTGTGTATTCCTGGTGGGATAAATCCCAAAGACAAAAAAGAACTGTAAAGAAAATCTTAAACTCGGGGAGCCTGGGTGGCTCAGTTGATCAAGCATCCAACTTTGGCTCAGGTCACAATCTTGTAGTTTGTAAGTTCAAGCCTTGCATAGGGCTCTGTGCTGGCAGCTCAGAGCCTAGACCCTGGTTCGGATTTTGGGTCTCCCTCTCTCTCTGCCCCTCCCCCACTCATTCTCATTCTCTCTCTCTCTCTCTCAAAAATAAATAAACATTAAAAAAAATCTTAAACTCTATCCAAGCAATCATATGTTGGTAACGGTATTATTATTCTGAGACTGTGTTTGTGTTGTGGGATAAATAAAATGAGTAATTATCTTTGTGTCTTTAAAAACCAAGGATTTTGATGTGAGAGAGAGGAGATATATAGAAGAGATCAATTTTTAAAAAACCCAAAACACAAAAAATCTATAGTACTGAATTTCACTTGGAAATAACATTATGAATATATTTTGTATTTTACTTTTAAAATATATGCATATATGTATTACCCAGGTTTGATGCAGAAAAGACCTAATATCAATCATCTCAGAGAAATGAGCACCTACAGCACCTAGATAGTGGTCTCTAGACATTTTCCACTAAAATAAACCAGGGCTCCTTATAGGATCAGCAGATTGCAGATCTGGGTCGGGAAATACACAAAGTGAGCCTGGAATGTCTTAACTTCCTTACTTCTGGTATGGTATCAGTGAGTACTATAGTCATGTCAAAGGCCTCAGGGCCAATTCAGAGCTAAGCAAAGATGGAAAAATCAAGCATAAAAAAGAATTAATGACTATGGTGAACTAAAACACAGTGAATGTTAAATACAGGAGTTTATAAAGACACTAAAAAATACAAAACAAACCTCATGGATTACCTATAAGTGATATTAAGGAACTAAATCTTTTTTTTTTCTTTTTTAACTGGTAAATCAATGGTAAGAATCGAACCTTTATACTGCCTTTCCAATACAAATTACACCCCAAGGTAACGAAATAGTCGATGAGGGGAAGCTGCTTTTTACAGAATAATTCTAGCTAATGAATAAAGCAGACAGAATTAGAATATGACCATTTTGCAAACTCTAACAAGTTAATGCATCTAGGCAATGATCATCAATGACTGTTCACCTTACAAAAGTACAGCCAACCAGACATTTTTTATGAATCCTGATAGAAAAACATACCACCACTTACAGAGGATTCTCGCCAAAAAATTTGAACCCAAATCTCATCAAGTTTCTACTTCTAACTTCCAATTTATAAGAAATACAAGGGCTAGAGATACATGATAAATGACATTTTAGGGATGCAATCAGCAAAATTTAGTGGGAAATTATATAGGACAAATGACCTTGTTTCTTCATGATGTAAGCTATAAGGGAAAAATGAAAGGCAAGAAACACTTAGATTAAAAGACTGAAAAGATATATCAACTACCAATTATATAGATATTATTTGAATCTCAATTGGACTAAACAAACTGAAAAAATTATGAGGTAACTAGGGAAATTTAAATATGACTGGATATCTAATGACATTAAGAAATAATTGTTTTTTAAGATACAATGTTTCTGTTATGTTTCTGAAAAGAGTCTGTATTTTAGACATACTGCTGAAATATTTAAGGATGAAATGACCTGATGTCGCAGATTTGCTTCATTATAGAGACAGGAAGAGAGGGTGATTAGCTGAATGAGATTTAGCTGTAAGTATGTAACTGTTGAAAGTGGGAAACATGTTTATAATAGCTAATTATACTTCAGATTACTTTTGTATATGTTGAAATTTTCTATAATAAAAAGGTTTCTTTCCTTAAAACAGTGTTTGCTTCAGAGGACTGGTGAGGTGGGGGAGTGTTTGTTTTTCATTATAAGCCTTCCTATACTATTTGGTTTTTTTTTTAATTTTTATTTTTAGATACATACATATATTTAATTTCTAAGGAAACAGTCAAATAACAAGATATACACATATGTTAACAGGGGCACCTGGGTGGCTCCGTCGGTAGGTAAAGTGTCTGACTCTTGGTTTTGGCTCAGGTCATGATCTCATGGGCGGGAGACTGAGCCCCACATCAGGCTCTGTGCTGGGTGTGGGCCCTGCTTGGGATTCTCTCTTTCTCCCCATCTCTTTCTGCTCCCTCTCTCTCTCAAAATAAATAGATAAGCTTTTTAAAAAATAATAAAATAAAAATGTTTAAAAAAAGAAATACATATATGTTATAAATTTAATCAGTCTATGGTGATCTAGGTCTAAAATGAATAGTATACACGAGCAGTTTTCAAAGTATAGTCCGTGGATCCCTGGAAGGCCCTATGACCCTTTTGGGGGGGATCTGTGAGGTCTATTTTCATAATAAGATGTTATTTGCGTTTTTCACTGATTTGCACTGATGGTGCAAAAGTAATAGTAGCTAGAACTGCTGGTGCCCTGGCATGAAACAAGGCAGACTCATTGCTTTACTACTCATTATTTTCCTCACCATTACTCACTTGGAGTTTAAAAAGAGGGGGAAAAAAATCAAGTTCACTTAAGGATATCCTTGAAAAAGCAATAAAAATTTTATTAAATCTTGACCTTTGAGTACATTAGTTTTTAATACTCTTGTGTGACAAAATGGGAAGTATGCATAAAGGACTTCTGCTGTATACCAAACTCTAATGATTGTCTGGAGGGAAAGTCCTTCCTTGTGTAATTGAGTTAAAAGCTGAAGTAGCTGCTTTATATAGAACACAATTTTTACTGAAAAGGATGACTGACAAATGACAATATTTGCCAAGCTTGGATATTTGGCAGACATTTTCTTGAAAATGAACAAAGTAAGCCTGTCACATCAAGGAAAACAACTCAGTGTGTTTGTTGGCATTGACAGAATTCAACCTTTAAAGTGAAATTAAGAGTATTGGAAAATATGTTTCTTCCCCCTTGAGTTTGCCTGCTTCCTTCCACTGAAAGATTTTTCTGACGCACTTAGTGATATTAATAAATATGATTTTTAAAAATATTGTTAAATCAAATGTGTCAAAATTTGGAAAATCTGCATACATTAGTGAACCAGTATTTTCCAAAAGACTAATACATGAAGTTACAAAATCATGCCTGCATCAAAGATCCATTCAAAATATAAGATGACTATAGTGGGTTGAATGGTGGTGTCCCAAATGGAACACAAGATAATTTATATTATCCAGGTGAGGCTTAAATCCAATGACAAGTGTCCTTATAAGAGACAGAAAAGAAGACACAGAGACAAGCAGAGGAGAAGGTCATGTGAAGATGAAGGGAGACAAACACCAGAAGCTATAAGAGGTAAGGAACAAATGTCCCGCTGAGTCTTTGGAGAGACTGTGGCTCAGCTGACACCTTGATTTCAGACTTCTAGCCTTCAGAACTGTGAGAGAATAAATTTCTGTTGTTTTAAGCCACACAGCTTGTGTTTAAAAAATGGCCACTTGCCAAGTCTTGGTATAGTATCAAAGAAGAATCTTCACAGTTTTCTGGACAGGCTACTAAAATATCCCTGCTTTTTCCCACTACATATCTTTGTGAGGCCTTATTTTCTCCATACCTCAATCAAAACAACATATTGTAACTGTTTGAATGCAGAAACAGGTGTAAGAATCCAGCTGTTTCCTAGTAAGACAGACATAATTCAAGAGATTTGAAATATGTAAAACGGCAATAATCTATTTTTTTTGCTTTGTGAAACGCTTATTTATCATAAGAATGTTTTATGTTAATATGTAATAGGTAAATTGTTTTAATTTAAATAAATATTTTTGAGGCATCCTGGTGGTGCAGTCAGTTGAGCGTCCAACTTTGGCTCAGGTCATGATCTCACAGTTTGTGAGTTCGAGCCCCATGTCAGGCTCCGTGCTGACAATTCAGAGCCTAGAGCCTGCTTCAAATTCTGTGTTTCCCTCTCTGTCCCTCCCCCACTCGTGCTCTGTCTCTGTCTCTCTCAAAAGTAAACATTTAAAAATATATTTTTAAAAAATTTCTCAGTTTTAACTTCTTATATAGTAATTATTGATAATTCACATAAATACAAACTCTTTGGGGTCCTCAATAATTTTTTAGAGTGGAAGGGGTTTTGAGACCAAAAAGTCTGAGCACCACTGGCATACACAATCAGTAAAAAAGTATAGACAAGTAGTGGCCTGAGTGGTCAAAGGTATCATGTACGTAAGATTTCAGTTATTTTGAACTATGCATTGGATTTTCAGGGCCAGGAAGGCAGAGAAAGACCCTTCCAGGCAAAAGAACCCCATGAACGTATAATGTACTTTAGAAGCAGGTGAACACATGATAATGTTGGAAGATGGGGCCATTAATAAACATAATTTTACATATCCAAATTTTTTTTTTAATTTGAGAGAGAAAGAGAGAGAACACACTCACCCAAGCATGAGTGGGGGAGGGGTGAAAAGAGGAAGAGAGAGAATCTCAAGCAGGCTCCATGCTCGGCATGGAGCCCAATGCAGGGCTCAATCCCACAACTCTGAGATCATGAGCTGAAATCAAGAGTTGGACGCTCAACCAACTGAGCCACCCAGGTACCCCTATTATTATCTTTTACAACACTAGATAGTAAACTAGCCAACTACAACTCTCTGAGTCTGTCATTCTCTCTACCTGGAGCACTTATACCTCTACTTTTTACTGATGTATCAGTCTACTAGGGCTGCCATACCAAAGTGCCACACACTGGGTAGCTTAAAGAACAGAAATTTATTTTCTCACAACTGCAAAGGCTAGAAGTCCAAGATCAAGGTGTCTATAGAGTTGGTTTCTTCTGAAGCTTCTTTCAAGGCTTGTAGAGGGCCATCTTCTCCTTGTGTCTTCACTTGGCCCTCCCTTTGTGTGTATCTGTGTCTTCATTTATTTTTATAAGGACATTAGTCATGTTGGGTTAGGGTCCTCCCTAATGACCTTATTTAACCTAGGTTACCTCTAAAGATTCTATCTTCAAATACAGTCACATTTTAAGGTACTGGGGGTTAGGATTTCAACATATGAATTTGGAGAGAGACAATTCATTCCATAAGACTTGGCAAACTCCTACTTCCTTTTGGGAATCAGCCTGAATCATACTTCCTCAAGGAAGCATTCTTTCACCCTGGATTTAGGTTAGGGTACTTGTTCCATTCACATAGTATCCAATACTTACCCTACATACCATTTATCACACAAATGTAATGAAACACTTGGTGTAATTGTTTTATGACCATCTCCCCTTAAGCACCATGAGGACAGAGACTGTGTCTGTCATATTCACCACTGAGTCTGAAAGGGTTTAGGATAATGCCTAACACACTAGAGCCATTTAATGAGTGGGTGAGGGAATGCTGTGTGTGTCACAACATTAGAGAGTTTCACTGATGGAAACTCCAGGTCTGTGAGCCTTCTGGGGAAGCATTCTGAGTACTTAAACAGCTGCCATCCATAAGAGATGTACTGGCAAATCAGTATATTGGTGGTAAAGCCTCACTGGCTTTTAATCCCACTGGGGCAATAGGTTAAGGGGGTAGAGATTTAACTCTAGTCCTGGCTCAATCATTAACTAGCAACATAAAAATGGGGACAATGTTCCTTAACTTTGCATTGTCTCTCATTCCATCTGTAAATGCAGAAATTATCCAAAATCAAAACTGGTCACAATTTAAACAGAAACCCTCTGATCTGTGAATATCCAAAATATACAAACCAACTCTTGCTATTGGGGCCCTTGTCTGCCCTTGATGGGAGAGTCAACCCCAACTTTTATCAACCAATTCTGCTGAAACTCTGGGAGTCTCACCTCAAGACTTCTGTAGACTTCTCTCCCACCACAACTGTCAAAGCTTTGCTAGTTGGTTGCTAGTCAAACAAAGTTCCAAAGAGTCACTACCACTTCCCCAAAACTCAGGACTCAGAGGGCAACCGGAGTTCAGAGGTTCGTAAGGGCATTTAAAGTCTAGGGCCAATATTAGTAATCTTGCAACTTGGTTAGGAATTAAGAAATGATATTTATGACTTTAAGGGGGGAGTGCATTTGAATTTTAAAAAAAAAACACAAATACAAGCGAATGGCTAGAATATTTCTGGAGTATGGAGAGGGCAGGATCATATTCTTTTATTTTAAGGTTGGGGAAGTATGTAATGTGGGGAAAAGAAAAGTTTCAGCAATTTACAGTGTCTTTGGTTGTTCTTTTCTACATATTGCCTAACCATATATCTTGATTATCCATGGGGCTCGGGACAAGTTTCTACCTTTGTTACTGTCCCCTCAACTGGAGATAAAAATACCACAAGAGGTGGTTGTGAATGTCAGGTGAAATCACATGTGGAAATATATTAAATGCAGATATACTGAAGGGTTCCATAGAATGTATAAAGTTCTGGCTTCTGCCTCTTAGGAACTGCATAACTGCTGGTAAGTGTTAACTTCTTTGTGCCTCAGTTTCCTCAGCTGTAAAATGGAGATAGTAATAGTATCTACCTCTTGTGTCTGAAACAAAGGAAGCATTCAGTTAGTATTAGCTATTTATTTTAGCGCTTTGTAATTCCTAGATCTTTTCCATCTAATATGATCACATTTGACCATCTCAGAAACTTGTGATTTCCCTATTCTTAAACATCGCACCTCCTTTCTTCTTTCTTTCCCTCAGCAGCGCCCTAGTCTCACTGCAAACTTATCTCCCTTTACATCTTTATCTCCATTAACATCTCCCACATCCCCAAACCCTGTGGTAAAGAACCTGGGCTCCCTTAGCCTTTAGTGACTTCCCCTTCTCTTTAAGGAAAAAACTACCTATATTTCTCTATAAACCAACTGCTGCACTCTTTCTCTGCCTGAAATGTTCTGTCCCCCTGGTTTTTGTTGGGGTAACCCCTACTGTTTCACTGAATTCATTTCATCTTCTCCTTGGCTTCTTTCTGACCAACTTCTGCAAACTAGGGCATGTCCCCTTTTGTGTTTGCACAGCCTCTTAAATTTATATCCTAAATTATCATATTATATAATAATTTTCTCTTTGCATTCTTATTTTTTACAACCTCAGAACCCAGCACAGAATCTAGTATGTAGAATAACCTAATGCTCCTGTTTGCCTGGGAGTGTCCTGAAAGTCCTGAATCCAAGGAAACCCCACAGTCCTGGGTAGATGGTCACCCTATTACACATTCATGTATTGAAATCAACAGGGTCCACACTTCCTGTCTTCTCTGTTCCTCTACTGTTCACTCTTCAACTCAATGTCCACCCTTCATCTCCCCAAACTGCTTTGACACTTAGCACAGTGCTCTCCTCATGGCCAAGTCTACTGGACACTTTATAGTCCCTCTTAGATTGACCTCTCAGTAAATGATATTTAGTAACCAGAGATTACTCATGTGGTATACCTGCTTTTTCTTTTAGTGAAGCAAGCCAGTATTAAAATATCGACATTTATTAAGTGCATGAGTATATGTGGATTCAAGGCACCGTCCCATGTGTTGTTTACATGGTTCTAAATGTCATGCCATACTTATGAGTTCATTAAAATAATCACAAGATGTGATCAAGGACTACTAAATGTTTTCTGAATAAGAAGTTTCCAGAAGTCATGACTCATGGAATTAAAAAAATATTTGAAGCAATGAGAAAAGCAGTTCTTCTTTTTTGTGAAATCCAAACAAGAAAACAGAATGGTATTCTCTTTAGGAAGAATCATAAAAAAAATCATAAAAAAATCCTGAAAGCTTTGAAAGTAGCTGTATTAAAAATTACCTATAAAATGAGTAAGTAAACAGGTACTTAAATTTACTGAGTATTTATTTTAAATCAAAGAACAGGTTTTTAAAAATATCTTAATAGTGAAAGCTTTCCCTTCCCCTTCTTAAGATTAACTATAAGATTAACTAATCCTATCAACGTAAATTGCCCAGGAATTGCCTGTTCACATATCCCTCTCTCTCTCTCTCACTGAACTCTAAGTTCTTTGAGGGCAAGATTGGATCTAGTTTCTTACTACATCTCCTGCACTTAGACAAATAGGTGCCTGGCCCATGGAGGGGCAAAAATAAATATCTTAAGTACAGAGGAAGGGAGGAAATCCTAACAGTGAGCAAATTTTAGTGGCGCCTGGGTGGCTCAGTGAGTTAAGTGTACAACTCTTGATCTCGGCTCAGGCCATGATCTCATGGATTACAGGATCAAGGCCCAAGTCAGGCTCTATGGTCACAGCACAGAGCCTGCTTGGGATTCTTTCTTTCGCTCTCTCTGCCCCTCCCCCACTTGCATGTGCACACATGTATGTGCGTGCTTTCTCTCTCTCAAAATAAATAAATAAACTTTTTTAAAAAGTGAGCAAATTTTAGATAGTTGTAAAGCAAGGATTTTTCAGAAGAGAGGGCATTGTATGAGAAATTCACATAAATTCATTTGTAAAACACTTCCAGATATATAGAAAGGAAAGCATTGGCAATAAACACTAATTGTAAACTTGACACAACAGCCATTATTGACTCACTTTTCCTTGAATTTGTAGAAATTCAAATATCACAGTGAAAAAATTAATTCAGCATCTTACAGTCCATCTTATTTCCAGATGGTAGAAGATGTCCTGATCAAAGCAGGCTGAGTGAATATAAAATGCTTTTTTTGTCCAAAAATCAAGCAATCTGAAGGAAATTTTTTCACTGTTCATATTCAGACAATCTCTCTCTCTCTCTCTCTCTCTCTCTCTCTCTCTCACACACACACACACACACACACTACACACACACAAACCATTTCCAGGCAGTGGCTTATATTCAATTATTCAACTGGTATGTACCAGGACAATCATCTTGGGTTAATACATATTCAATAAAAATTAGCTATTATTATTATTAAGATTATATTCTGATTCCTGAAATTGACTATGTCTTTATCTCATATCTATATATCTATATCCCTACATCCATGTTTAAACGTATCTAAATAGTCTAGAATTCCTCACTTCCTGACTTTTCTGAATAAATCAACTATCTTTAATTCATTTATTTTTCCTAGAAAAATTGCTAAAATTGATACCATATTATCAAACCATTGATTTGAAATAATTTCTCTCAAATCTTCCTTAAATTCATTTTTTTTTTAAAGTAAGCTTCATGCCCAGTGCAGAGCCCAACACAGGACTTGAACTTATGATTTTGAGATCGAGATCTGAGCTGAGATCAAGAGTTAGTCGCTTAACCAACTGAGCCACCCAGGTACCCTTTCAAATCCTCCTAATTTCAAAGAAAACCAAATTGAAGTTTTCGTGAAATTCAGAAATTAAGCAATTGGTTTAGCAATTCCACTTTTGCTCATGTGCAACAAGGGACATGTATAAGAAGTCAATGTTTGTACTAGCTCCAAACCTAACAATGACCCAAAAGTCCATCAAGAGAAAAATAGATAAGTAAATTGGGACAGTCATACAATGGAATATTACACAGAAATGAAAATGAATGAACCACATCTGTATACATCAACATGGATGAATGTCACCAACACTACTGTTAAAAGTATCAGGAGAGGGGCACCTGGGTGGCTCAGTCGGTTAAGCGTCCGACTTCGTCTCAGGTCATGATCTCGCGTCCATGGGTTCGAGCCCCGCGTGGGGCTCTGGGCTGATGGGTCGGAGCCTGGAGCCTGCTTCCGATTCTGTATCTCCCCCTCTCTCTGCCCCTCCCCCGTTCATGCTCTGTCTCGCTCTGTCTCAAAAATAATAAATAAACGTTAAAAAAAAAATTTAAAAAAAGTATCAGGAGAAATTATTCCATTTATATAAGTTTCAAAGACAAAAAATTCAGCATTTACTGTTTAGAGATAAAAACAAATGTTGAAAAAATAATTTTACAGTAAGTCAGGAGAATAATAAATACAAAATTTTGCCATAGTTAATTGGTGGATGGAGGGACATGAACTGAATTGCATAGGGCACATAGGGAATCTAATGTATTACTAGTATTCTATTTCTTAAACTGAGTGGTAGATAAATCGGGGTCTGCTTTAGTGTTATTCTTTATATTTTACACACTTGTGAATATTCTCTTATGTGTGTTTAATAATATGTTTAAAAAAGAGTATCTTACAAAAAATATTTTAAGCAATTCAAATCTAAGTCCACTGTATCCCTGGAATGTTAAGCCTTCTACTTTTTAACTAAAAAAGCATAAGTGGAGATTTTTGGTTTAATAAAAATATATCTGTAAAGCTATATATTATTTACCCTCAAAATTTAGTCTTCCAAATGCAAGAAACTGCCCATTAATAAAATGATAATTTTTCTATCAGATGAAACTAATCAAATTTTACCCATTTTGTTATATGTTGACCAAAGGTAGTTCATTTCAGAAACTGTATTATAGAATAATTTTCTGAATAATACAAAATGGATCCATCCCTTACTCTCTATTTTCTTTACCATTCTCTCATATAAGCATTCATACAGCTAGAATATCTAGTTAGACTTTTACTGGAAATAATTTAATAGCAAAATTAGAAATCCCTAATGGCCAACTCTGACATAATGGGTTTCAAATTGATGAGTCCACCATCTTTGCAAAGGTAACCCAGACAAATTGATGACAATAGCATGTAGGCAATTTTCAAACTTAAAATTGATGAGCCTGCTCCTTCTACTTGTCAGAGTAGAGAGTTTATTGATCTCAGTGATAGAGGGAAATGCAAGTCAAGGCAAAGCTGAACTGGTCCTGTGTGTCCCTAGTGCTAGTCAGGTCCAGGAGAATCGTGATGCTGGTGATACCAGGAACAGCCTGGACAAAATATGTCCCACAGGCAGGATGAGCCCAGCATATTTATAGTACATTAGCATAAAAAGGAAGAATCTATCAAGACTTGACATATTTATAAATTCCCCTAGGTAATACCCAAAGCCTGAGTAGCTTGGCAAAAAAATTATTTCAAAAATTTGGAATTCCCTCCAGCAATGTACTGTTGTTTTAATAGGTTGCTAATTCACCACAGACAGGATTAACTTTTTTAGAAAACTCTGAGCATAAATAGATACTACCTTAGTGGCAGTATGTTTTTGAATTCACCAAAACTATCTCCAAATTAAATCTTCTAAGAATCAGAAGAAAGGATCTGAATTATATAACTTCCTACTGTTAGTTTTGATTCAGCAGAACATCCTGAATAAGTAGGAGGAAAGTAGATGGAAAAGGCACTGAGCTAGATGCTTTACATACCTCAATAGAAGGAACTAACATTAATGGAGCCAAGCCCTGTGCAGAGGACTTCACATATTCTCTCATGTAATCCCCATAGGGACACCTTCTTAACTCCATTCTACAGAAGTGGACAATGAAACATTAAGTAACTTGCTCGGCACTGCTAGAATTCCTGGTGCTCTACTTGCCATGCTATGCTGTAAAACACATTGCATTAACTTTTGAGTGAGACTGAGCAAATCAAATCAATTAAAAAAAGTAATTGCTAAGTGGCTAAAAGTTTAAAAGATAAGAAGCTTTTTAACTTTATACTAAAATGGCACACATGTCAAGGAATTTTAAAATAGCGTGTAATACCATTCTTCCATAACATGGCACCATCTCAGGCTTCTCCAGCTTTCTTACTCCTCTAGACCTGGGCTTTCTAAAAAAGGCATTCTGTACTATTTACTCAAAAACACTATTTGGCTGTTTAAATTACTTGAAGATAGTCTTTTATTTGTAAGGAATTACTCTGTAAGAAATTTTACTGAAGTTACTGGGACGGAGAAACCATGGTCATATGCTCAAAAAGAAAAAGAACACTAAAATGAGGTTAGGGAATAAAACAGTCTATTTTAAAAGTAAACCTCACACCTCAATATCATGAGAACTAACAACTTTCACAAGGCCACCTTCAGCATGCTTCGTATTATGAATTGCCTCCTGATGTCATATTCTTGATATCTGAATTGGCAACAAGAGAACAACAAATACTGGCCTGCCAAAATCTAAAGTTAAAAGGGGTGGGGGAAAAGGGGAAACTTTGTTTTTTTAAAAAGAGAAACCACAAAAGGCAATTTAAAATCTATATAGCATTCTTGGGGCTCCTGGGTGGCTCAGTCAGTTAAGCATCCAACTCTTGATTTTGGCTCAGCTCATGATCTCATGTTTCATGAGTTCAAGCCCCATATCGGGGTCTGTGCTGGCAGTAGAGTCTGCTTGGGATTCTCTCTCAATCTCTCTCTCTCTCTCTCTCTCCCTCTGCCCCTCCTCTGCTCTCTCTCACTCTCTCTCAAAATAAATAAACTTTTTTTTTTAATTAAAAAAATTAGGGGCGCCTGGGTGGCTTGGTCGGTTAAGCGTCTGACTTCGGCTCAGGTCATGATCTCGCGGTCCGTGAGTTCGAACCCCGCGTCGGGCTCTGTGCTGACAGCTCAGAGCCTGGGGCCTGTTTCAGATTCTGTGTCTCCCTCTCTCTCTGCCCCTCGCCTGTTCATGCTCTGTCTCTCTCTGTCTCAAAAATAAATAAACGTTTAAAAAAAAAATTAAAATATTTACAGCATTCTTTCTATGCTCTCTGGAAAACAGTATGCCACTTAATACTTACACAAGGATTTCATCTACATAAATACATTAACAATTAATTAGGTCTCAACATGCCTGTGTAGAAGAAACATTAGCATATTCCCTGCAGTTTTAATAATGTATATGGAAAAATTTGTGAATTAAAAAGTTCAGTAAGGGATTTATCACTTTAAAATGTAGGTAGAAAGATGTTTCACCTCTTTCTCTCAGAAGTCACCTTAAAACAATAGGAAAACACAAGAGATACCAAACTCCATACTATATGAAGACAGAAAGCATAGGAAGGAGTGCTAAATGGGCAGAGAGGTTAGAAGGTGAAACGTGAGGGTCTGCAGAGGGGACACCAGGCAGGAGTGAGTCAACTTAACCTGTAGATGCCTTGAAAAGTCTCAGGATTTGGTGCAACAGGAAAGAGATGAGAGGCTTCTTATCTGAAAACACTGAATGGTCCTTGAGAAAACAGCTGCTGAGAACGAAAGCTGTGATGGTCCCCATCAAAAAAGCTGGCTCACTTTTAACAAGTTCCACTCAGATACACAGAACCTTTATTCCATTTTTAATGTATTTTACATGTATTACTCTTTTTTTTTTAATGTTTATTCATTTTTGAGAAAGAGAGAGAGAGAGCACAAGAGAAGGAGGAGCACAGAGAATTTGAAGCAGGCTCCACACAAAGCACAGAGCCCAATGCAGCAATCGAACTCACAAACCATTGAGATCATGACCTGAGCCAAAGCCAGACACTTAACCTACTGAGCCACCCAGGTGCCCTTGGTGTCCTACTCTTAAATGATCATCAGGGACTTAAGGAAAACTTCTTTTTTTTTTTTTTTTTTTTAAATTTTTTTTTTCAACGTTTATTTTATTTTTGGGACAGAGAGAGACAGAGCATGAACGGGGGAGGGGCAGAGAGAGAGGGAGACACAGAATCGGAAACAGGCTCCAGCCTCCGAGCCGTCAGCCCAGAGCCCGACGCGGGGCTCGAACTCACGGACCGTGAGATCGTGACCTGGCTGAAGTCGGACGCTTAACCGACTGCGCCACCCAGGCGCCCCAAGGAAAACTTCTAATATAAAGGACCAAAGAGAAAAGGAAAAAAATATGTGAACCAAACAAACTAGAATAAAAACAGGAAATAGAATGCTAGGAATAGACAGGGGCACCTGGGTGGCGCAGTCGGTTAAGCGTCCGACTTCAGCCAGGTCACGATCTCACGGTCCGTGAGTTCGAGCCCCGCGTCGGGCTCTGGGCTGACGGCTCGGAGGCTGGAGCCTGTTTCCGATTCTGTGTCTCCCTCTCTCTCTGCCCCTCCCCCGTTCATGCTCTGTCTCTCTCTGTCCCAAAAAAAAAAAAAAAAAAAAAAAAAAGTTGAAAAAAAAAAAGAATGCTAGGAATAGACAAAAGTTTTTTAATCTACAAAAAAAAAAAAAAACCTTCATAGATATAGAAAAATATGCATGGAACAAGAATAAGATTTTTTTCAATAAAATAATTTTTAAAAAGCATAATCAGACAATAAGAAAGAGTTACTGGACAGTAGCAACGCTGCTAAAACAAAAAATTCAATAAAAAGGTTGGAAGATACAGCTGAGGGACTTTTACAGAAAGCAGAACAAAAATAGCAAGAGACAGACAACAGGAAAAACAGATAAGAAAATTAGAGGACCAATCCAAAAGACCAAACACACAACTAGTCAAAGACCTACGAAGAGAAAATAGTGAGGATGAAATTATCAAATAACTTTTACAAAACATGAACAACATAAATTCTATGTTAAGAATGTGCACTGAGTACTAGCACAATGGCTGAAGAGAGGACCTCACAAGGCAGATCACTGTAATATTTTAGAATAGAAAATATAAAAAGAAGATCTTAACAGCTCCAGAGAGGAATAAAGAGGTCACAAAGTTCAGGAATAAGAATGGCATGGTTTAAATGCCTCAGTGAAAACTAGAAGACAACAAAGCAATGCTTTTAAAAGTGTGAGGGAAGGGGCGCCTAGATGGCTCAGTTGGTTAAACGTCCAGGTCATGATCTCATGGTCTGTGAGTTCAAGCCCCATATCGGCCTCTGTGCTGACAGCTCAGAGCCTGGAGCCTGCTTTGGATTCTGTGTCTCCCTTTCTCTCTGCTCCTTCCCTGCTTGCACGCTCTCTTGCACTCTCTCTCTCTCAAAAATAAACATTAAGAATAATAATAAAAATAAAATAAATAGAAGTCTGAGGGAAAACAATTTTCAACCAGAGTTCTACAGGCAACCAATTTATTACTCAAATGTGAAGGTACAATGTTCACTAAGCTATCGGACTATGTGCTCTATCAAAATAACAGAATAAGCCACAAAAGAGGCAGCAAGGGATCCAGACCAGGTAAGAGGCAAAGAGAGTAAGAATGCTAGAACAAGCAATCCTAAAATTTGTATGGAACCACAAAAGGCCCCGAATAGCCAAAGTCATTTTGAAGAAGAAGACCAAAGCAGGAGGCATCACAATCCCAGACTTTAGCCTCTACTACAAAGCTGTAATCATCAAGACAGCATGGTATTGGCACAAAAACAGACACATAGACAAACGGAATAGAATAGAAACCCCAGAACTAGACCCACAGAAGTATGACCAACCAATCTTTGACAAAGCAGGAAAGAATATCCAATGGAAAAAAGACAGTCTCTTTAACAAATGGTGCTGGGAGAAGTGGACAGCAACATGCAGAAGGATGAAACTAGACCATTTTCTTACACCATTCACAAAAACAAACTCAAAATGGATAAAGGACCTGAATGTGAAACAGGAACCATCAAAACCCTAGAGAAGCAAGCAGGAAAAAACCTCTCTGACCTCAGCCGCAGCAATTTCTTACTTGACACATCCCCAAAGGCAAGGGAATTAAAAGCAAAAATGAACTATTGGGACCTCATGAAGATAAAAAACTTCTGCACTATAAAGGAAACAATCAATAAAACTAAAAGGCAACCAATGGAATGGGAAAAGATATTTGCAAATGACATATCAGTCAAAGGACTAGTATCCAAAATCTTAAGAGCTCACCAAACTCCACACCCAATAAACAAACAATCCAGCGAAGAAATGGGCAGAAAACATGAATAGACACTTCTCTAAAGACATCTGGATGGCCAACGGCACATGAAAAGATGCTCAACGTCGCTCCTCATCAGGGAAATACAAATCAAAACCACACTCAGATATCACCTCACGCCAGTCAGAGTGGCTAAAATTAACAAATCAGGAGACTATAGATGCTGGCGAGAATGTGGAGAAACGGGAACCCTCTTGCACTGTTGGTGGGAATGCAAACTGGTACAGCCGCTCTGAAAAACAGTGTGGAGGTTCCTCAGAAAATTAAAAATAGATCTACCCTATGACTCAACAATAGCACTGCTAGGAATTTACCCAAGGGATACAGGAGTACTGATGCATAGGGGCACTTGTACCCCAATGGTTACAGCAGCAGTTTCAACAATAGCCAAATTATGGAAAGAGCCTAAATGTCCATCAACTGATGAATGGATAAAGAAATTGTGGTTTATATACACAATGGAATACTACATGGCAATGAGAAAGAATGAAATATGGCCTTTTGTAGCAACGTGGATGGAACTGGAGAGTGTTATGCTAAGTGAAATAAGTCATACAGAGAAAGACAGATACCATGTTTTCACTCTTATGTGGATCCTGAGAAACTTAACAGAAGTCCATGGGGGAGGGGAAGAAAAAAAAAAGAGGCTAGAGAGGGAGGGAGCCAAAGCATAAGAGACTCTTAAAAACTGAGAACAAACTGAGGGTTGATGGGGGTGGGAGGGAGGGGAGGGTGGGTGATGGGTATTGAGGAGGGCACCTTTTGGGATGAGCACTGGGTGTTGTATGGAAACCAATTTGACAATAAATTTCATATTAAAAAAAAAATAAAAACAATTTACTATAAAAAAAAAGAGTGACAGTCCAGCAGCAATCCAGATGGGAACTGGAGAATGGAAGACTCCCCAAGGAAATTCTCCAGAGGCAGAGAGAGAACTGGGAGATTCCACTTTGCTAGACTGAACCATAAGGGGAATTTTATGAAAATGCTATTAAAAGAATTTAGGAAGGATTAGAGACAAGTTCAAAGAAAATCAACACTTAAAATGAACAAAACACCCTAGATACGATACAAAGCAGAGAGGGTAGAATATTTAGAGCTCAAGTGATAAGTCCTTGTCATAAAGTAACATATAATCTAATTGGGGAGCCAATCCACAGATATGTTAACCAGTGTTGTTCAAATTTTTTTTTACCAAGAACTATTAGAAATATTTCTTACATGATGAGCCAGCATATATAAATATCTATAACAAAAGTACCATAGAACAATATCACCAGTATCCCCTGCTTTTTGAAACTTTGTGTTTACACCACTTTGCTTTTATGAAAAACCTACTTCAGTACCTGTTTTTGCTACCTGAAAGAAATCTGAAGAGGATTTTCGCTTTCACCAAAAAGGTGAAACACAAAAACCAAAAACTGCATTCAGCATTTGTTTTGCAGTGAGCCTTTATGGAGAAGGCACCCCTCAAGGAGCCACAGTGGCACCACCAAGTTCCCTGCCCAGAAACACACTCAGCATCTCAGCATCAAGCTATGCCAGCTTTGTACAGTGTCTGTGAGCATCTGAACTTTATCTGTGATTTATTTTGGGCATCCATTAGCAAGATACATCCTAAGGTATCAGAAAAGCCTAAGAGGTTAATTTTTGGATCTGGGAACTCTCAAAGTTTTTTGCCATATAAATTAATGGTAATTGCTTCTTTCCTTTACACTATTTTGGTTTATGAAAGTTTTCATAAGAACGCTCTACTTTTGGATAGTGGAGAAAACCTGTACTCCTTTTGATATACAACATATTTTGATATTTTCTATTGTGGTCTATTTTATTCCATGTTTTAAAATGCTGATCACAATCCACTAAATTGACTTCACAAGTCACTAATGGGTTGCAACCCACATTTTTTAAAAGCACGGCAAAAGACTACAGTATGTTTTATTGAAAACAAAAAAGAAAACACTTCTGGAGAATTGGAGGAGGCAAGAAGGAAAGCAAGAAAATCAGAGACTTGATAGAAAAAGGATTGGAAATGAGTTTTCAAGAAAGGATAATTTTATAGGCAGTGAAAGGGAAGGAAGGCGGCTATTCCAAGTGAAGAGAAGGTTAAGTAAAGGCTCAAAAGCAGGAAACAGGGTGTGCAAAAGGTATGGCAGAGCAAAGAGTAAGTTCAGATGAAGGAGACAAATAGAAAATAGAGATAGGGAGGCAGATTAAAGACTAAGCACAAAAGGCTAGACAACTATGCTGAGGAGCCTAATGTTATTCTGATGGCCATGGAAATCCAAGGAGTGGATCCAAGGAAATGTTTCAAGGGGATTAGGGGGTGTTAGCAAATTACAGTGATGTTTCTACTATCTCAGTGTGACTTAGTAATTTTGTATGCATAAATTACATAAATTAAAGGCAACATAGTACGTGACTAGAAGCTGAGCAGTAAAAGCAGCTTATTTTATCCATTCTGATTTATTTTCCTTTTAAAAAATTTTTTTAATGTTTATTTCTTTTTGAGAGGGAGACACACACAATGTGAGTGGGGGAGGCACGGAGAGAGGGAGACACAGAATCCGAAGCAGGCTCAAGGCTCTGAGCTGTCAGCACAGAGCCCAAGCGGGGCTCAAACTCACGAGCCTTCAACCTGTAATGCACAGCCCATTGACTGTCACCAACCTAGAAGTCAATGAGCCTAAGAAGCCTTCTCTGATCCTATATAGCTGGGTTAAATGCTCTTGCTGTGAACTTGGGCTCCTGGGGCACTTCTCCTGTTCTAGCACTTTCTACCCTGAATTATAACTTTTTGCCTTCACAATTACACCAGAATCTCCATGAGGGCAGAGGTTATGTTGATTTTGATGATCACCAAAGCCTCATCCACTATTCCAGTGCCTAGCCCATAGTGAGCACTCAATAAATATTTAATGAATACAAAGTTTTTGTTTAGTGTACCAACATATAACTTTAAAGTCTATACCCTGATGTTAATGTCTAGATTTGGAAAGCCAAAATCTGCTTTAAGTTAGTACAACCAATCCATATCCCCTACCTATGCTGCCAATATTTTAATTAAGTGGATCTAACTGTACAGACTGATTCTGCAGAAGTGCTGCCCCAAATTAGGTTGAATATGTAAGACAGGGTGAAAAGTTTGGATTTGAACTAATAAAGAGCTATTGTAGGTTAAGAAAGGTAGGCATGCCATTAAAATAGGGCTTTACGAAGATTAGTCTCTTCTGGTATGCAAGATAGAATGGGGGGAATTTTTTCCTCCATTTTTTTAGCCTGTTTTCTTTTTCTTTTTTTTAAGTGTGAGCAGATGGCCAGACTAACATGAACAATTTACCACAAAGGCCCAGTCTGCCTAGATTGAGCTTAGTATTCATCAACTCAAACATTTTTTGAGGTTCTACTATGTTCTATGAGCTGTACTATATTAAATGAAATAACTTCATAAACTGTAACTTGGGCTTTAATGAAATGAATACAAATTGTTGCAAGCTGAATCACATTAATGTTAGCATTCTGATGCAGTAAGGAGAGTCTGTGGTGCTTAAATATAAATGGGAAAGTGCCTACATAAAATGACTGAACTTAATATTATTTTCATAGAACCAAGTTACATCACTTATTATTTTCTTACACTATTAGTGCTCCTATATTGATAAATAATTTTAAAGTTTATTTACTTTGATGGCACAAAAACAGACCTCAGATCAATGGAACAGAATAGAGACCCCAGATATGGACCCACAAATGTATGGCCAACTAATCTTTGACAAAGCAGGAAAGAATATCCAATGGAATAAAGACAGTCTCTTCAGCAAATGGTGCTGGAAGAACTGGACAGCGACATGCAGAAAATGAACCTGGACCACTTTCTTACACCATACACACACAAAAAAACTCAAAATGGATGAAAGACCTAAATGTAAGACAGGAAGCCATAAAAATCCTCGAGGAGAAAGCAGGCAAACACCTCTCTGACCTCGGCCACAGCAACTTCTTACTCAACAAGTCTCCAGAGGCAAGGGAAACAAAAGCAAAAATGAACTATTGGGACCTCATCAGAATAAAAAGCTTCTGCACAGCAAAGGAAACCATCAGCAAAACTAAAAGGCAACCGACAGAATGGGAGAAGATATTTGCAAACGACATATCAGATAAAGGATTAGTATCCAAAATCTATAAAGAACGTATCAAGCTCAACACCCCAAAAACAAATAATCCAGTGAAGAAATGGGCAAAAGACATGAATAGACGCTTCTCCAAAGAAGACATCCAGATGGCCAACTGACACATGAAAAAATGCTCAACATCACTCATCATCAGGGAAATACAAAACCACAATGAGATACCACCTCACACCTGTCAGAATGGCTAACATTAACAACTCAGGCAACAACAGATGTTGGCAAGGATGTGGAGTAAGAGGATCTCTTTTGCACTGTTGGTGGGAATGCAAGCTGGTGCAGCCACTCTGGAAAACACTATGGAGGTTCCTCAAAAAATTAAAACTAGAACTACCCTATGACCCAGCAATTGCAGTACTAGGTATTTATCCAAGGGATACAGGTATGCTGTTTCAAAGGGACACATGCACCCCAATGTTTACAGCAGCACTATCCAAAGTATGGATACAATAGCCAAAGTATGGAAAGCGCCCAAATGTCCATCGATGGATGAATGGATAAAGCAGATGTGGTATGTATAAATATAATGTGTGTGTGTGTGTGTGTGTATTCTTTTTGATTGCTGAGCAATACTCCATTATACATATATATATATATATATATATATATATATATATATGTATGTATATGCTCCTTTGTGAGCATACATGTATATATATAAAATGGAGTATTACTCAGCAATAAAAAGAATGAAATCTTGTCATTTGCAACTATGTGGATGGAACTAGAGGGTATTATGCTAAACGAAATTAGTCAGAGAAAGACAAATATCATATGGTTTCACTCATATGAGGACTTTAAGATACAAAACAGATGAACATAAGGGAAAGAAAGCAAAAATAATATAAAAACAGGGAGGGAGACGAAACATAAGAGACTCCTAAATATAGAGAACAAACAGAGGGTTGCTGGAGCAGTTGTGGGAGGGGGGATGGCTAAATGGGTAAGGGGCTTAAGGAATCTACTCCTGAAATCATTGTTGCACCATATGCTAACTTGGATGTAAATTATAAAAAATAGATTATATTTTAAAAAGTTTATTTATTTTGAATGAGACAGAGAGTGTGAGAGCAGGGGAGGGGCAGAGAGAGAGAGGGAGAGAGAGAATCCCAAGCAGTCTCCATGCTGTTAGCATGGAGGCTGATGTGGAGCTTGAACTCACAAACTGTGAGATCATGACCTGAGCTGAAATCAAGAGTCAGACACTTAACCAATTGAGCCACTCAGGCGCCCCTCAAAAAAAAAAATTTAAAGGGGAACCTGGTGGCTTAGTCAGTTGAGTGTCCAACTCTTGATTTTGGCTCAGGTCACAATCCCAGGGTCATGGGATCAAGCCCTGAGTCAGGCTCCTTCGTGAGCATGCAGCCTGCTTAGGATTCTCTCTCTCTCTCTCTCTCTCTCTCTCTCTCTCTCTCTCTCTCCTCTGCCCCTCCCTCCTGCTCACGCACATGCTCTCTCTCAAAAGAAAATAAAGTAAAAAAAAATTTTTTTTAAATAAAAGAAAATCACCTTTTAAGCTCAAAATGTTGTTTATGGCCTACTACCTCAGATGAAATGAGGTACTTCTTGCTTTCTACCTGTAAAAGTAAGTCTGGGGGCACCTGGGTGCCTCAGTCAGCTAAGTGTATTTCAGCTTGGGTCATGAACTTGAGGTAGCGGGATCAAGCCCCACGCTGGGCTCTGAGCTGATGGCGTGGCACCTGCTTGGGGGTCTCTCCCCCCCCCCCCCCGTGCACTCTCTCTCAAAATAAATAAATAAACAATTTTTTTAATGTTTATTTTTGAGAGAGAGCACAAGCTATGGAGGGGCAGAGAGATCCAAAATAGCTTCGATGCTAATTTTTTTTTTTAATTGTTTATTCATTGGTGCACCTTGGTCGCTCAGTCAGTTGAGTGTCCTACTTCAGCTCAGGTCATGATCTCCTGGTTCCTGAGTTGGAGCCCCATGTCAGGCTCTGTGCTGACAGCTCAGAGCCTGGAGCCTGCTTCAGATTTTGTGTCTCCCTCTCTCTCTGCCCCTCCCCCACTTGAATTCTGTCTCTCTCTCTCTCTCTCTTAAAACTAAACATTAAACAAGTAAAAAATTTAAAAAAAGAGAAATTGTTTAAAAAAAAAGTCTGAAAATCAATATGGTCCTTCAGGATATGGCTAGCTCTGGTGGGTCCTAGAAAGACTTAAGAGCAAATGCTGACCAGGGTAGTATACAATTACCCAACAAATATACAGTCTTCAACACAATCACTTACCTTCTTTCTCCAAGCGACCCAAACTTTATATTTTAATGATTAGAAGTCCATGAGAAGAGACTTCATTACACATATACAAGATCCTTGTCACTGAGGATTTGAGAAATCTGTCATTTTAAGAGAACTGTGTGCCTGATAGATCCTTCTGCTTCTGTAACATACTTGCACAATAAACCATAATGACTCATAACCACCATCCATTACCTTAGTGTTTCGTAACTTGTTTTCCACTTTTCCCTCCTTTTAAAACTGAACCTAAGGCAATGTACACAGAATTATGATAAATGAACTTTAATAGTAAGAGCTTAAAATTACAAAAGAGAAAAACCCAGAGTACATTTGGATGGCTTGCCTCCTGGTTTTTCCATTAAAACTTAAATGGACATTTAAAGTGTACTGTATTCTTTTAATGGAGGTGAAAAAATAGTTTTGGTTGTCATAATTTAACAATTCTTTTTATCTCAAAAAATTTAATGTTATTTATTTTTGAGAGAGAGAGAGAGAGAGAGAGAGAGAGAGCTGTCAGCACAGAGCCTGACATGGGGCTCAAACCCACAAAGCAGGAGATCATGACCTGAGCTGAAGTCAGATGCTTAACCAACTGAGTCACCCAGGTGCCCCAATTTTAACAATTCTTAAACAATGATGTTGTATATTGTTTTGATATGATTTTGAATCCACCTGCTTGTGACATAAATGAACCTATTTGTAAGAGGAAGGTAAGGAGTAAAGAGTAAAGTTCATAAAGAGTAAAGTTGGTGTAAGTTATGTCAGGATTTCATCATCTCATCCATTATCATTGATAATTACTCCATAGCTCAGCTGCTGAGGACCCTGCTTGGGCTTATCAATAAAAACACATGAAGAAGCAACTATGGCAAGTGGACATTTAGACTATAAATACCCAGAGTCTGTAAGGACTATCTGAGTGTATTCAGTCTGGCAAGACTACTCTTTGCCGATATAAATAGCTCTCCCAAGACCTCGGGGGCACTGGACCCTGGTGTGGTAAAGGCAACTGTTTTATCGGCAGCGGTGAAAACTGTGCAGTCGTCCCAAGAAGAACATCTTTCCGATCAACATCAGTGCCACTGTTCCTTACCAACATGCTCTAGGAACAAAGGACTTTCACTTTTGCTCTGACAGTTTAATGTCAGCTCTCAGTTGGCTGAGCTGTCTCTCCTGAGTACCGACTATATAAAAGTATATACCTCAACTAAATTTGGACTTTATTTCTTTTATCATCCCTTGCCTGGAACAATAGTGTGATTCATCTACCATTATTTGGGATATGTTATTTCTTTATTGGTTTATTAAGAGACATTATCCTGTATGCTATTGGCTTATGAAATTACTACAGTGAACCTACATTAAATAAATTGCTGGTGTTAACCTTAAAAATAAAACTTCCAGTTATTTTATCAGCAAAAGATGGGTTTATCTGGGAGTAAAAGAGAACTGCAAGCCAGAACAAGTAAGCTACAGCAAAAGGACAGACAAGTCCAGAGAGGGCTCACAGGCTCTTGTAATAGAGAAAGAGGGTAAGTTGGGAAGGCAGTTATAAAGAAAGAATTTCATTAGTGCAAACTGGGAACTGGAAGTATAGTGGATTTTCATTGGCTAAATTGTGGCTGTTTCTCATTGGCTGAGTTTTTGGGAGAGAGCCACATAAGCCTTTCTTCCTTCTGTTAATAGTAAAGTAGTAGCCACATGCAAGGTCTATCTCTTTCTGTTGGGTCTGCAGTTGACTACAAGTGTGGGTGTGAGAGTTCCACCTGTCCCCATTTTAGTGAGGTTTCCCATTATTTAAAAAAAATTTTTTTTAAGTTTACTTTTTTTGAAAGTGAGAAAGAGAGAGGGGAGCATGCATGCACTTGCGTTGGGAGAGAGAGGGAGAGA
This sequence comes from Panthera tigris, assembly GCF_018350195.1. Lineage (NCBI taxonomy): Eukaryota > Metazoa > Chordata > Mammalia > Carnivora > Felidae > Panthera > Panthera tigris. The sequence goes on along the minus strand of NC_056676.1, from coordinate 17,377,583 downwards.
TAAAGAACCCACGGTAGCGTGGAGCCTGACATGGAGCTCGACCCATGAACCAGAAGACCATGACTTGAGCCAAAATTGGGTGCTTAAACAACCGAGCCACCCAGGCGCCCTGAGGTTTCCCATTATTAATTTTCTCACTGGCAAAGACAAACTCAGTCTCTGAGCATAATTTGCCTCTCAAAACAAAAACAATGTACTACAATATTGTGATTTATATGAAGAAATACATATATTATTTGGTCTTTATCAGTTTCTGGCAGAGCTCCTAAAACCCTCATAAGTGACAAAAATCATAAGGGTGAAACAGGTGTCTTTTGTCATTCATATAACAAGCCTGTCTCAATCACACCTGAGTTTATGTTAGTGAGGTGATTTCTGGAAAACCCCTAGGTAATTTAAGGATAGGGACTGGTTGCCAGGGGAACCAATCTGATTAGATCAGAGGGATGGACCTTTCAGTCCCACCCACCCCCACCCCTGGGGAGGGGAATGGGGCTGGAGGTTGAATAAATCACCAGTGGCCAATGATTTAAGCAACTATGCCTAGATAATGAAACCTACATAGAAAACCAAAAAGATGGGATCAGAAAGCTTCCGTCTGAATTGGTGCACACAGAGATGTGGGAGAGTGGTGCACCCCTGACTGAGGGCATGGAAGTTCCCTCATCCCTTCCCACACACCTTGCCCCAAGCATCTCTTCCATCTGGCTGTTCCTGAGTTACAGCTTTTATAATAAACTGGCCATCTAGTAAGTTAACTGTTTTTCCTGAATTCTGTGAGCCACGCTAGCAAATTAGTCAAACCTGAGGAGGGAATCGTAGGAAATTTATAGCCTGTCCTTCAGAAGCACAGGTAACCAGCTGGCCTTGCAGTTGTCAACAGAAGGGGGCGGGACGACAGTTCTATAAAACTGAGCTCTTAATCTGTGGGATCTCCAGACAGTGTCAGGATTGAGTTAATTTGTAGGACACACCCAGCTGGTGTCTCAGAATTGCTTGGTGTGTGAAAAACTGCCATACATTTATAACCAGAGGACAGAATTGTTCAGGGTATTTCATGTAAAGGAAAACAAGAGTTTTTTCCTTCACAACTACATGAATATGAATCCATATAACATTTTGTTTTTTTAAAAAACAAAAATGACCAAACATACTAATTCATTATCTAACAGTCACACCATACATCAACATTTCAAAATGGTAAAAATGCTCCCAAAATTTACCATATCATTAATTTTTTTTACTAGAAATCACACAGATCAGAAAATGTTAACAAAAAGCAGCGACAGTTTCTGTAACAGCTTTGCATGATCTGAGCCACACTTCCCACCTACGTTTCACTCTCCTACAGTGTATTCCACCAGTACATTTTAGAACTTTCGCAATATAAGTTAGAAGTTCTTGTTCACCTCAATTCATCTCTGGTGAATGGCTGTGTGGAACTCCTAATTTAAGTACAACTGAATTACTGTTCTCTGATTAGTGTGGAATAATTCTCGGATTCATGGCAATGCCAGGCTAAATGACACTGTAAAGAAACCCTTTGTTTTCAAATAAATCAGTGGTTGGTTTTAGATAATGCTATAAAGAATCTTATTCATGTAGTGTACCCTAGTTAAAATTGTAAAAGTTGAAAACAACAACAAAACTTCCACCTCTATTTAAAAAAAAATCTTTATTTAAAGCTTTTTTTCTCTATATGGATTTAATAGAACCATAGAATTTTAGAGGTAGAAGGAAATTTGAGTAATTTATAATCAAAGAAAATCAAGTGACTTGCTAAGGATCCCTTAATAAGTTAGTGGCAGATCTAGCACTGTAACTGGGGCTTTCTAAATTCCTCAGCCAAAGCTATTAAGTATTATAGAATATTATGGATAGGTTAATATCAGCCAACATTTATCACATTCCTACTTCGTGCCCTTTACTATGCCAAACATTTTTACATCTATCATCACTTTCCTAAATCAGCTCATAAGATTTTTATTTTTATTTATTATTTTATTATTTTTTTAAATGTTTATTTATTTTTGAGAGAGAGAGAAAGACAAAGCATGAGCAGGGGAGGGGCAGAGAGAGAGAGGGAGACAAAGAATCTGAAGCCAGCTCCAGGCTTCAGGCTGTCAGCACAGAGCCTGAAACGGGGCTTGAACCCACGAACCATGATATCATGACCTGAGCTGAAGTCAGACACTTAACCAACTGAGTCACCCAGGTGCCCCTAGATTTTTAAAACACTTAATAAAACAATCAAATTCATTCCTTTAGTCATTTGGTGTTCCAGAGAATATTGCCACATGATCTAAATGGAGAGAGAAAATTCAATTACTATAATAAGTATAGTACTGAAGAGCATGTGCTCCAATGACACACTTCACTCAGAAATTTCCCTCCCAGGGTAGATATAGATTTAGAAAATCTAGGAATGCATTTCTGTGTACTGGCCTCTTTGCCAAGGACCTAAAAAGACTTCTGCAGCTATGTTCTCCCTCTTAATCCACTTCTGTACTTTTTCCACTATTACATTCTTTTTGATTCTTCTGTAGCTACTGTTTGTTCTTCAATCTATCTAACCACTGTCGTCTCTGATAATCCAAAAATCTGGATAATCTAGAAATAATGTAGAATTTTTCCTCTATGTTCTGACCCTCACTCTTTATCTACTTAGGCCAAATGGCCTTCCAAAATGGTCACTGTTGGATAACAGGATTCATTAAATGAGAGATCATTCTAACTACAGTTTTTAAAAAAAAACAAACAACACTAAAATGTGGGTATAATTTCAAAACAATAGTTTATTTGTAAAATGCAGAATAATTCCTATATGTGCTGCAAGGCAAGTAAAATTATATTGTCTTCACAAGTACATGATGCTTTAAGGAAAAGAATTTACTGGTATTCATACATTTATACATTTTAAAAATTGCCTCTATTAACTGAATTTCACATAGCCTTTCTACCACTGCGAATTTTGAAATGTGTATTTCATAGAATTCTTGTAGGTGCAGATCAAAAAATGTTACCATTGAAAATTAAAAATAAGAAAATTCAACTATATACCAATTCTGCTTAGCGTGAACATGTGGGTTACATTTGTTAACATTTTTTGGAGCAGTCACCTCCACCACACGTTAGCAATAAATTCTTAGTTCCTAATAGGTAAGTTGATCAAATAAGACTGTTGATTCATTTGAGATGAGATGAGTGTCAATACTGTTTGAAAAAATATTTCAGTGCACTTTACTAGCAAATTCTATCACAAAGATAAAAAAGAATCATGGACCTGAGAAAATAGCACTGAACTTAAGTTACATTTAAATTTTAACATTAAAAAGTAATGAAAGTAAATAATTAATTTTTTTTTTTATTTTAGAGAGAAAGAGTGAGAGCAGGGGCGAGGGACAGAGGGAGAGAGAGAATCCCAAGCAGTCTCCACACTCAGCATGGAGCCCGACACAGGACTCCAGTGTGCTGAAAATAAATAATTTTTAAATTTAATTTTGTTTAAATAGCCCACTAAAACAACATTATAAGTTTGCATTTCAGTCTTTTATCTTGATAGTAAGTTTTCACATCTATACTAATGTAAATCATTAAAATGCTTTAATGGGAACATCTCAGCAGAATATCAATAAGGAAAGAGAAGACATGAACACTAGACACCAACGAGACCTACTAGACATACATAGAACATTTCCAACAACAGAAACAAAATACACAATCTTCTCACATATACATGAAGCATTCTCTAGGGGAGCCCATATATTTGGCCATAATAAGGCCTCATTAAATTTTAAAAGACAGCAATCATACAAATTATGTTCTCAGACAACAATGAATTTAAATTAGAAAGCAATAACAAGAGGAAATTTGGTAAATTCACAAATATGTGGAAATTAACACATTCTTAAGTAACCAAGGGGTCAAAGAAGAAATCACAAGAGAAATTAGGAAACACTTTCAGATAAATGAAAATGAAAACACAACATACCAAACCTTCTAGAATTCAACGAATATAGTGTTCAGAAGGAATTTTATAGTTGTGAATGCCTACATTAAAAAGATCTCAAATTAGGGGCGCCTGGGTGGCGCAGTCGGTTAAGCGTCCGACTTCAGCCAGGTCACCATCTCGCGGTCCGTGAGTTCGAGCCCCGCGTCAGGCTCTGGGTTGATGGCTCGGAGCCTGGAGCCTGTTTCCAATTCTGTGTCTCCCTCTCTCTCTGCCCCTCCCCCGTTCATGCTCTGTCTCTCTCTGTCCCAAAAATAAATAAAAAACGTTGAAAAAAAAAAAAAAGATCTCAAATCAATAGCCTAAACTTCCACCTTAAGACACTAGAAAAAAAAGAGCAAGCTAAACCCAAAGCAAACAAAAGGAAGGAAGTAATAATGACTACAGTAGAAATCAATGAAATAGAGAACTGAAAAACAATAGAGAAAACCAAAAGTTGGTTCTTTGAAAAAAAAAAAAAAACAAGATTGGTAAACCTTTAACCATACTGATCAAGAAAAGACTCATTAGTAAAATAAGGAATGAATGGGAGCGAATTAGATCACCTAGATGAAATGGACAAATTTGTAGGAAGGAAAAAACTACCAAAACAAACTAAAGAAGAACTGGAAACTAAATAGATATATATAGAGAGGTGCCTGGGTGGCTCAGTCAGTTAAGCGTCCAACTCGACTTAGGCTCATGTTATGCCAGACTCCTTGCTGGGTGTGGAGCCTTGCTTAAGATGCTCTCTCCCTCTCTCTCTGCCCCTCCCCCTCTCATTCATGTATGCACCGCTCTCCCTTTCTCTCTCTCAAAAAAATAGATACATAACAAGAGATTGAATTAGTAATAAAAAATATATATATATCCCACAAATAAAAGCCAAAGTCCAGATGGCTTTGCTGGTGAATTCTACCAAAAGCTTAAAGAAAAATTAATATCAATCTTTCACCAAATCTCACCTCCTCCTAAAGAAAAAGAAGAGGAAGGAACTCATTCAAGGAGGCCAGTATTACCGATACCAAAACCAAAGATATCAGAAGAAAATTACAGATCAACATAGTGCAAAAATTCACAACAAAATACCAGCAAACCAGATTCAGCAACATATAAAAAGGATTATATACCTTGACCAAATATGATTTATCCCAGGGATGAAAAGTTGGATTAACATCTGAAAAATAATCAAATGTATTACTGTATTAACAAAATAAAGGACAGAAACTACACAATCATTTCAACAGAGGCAGAAAAGGCACTTGAAAAATCTAACACTCTTTAATGATAAAAACATAGCAACTAAGAAGAGAATGTCCTCAAGCTATTAAAGGGCATCTACAAAAAACCCACAGCTAACATCACGTGTAATGAGGAAAAACTGGATGCTCTTCTCCTGATATAAGAAATAAGACAAGGCTATCAACTCTCTTCATTTATGTTCAATGTTGTACTGGAGGTTCTAGTCATAGCAATCAGGCAAGAAAATATTTGTAAAAAACATTCAGATTGATAAGGAAGAAGTAAAACTATATGTGCAGATAATATAATCTTATATATAGAAAATCCTAATGAATCCACCAAAAAACGATTCAAACTAATTAAGTTCAGCAAGATTAAAGAATACAAGGTCAATGATTAAAAATCAATTGTACTAACATAACATTATGTCAATTGTACCTCAATAAAAAAAATTAATTGTATTTCTATATAGTAGCAATGAGCAAACATAAAATGAATTAAGAAAACAATTTCATTTACAACAGTATCAAAAAGAATGAGATACTTAGGAATAAATTTTCAAAACAAAGCAGAAGACTTATACACTGAAAACTACAAAACATTGTTGAAAAATTATAGACTATCTTAATAAATGGAAAAATGACCCACGTTCATGGATGTGAACACCAAATATCATTAAGATGGTAATACTCTCCAAATTGAGCTACAGATTCAATCAAATCCCCATCAAAATCCTAGTTGTCATATTTTGATAAATCGACAAGCAGATTCTTTTTAATTTTTAATGTTTATTTGAGAGAGAGAGATTGAGAGAGAGAGAGAGAGAGAGAAAACACAAGCGGGGGAGGAGCAGAGAGATAGGGAGACACAGAATCCGAAGCAGGCTCCAAGTTCTGAGCTGTCAGTACAGAGCCCGACACAGGGCTCGAATCCACAAACCATGAGATCATGACCTGAGCTGAAGTTAGATACTTAACCGACTGAGCCACCCAGGCGCCCCAACAAGCAGATTCTAAAATTCATATGAAAATACAATGGACCCCAAATAGTGCAATCTTGAAAAAGAACAAAGTTGGAGGACTCACACTTTCTGATTTTAAAACTTACTAAAAAGCCACACTAAGCTAATTAAGACAGTGTGACACTGGAATTAGAATAAAAATGAGAGTATAGAAATATACCTTTACATTTATGGTCAATTGACTTTTTACATGGATGTCAAGATAATTCAATGGGAAAAGAATATAAAATTTTTTTATTTTCCTTAAGTATTACATATAACAGACTCCGGAGTATGCTGTGGGTAGGCTTATTCTGTCCTCTTTATTCACTGTCTGTGAACTCTTACTTCTTTTTAAACCTTTCTTGAATTTCCTCAGTATCTTTCCTATCATCTTTGCCCATCATATAAATACCTCAGATAACAGAATAATATGAATTGAGACCTAAAATGTTTTTTTCATTCTTACTTGTGAGCTCATCCAGTAACTGCCAAGACACATGATATACCTACCTTAGCTAACATCCCTCAAAGATTAGCATGATAGATTGTACCTGCTCTATCTCCAAATTTATATAAGTGGTTGCTGATTATCATCGTTAAGGGATTTTAGACAACCATTTCTTAGAGTTGGCAAAGTTCACCAGGCATTGGTTGCTAATAGTAGGAGTTTAATACCTCTGCAGATTCCAACATAAGGCGTTCAAAACCTCTAGGTTCGGGATTTAACCCATTCAGTAATTAAATTTAGAACTTTAAGCTCTTTTTCATTAAGAAATATATTATATTTAAGACATTTTCAGTAAGCTTTCTCCTTGAAGTCAGGCACCAGTTACTAAATTAAAAAAAAATAATAATAACGTAATCTCAGAATAATAAAGTAAAACTGAAAAGCCAGTCTTCAAACTCATTTAACTACTACCTCAACAGCAGATGGTAATCTGAGTTATCTGTAAATCAATTCTGTCTGTTCTTTCAGATGAGGGGTTTGAGCAGAGTCGGCCTTTAACCCCTTCTCAAAGGCAGAGGAGGAGATCTCCTGGTAAAGCCAGGTAGATGTGTTCAGATCAGCACTGTCCTGTGTTGCCTACATATAGCTACCTTCAAAACCTCACTGAGCCCCAATTTGCTCATCTGTAAAATAAAACTAGTCACCTGCTCCCCAGAGTTATTCTAAGTATCTAATAAAATAATGTCTGAAAGCACCCAACACGTGGTAGATACTCAACAATATTCCTTTCTCTTTGCTCTCCACAAAGTAAAATACAGGTCATAAATGGCAAAAACTAAAAAAAAAAAATTCTGATGAAAGAAACTATTTGGCTTAGTGTGTGCTGAAAAGAGCAGAATTATCTAAATACTAAAAGTAAATCAAACTTTATTTTCTACAAGCATCAAACTCATACAATCTTAAGTAGGTAAATTATAATCATGATGATAAGATACAAGATACCATGGGGGGAAAATCAACTAATTTTCCACTAATTATGTTGGTATTATCTAATCATTTTATTAGGAAACAACGGAGTATCCAGTTGGCAGAATACTGCAGACATTTTCAGTTAAATGATTCAGCGAATAAGCCAACAATAACTTAAGATTTGGCTGCATTTGCAGTATCAGGATTTCCTAAGGGAAGGCTTAATAATGAATCTTAGCCACCACACTTGAGAGAGCAGAAGGAAACAGGTCAAGATGCCCGCAAAATACTATTAGTCCTTTGAGACTAGACTACAAAAGGATTCTTTTAAAAAAGATTTAAAAGAACAACTTTTTTGAGAGAGACAAATCAAAAAACAGACTCTTAATTATAGAAAACTGATGGTTACCAGAGGGGAGGTGGGTAGGAGGACGCATTGAATAGGTAAAGGGATTAAGGAATGTATTTGTTGTGATGAGCACCAGTGATGTATGGAAGTGATGAATTGCTCTATTGTACACCTGAAACTAATATTACACTGTATATTAATTGGAATTAAAATTTTTAAAATAAAAATATAAAATTGTGTTATTGGACATATGGAAAAGGGAAAACGGAAAAGGGTAGATCTATTTTCTGTAAGTCAGGAAACCCATAGACATGATTTTTTTTTTAATTAAAAAAAATTTTTTTTAAAGTAGGCTCCACACCCAGCATGGAGCCCAATGCTGGGCCTGAACTCACGACCCTGAGATCAAGACCTAAGCTGAGGGGCACCTGGGAGGCTCAGTCGATCGATTAAGCGTCCAACTTAGGCTCTGGGCATGATCTTGCGGTTCGTGAGTTCAAGCCCTGCATCAGGCTCTGTGCAGACAGCTCAGAGCCTGGAGCCTGCTTCAGATTCTGGGTCTCCTTCTCTCTTTGTCCCTCCCCTGCTCATGCTCTGTCTCTCTCTCTCTCTCTCTCAAAAATAAACATTAAAAAAAAAAAAACACTAAGCTGAGATCAAGAGTCAGACACTTAGCTGACTGAGCCACCCAGGTGCCCCCCATAGACATGATTTTAAAAAGGATTTTTATAGTGGGCTATATATTCACACGATTCTAACAAGAGTATACAAAAGATACACCGTGAAAAGTCTGCTTCCCATCCCTGCCCCTACCCACACAGCTCTCATCACCCAATCCCACTTGATAAACAGTGTTAATTTCTTAAGTAGCCTTCCAGAGTCTGTCTGTGCTTAAGACAAGCAAAGCAAAAATATATTCTTATTCTTTACTTGTTTTTCTACACAAAAGTAGCAATTTATAATACCATTCTGCATTTCAAAGGCAAATTTTTAATCCTAAATGTCAAATAAAAGCAACAAATAAATCAACAGGTCAAGGACTTTTGTTCACACTTGAATGGACTTTTAAAAGGAGGAACATAAATGATGTTAATGTCAATGGGAATCAGAAATAAAGGAAATCCAAAGGAGGAAACAAAATTCAAGGAGAAAAGGGGGCACAGCCTTATTAATCTCTTTAAAAATGTTCTCTGATAAAACACAAGTATCTTATCTTTCATTAATTAAAAAGAAATCATTTCCTTATAGACAAAAAAAAAAAAAAATTAACCAAATATTCATGAGAAGAGAAAAGAGAGGAGGGATAAAAGGAGATCAATCAGAAAAGAGAGCTACTTGTGTCAGAATGCATTAAATGCCAAGTATGCACACATAGAACTACAAAAATAAGAACCACTTTTTTAAATTCTAGCAGTCTCAATTTCTGAATGTTTACTAACCTAGCTCAAATAAGCAAATGACATAGTACTTTCATGTTTAAGCCATCATCAATTTTAGCATCATGTTGTTTGAAAGCTGAATAAAAATGTCTTTTCACAACCTTTTTCATTCATATTTATGAAAATAATAGGCCTTTACTCTCAGTGTAGCTATTAAGCAGCTATTGTCTTGGTGTGAAGCTCCTCAAAACACCTCGCCAAAGCACTTTTACAGCTGAGCTGAAGATGGTATAAAGTCAGCTACCTGGGCCTGACTTGAGAGACTCTCCAGTGGCAACCTATCATTCCTGTAACCAGTATTACTTCTTCTCTGACTCCCAAGGATCAAAGGCTGATCTATGCTTCTCACCAATGCATATCTCTGCTGATGAAAATCTGGAAGGAAAGGGTTTGGAATCTTGACATACCACTTTTCAAAGACAGCTAGCCTTTAATCTAAAATAGCTTTCTTAGTGTTCCACTTACTTAAAACAAAAGAGACTGTTTTTAAGCCAGGTATCTGGAGCTAGATGTGTTTTCTGAAAGGAAGAGTGGTCTTTTCTAGGAGTTAGCTTTCATGACCAAAACAGTGAACTCAATCCATTATATAGCTAACATCTTCAACAGGAAAAAAGTAGCACAAAAGAATGCTATTGCAATGATACGAACTCCCCCCCTGCAAAATTATAAACAGTTTTAAATTTCATTATAAATGCTAATGCTTAAGGAAAACCAGGTTATTTAGAGAAAAGGAGGTGGGTGGAGACTTCTATGGATATTTTGAAAGGAATTACTGGGTATTCTCAAGGACTTTGAAGGTTGAAACCACTGGTTCTTTATAATGTCTACTTTCCCTCCCAAACTAAAAGCTTTCCTTTCCCTTATGAAAGGCTTGTTCCTAACTGTATCACCATGATTAGTATCTTTTTTGCTCAAGATGAAAATGAAGAGAGTGGGATGGAAAAAGAACAGAAATTTCCTTGAAGCAAAAGCTGGAAGAAAAAGGGGTGGGGAGGTTTAAAAGCTACTAAACTGTCAGAAAGGGAGGAAGGCGGGAAAAAGATATACGAGGACTGTGTGGGTGATAGCTGTGCACATGCTCAGTGGGTGGAGAGATATTAGCCTGGACAGGTGCTGTCTGGAAAGACTGGTGGCATTAGTATGCAACTAGGGAGTTGTATGCATGAAATTATACTAAGTCAGGTGTTACTAACTCTGAGACAGTCTATATAATAGAATAGGATCACAGGGAACTTCAAGGTCACCTATTCCTCCCTACCACTGGTGGGAGCTTTATTAAACCAAATAGTCCAAACCACATACTTATCACTCAGAGACGATTTCAAAACATCAAAAGTTCAGCTATTCTAATTCTTAACTGAATTTAACACTTTTCTTGGTTCAAGTCTATTACTTCTGCTTCTCCTGTAGTGATCACAGTCAAGTGCATGTGAATATTTCATTATTTCTCTTCTTAAACATCTTGTATTTTATATGTACTTAAAATACAAATATTGACTGACTTCCACTAGAAGGATTTATGCTGATTTGGATGGATTTGTCAGTCCATCTACATACCTTCACCTCATCCCCTTGATGAGCAGTATAGTATAAATTTCCATGAGTGTTATCTAGGTTTAGGGTATGGCAGGTGGCCAGGAAACTGTAAATAACTGGTTCAAACATGCATGGAATCTATGACGTTGGTTGGCTACATAAACATGATTCTCTAACCAACAAAGCATGCCTGTATAAGAGAAATTTTTTATTTTTTTATTTTTTTAATATGGAATTTATTGTCAAATTGGTTTCCATACAACACCCAGTGCTCATCCCAACAGGTGCCCTCCTCAATGCCCATCACGCACCCTCCCCTCCCTCCCACCCCACCCCCCATCAACCCTCAGTTTATTCTCAGTTTTTAAGAGTCTCTTATGGTTTGGCTCCCTCCCTAACTTTTTTTTTTTTCCTTCCTCTCCCCCATGGTCTTCTGTTAAGTTTCTCAGGACCCACATAAGAGTGAAAACATATGGTATCTGTCTTTTTCTGTATGACTTATTTCACTTAGCATAACATGGATGGAACTGGAGAGTGTTATGCTAAGAGAAATTTTTTAAATGGCATTGAAAATATGGATATGCACACACAGAAGTTTAGAAAGATATACTCTAAAATGCTAGTAGTGATTATTAATGGATGGCAGATTTTGGTGATTCTTATTTTCTCTCTCTTTTTTTTTTTTAATTTTATTAGAGAGAGAGAGAGAGAGAGAGAGAGAGAGAGCCTGTTTCCCAAGCAGGCTCCACGCTGTCAGAGCAGAGCCCCATACAGGGCTCCAACTCAGGAACCATGAGATCATGACCTGAGACGAAATAAAGAGTCAGACACTTAACTGACTGAGCCACCCAGGCGCCCCCATTTTCTCTTTTTCTTTAGAATTTTCTTGAAAAAATGTATTACTTTGGTGATTTAAATATATTTTAAAAGACACAAAAGAGGGAGCATATAAATATTGGAACTAGAAAATGGATAAATTATTAACTATGTAACTGTCAAATTTTACATACACCTATAGATGTCCATGATCAAGTACTAAATAAGAAAAAAACAAATTGTATAGAATGATTACCATTAAAAAAAAACCCTCAATGTACATTTACAGATACACAAATTTATATAAACATGGGAAAAAGTCTAGAAGGATATAAAAACTGGCAGTGGTTCTCTTTGTAGGTAAGATTGAGTGGAGATGACTTATTTTTTTTTTTAATTTTTTTTAACGTTTATTTATTTTTGAGACAGAGAGAGACAGAGCATGAATGGGGGAGGGTCACAGAGAAAGGGAGACACAGAATCTGAAACACGCTCCAGGCTCTGAGCTGTCAGCTCAGAGCCCGATGCGGGGCTCGAACCCAAATACCGTGAGATCATGACCTGAGCCGAAGTTGGACGCTTAACCGACCGAGCCACCCAGGCGCCCCGGAGATGACTTATTTTTTATGTAACATACTTCTCAGTTGCTTGAATTTAAGGGCATGCATACCTTTGAATTACAAAGGTGTAAATCAAACATAATGTTTAGAAAACATACAACACAATAATACAAATGTGGGGGAAAGATGATGTATAGCATTTTCTTGGGAAACTAAGGATATGATTCTTATATTCTTTCTTAGCTAGTCATATTATATAATATACATGTGCATTAGATTATATAGTCTATACACTTGGTCCTATATGTATTTTTGTGTGCATATATGGATGCTGAATTGGAAACCAGATCATTTTAAGTTAATTTTAATCTATTTTTATTTTAAAAACAGGGAAATAAATAACTAGAGAAATAAAGGTGCTTCTCATTTTTGAACTCAAGCAAACAATTAGTCAAGTCCTAGTGACACCGCACTGTACTTGAAGACATCTCATCCAGCACTCTCTGGAATGGTTAGTCTATCAATGAGTCCAATTTCGTGTATGCACATATTGTATATGAAGTCTATTTTACCTATAGAAAAAAAAATTGGTATTGACTGGCATAGAAAATATATCCAGAACCTGAATGGAAGCAACTAACATGAATCATATTCATTACTATATGCAATATAAATACAATGTATTTTAATACAGTAAATACAGTAAAATAAATAATATTATCATCTCAAAGTTACAGGCATTCTCCAAAAAAAAGTAAGCTTTTAAAAAGGTACAAAATCCAGGCCTTTACTCAGCAAAGTCCTATCAAATCATTCCTCCTCTCAAGTTAAAAGCCATTAAATCAGCCCTCTACATGTTGATTATGTGCAGACAAATTTCTAACACAGCCTGAAGAAACAGCTACCTATAATGATACTTCTGCATTTGGTGGTAAAAACGAGCTCTGCCTGCTGATATCATACAATATCACAGATGTTTTTAATCCTTGCCAGACATTCTTTGATCACATGTAGGTCTCCCCTATATTTATGGCCCTGTTGAGGGGCCAGCACTCTGCACAAATCCACCCTGAGAGCACACTAAATATCTTACTTCACCCACACATCTCCTCTCTTCCATCTTACACATTATCAATCTCTTATCCTACAATAATTCCCTTTATATCATCACCCTCCTACCCTCCTTTCACTCACCCCCACCCCCAACCCCACCTGAGGAAACCAGATTTTGGTTTTGAGTAACAGAAGAAACGCTGACTACAAGGAGATGGACCAAGACAGGTTGTAGGACGTGGGGAATAGGAGAGGCTGTGGGAAACTGGGCAAGGGCAAGGATATTGTACACTGCCCTAATTCCCTTTGAAAGTTCCCTGGCTCTGTTTCATACAGGTAATAAAATTTTCCTTATTGATGCTCTGAATCGGCCTTCATCATTTGATTTCCATGTCGTCTTCCTCAGCAAGACAATTAACTCAAAGTTAGTACTGAGTTAAAATTACTCTGACATGAACTACAAAAGGTGGAATCGGCACCTCTTAGATTTACTTTTCTCCATGAAATAGGAAAAAAAAAAAAAAGTGAAATGAGAACAAAGAAGCCACCATAGGTAATGGAATAGGTAAAGGAAAACAGAAGCACTGAGTCCCTTAAAATAACGTGGGAGCTGTTTCTGTCAGGAATAACATGTTACATAATTTAAGTTTCATGAATCAGCACTTTAGTCAGTAATTTACATGAATTAAAAAGAAAGAGAGAGAAAAAACATGAGGATCAGAAAAGGTAAAGTGGTTTCTGAAACAAGGCAGGTTTCAAAAGTATTTTATTCCACCCCCACACAGAAGAATGTTGACAGGCAGATGACTCAGTCTGGCTTCATTAAGAGCTTCTTACCACCTAATATCCCTCATGGGTAAGTCCATCCCATCTCTCTTTTTTCCATGACACCCTTCTCAATTCCTCCCTCCAGGTAATGGCCATATTTCCTCTCTAATTGAAGGTTATCTATCTGGAGGTCACATACGTTAGGATTCAGTGATTATGCTGGAAGGATATAAATAGTTGAGGGGTTTTTTGGTTTGTTTAAAAAAAAAAGATCCTTGGGGTGCCTGGGTGGCTCAGTCGGTGAAGTGTCTGGCTTTGGCTCAGGTCATGATCTCACAGTTCATGAGTTTGAGCCCCGCATCGGGCTCTGTGCTAGGAGCCTACTTCAGATTCTGTCTTCCTCTCTCTCTCTGCCCCTCCCCTGTTCCCACTGTCTCTCTCTCTCTCAAAAGTAAACATTAAAAAAAACTTTTTTTAAAGCTCCTTTATACTAAAGGACTTGCAACATTTCAAAGAATTCAGTAGTAGTAACGTCAGATGCTTCCCACCCTCCCCCCCCAAAAGAAAGACAGTATCTATGATCATTGTGTTTGAATCTAAGTAGCTTAATTGAGTTCACGGACATTGAAAACCTACAGTGATTTGTAGTCCTTAAAAATGACCTTAAATGAGCAGGGAGAGATAAGGAAGCTATCAACACAAACAATGAAACCGTATGTCCAATCTAAACTATCTCCAAATCATAGGGAAAAAGGAAGATATTTTAGAAGAAAAAAAATAACCAACCTATTTGCTTTTTCAAAAGCCAGAGTGGATAAATCCTATGAAATGAGTCCAAAAAGCATTCTCATCTCTTTTTGTAGACAAGATGTTTATTGTATCAGATACTGTTTGAAATAACTGAGAGATATTGGTATAGGCCTGGAAATCTCTTAGGTACAAATCAATTATGGTATTTGAGAGGCATGATGTTTATAGAAAGAGCAAGAAATCTGAAGTCATTCGGAGTCATTCATCCACAACGTTTACTACAGACTGGCACATGCCAAGCTCTGTCCACACACCTGCTCTCTATTCAAGCTCTGTCTCCCACTAGCTATACAATACTGGTTAAAGCATTTTAACATTTCTCTGCCTCAGTTTCCTCATCTGTAAAAGCACGAATAAAAAATGGCTGCTAAGGGTACCTCAGTGGCTGAGTCGGTTAAGTGTCTGACTCTTAGTTTCAGCTCAGGTCATGATCTCACGGTTAATGACTTCAAGCCCCACCTTGGACTCTGTGAGTGCAGATTCTGCTTGGAATTCCCCCCCCCCCCCGCCAAAATAAATAAATAAATAAACAAACTTTTAAAAAAATGGCTGCCAACTTCACAAATATATCTGGAAGTACTCTGTAATCCAGGAAAGTATTAGTTGTCATTTCACTGAACTGAATTCATGAATGCCACTGTTGTGCCATAAATTATATCAGAGGAAAGTGAGCCTTCCTACTTCCAAGAGATACTTCATAAACCTATTAATAAGGCTTAGAGTCTCATTTAATCATCTCTCTGGAAATTTAAATGAGAGAGAGAGAAAACGCTACAAAGAGAGAAAGCTAGTATAACATGCAGATTTTGACATCTAATTGATAATCACCATAATGACAAAAACCATGATTCACCGTTTTGGGTCTGTAACAATCTATCAGGCCAAGGACTCATTTGAAGAGGGTACTTTATTCTGGAAAAATATTCTCTCTATATGTCTGCAAATCACAAAATGGGCATCTACCAGATTGACCTATCAACTCAACATTACCAACAGTAAATGGCAGTGAAATCACAGAGCATTATTTGTTATGTTGATGTGTACAAACCAAAACATTCTATTTTATGGTATATTTCACTAAACTATGGTTTCATCAATTGTCAAACAGATTAGGAACAAAGCTCCTTTTAAAAACAAAATTAGGCTCAGGGTAGTGGCAGTTGAAAAAAGGGAGAAGTTCTGGTCTCTCCAGAGTTAGCTAATAATGATGGACAGTATAGTGGATGAGAAAGACCATCTTATAGAAGACACTAGGGATCTGGTGGAGATCTGAAAGGAAGAGGTCTCATTCCTGTAGCTCCAGACTCCCTTCCCCCAGGGAATGAAGGGGTGGTGGCTTGTCTTACAGGAGTGGTAGCCAAGTGCACCAGAAGGCACACCCAGTCCTAAAATATGCCTGAAACTTCCTCTAATGTTTCTAGTTCTTGCAATGACATTTGGGGAACTGAAGTGTACACAACCTCTTCACTGCTAGAACTGCTACAATTTAGTATTTTTAGTTAACAATTTGAGTTAATATTTATAAAACATTTAGAAGGAGCCCAAGCATGTAGTAAGAGCCATTTAAGTGTTTGTTAAATAAATAAGTCACTTCCCAGATTGGTTGGGTAAATCCTCAACCTAGAGACCAAGTAGAGAATCAAAACACACTAAACTCTAATATTTTTAAATACAGATTTAGAAACTATAGTGCTCTGTATTTATTCTTGCATCTCAAGTGTACCTGCATCTCAAATATATAGTCTCTTGGTGCAGAACCGAAATTCAACTTATGTTTTAGAAATCACTGTGCAAAATTAAATGATGGAGTTTAAGTCTCAAGAGATGAACTCCTTCTCTCTTCTACATTTCCAACTGACCACCACTAAAAATGACAAATCTAAAAATCTCAAAGCACTCTAGATGGTACATATTAATGCTAAAGCTGAGGGAACCAATAGAGCCAAATTCACTTTAAAAGAGATGGAAAGGCTTTAAATAAATCACAGAGAACTTAAGGACAGGAACGCTTTAGTCTGAGACTACCATCCGCTGACAACAGGTTAATGATTCCTTTGCCCTCCGCCATCCCTGATTCTCGCAGGTGACCCGCACCCTCTTTCGACTCCAGGAGGGGGTCCCCCACCTTCACAGTTCCCGGCTCGTCTAAGCTGCGAGGCCGCGCACGGGTTAACAATGTCCGTCCACCGACAAGGCTCGAGCGTTTAGGAATCAAAAAGAATCCGAATTCACCTCGAGGAAACACAGACCACCAACTCTCAGAGTCGGGGTCTGCGCGGGGGGTATTGCTTCTGCCCTTCTGACCAATTCGGAGGTTTTCGGGCTGAGGGGTCGAAAAGTCACGTTTGCTTCGAGGAGACGCAGCAGTCGAGGCCCGGGCACCGCTCGCCCCGCCCCGTCTCACCCGCCCGGGGGGCTCCGACTGCGACCGGACGCGCGCGGACCCTGCGGCCGGCCCACCCGCCTCGCGTCCCCGCGTCCCCGCACCTACCCCGGTCCGCGCGGTGCTGCCTCCTAGTGCGGCGGGGCGGAGGCGAGCGCACTCGCGCGCTTCCTCCTTCCCCGCAGGGCCGCCGGGCGCCGCCGTTTCCTCCCTGACGCGTCACGGCGGCCGGCGGCCGGCGGCTCCTCCCGCAGTGTGTCGGGCGGCTGGAGAGACCCGGGCGGCCGGCAGCGCGGCGGTAGGGCGCCCGCTCCGAGCCGGGGGCTGCCGGCGCGCGGCAGGAGACTCAGGCTGGGCGGCCCCTGCTCGGGCCCGGCCGCCGAAAGCCGCTCCCTCTCTCTTCCCCGTGCACCCCGGCGAAAGCCCGGGCCACAGCGCGCGGACTGGCTCCCGCTTCGCCGTGCGCGCAAAGTTCTGGGGACACTGGTGGATCCTATCTAGAGGCTACGGCTCCTCGCTGACGGTGACTGCCGCCCTGGGGCCCAGGAGCCGCGTGGGCCAACGCTCCCGGCCGCCCGGTGAAGATGACCCTGGCGTAGGCAGCGAGCAGGACCGCTGGACCGCCAGAGGAGTAAGAGTCACCCCAGGAGCGGCCTGGTGGGCCTGTGGCTGGGTGTAAACTGGAAACTCAGGGAAGTGAATGAGTATCCGAGTGATTTAGGGCAACAACTGTACTTCATTTAGTATTATTTGAAGTTTTCTTTCTTTTTTTCTTTTTCTTTTTTTTTTCTTTTTCATCAGCAACGTTTTGGCTTTTGTGTTTATAGGTAAAGAGTTCACAATTTGGCAGATCCTGGGTACAGAAAAATTTACACACATACTTTTTTTTTTTTTTTTTTTTTTTGCATTCCCATTAATCTCCAAGTCAACTGAGGGCACACTTCACAGTTTCTTATGACTCTTATTCTTTAAATATAGAAGTTGCATTTTAGACTCTTACTCGTCTCCTTTTTTCCAGGTAAGATAGCGGGAGGTAGAGAAGATGAGTGGAAAACCTAAGGGTTACATGATTCAGTGGGAGTGGAGTAAGGTGGTTAGGATTTTGAGGTAGAGTGGGTTGTTGTTTGCCCCACAACACTACTATAGTTTAATGTTTTATCAGGTGTCACTTGAAGATAGACTCAAACAACTATATAAAGATTCCCACGTCCATATCATGTTTCAGATTTTGAGGCAACCATCTATACTTCAGACTATATGATTCCAGAGAATGTGCCATAAATCTATGAACAAATAAACTTCCAAAGGTAGTTATAGAGGAACTGGCATTCATGTGTGGCTTCCCTAAATTCAGGGGACATTTCCTTATGTTTTAAAATAATATTCAAAAATTTAAACCACAGGTAAAGGCAAGAATATTCATTTGTAATGTCATTTAACACAGTATGGCTTTCTCCTTCTTAAAGAAAATGAATGTTTAATACAGAATTTTTATACTTTGAAATATAATAATCCTGCAGAACTTTCTAAACAATGATTTTCAGTGGCACAAGGAAATGGATATAAAGTACAACAGATACAGTTCAATACGTTGCCATGGTCCTTTGTATGTTTTCCCTGTGATCCACACAATAAGGCACAGAGAAGCTACAGAATTTCCTCCCTTGTAACAAAATCAACAAGTGATCAGTGTATCTCTTAATTAGAACCATATTCACATTGCTGAAAATATTCTCAGACGAAAAGAAATTTTGTGTCAATAAACTCCAAATGGAATGACATCATTCTCGCCTTAGACATACATACCTGTCTATCACCATATTTCAACTTTCTTCCTTCCTCCCTTCCTCCTTCCTTTCTTTCTTATTTCTCTTTTCTCCTTCCTTCCTTCCTTCCTTCCTTCCTTCCTTCCTTCCTTCCTTCCTTCCTTCCATCCTTCCTTCCTTCTTTCCTTTCCTCTTAAAAAACAAACATCTGGAAACCATTGTATTTCCAGGATAAATCTGTCTTCCTGCTGTGAAGAATACACACACACACGCACACACGCACGCACACACACACACACACACCACCTCCTACATTTTAAGACAAGAAGGTAGATGAGCCACATTCAACTAATAAGAAATGGTTATTTTGCATTTATAATCAGAAAGCTACAATTTACTAGCTTGATTTCTTCAGAATACTAGAGGTTGTAAATATATTCACGAACTTAATACTAAAGGGGTTTTCACTTAAAATTAATTTTAAAGGCTCACTTTAAGGCTGATGACTTTGATTAATCATATTCACCTATATAGATCAAATCTCCATTTTCCCTTATGTTCCAATATCTTTTTAAGCTTATATTGTAAAAGAAAAGTTGTTGAATGTTCAGCTAAATGTCTAGCTGATATTTATGCTTTTATTAAAGGTTTCATATAAATTGGGGCACCTGGGTGGCTCAGTCTGTTAAGCATCCAACTTTTGATTTCAGCTCAGGTCATGATCTCATGATTCATGAGACTGAGCCCCACGTAGGGCTCTGTGCTGACAGTGCAGAGCCTGCTTGGAATTCTCTCTCTCCCTCTCTCTCTGCCCTTCCCCCGTTCTCTCTCTCTCTCTCTCTCTCTCTCTCTCTCTCTCTCTCCCCCCTCAAAATAATAAACTTTAAAAAAATTGAAAATGAAAGGTTTCATATAAGTAAAATTTTAAAACAGAAAGTATTTTGTTTAGACTATGGGTTCCAATATTTTCTTTTAAAATAGGACTCCATACAGATAGGGCAAATATTTTGTTTATCTGTTTTATCTATAATGTAGAGATTATGAGCACAAGCTTTGGCATTGAATAGACTCAGGTTTCAGTTCTGGCTCTGCCACTTTCTACTTTGGGCAAATTATTTTACCTCTCTGAGCTTTGGTTTCATCAGTAACATAAGGATAATAGTACTTGTCTCTCCTCAGTGAAACAGAGATAATAATAGTGTTTATCATATAAAATTGCTAGGAGGATCAAATGAACTTAGTAGAATGCCTGGAACATAACATCAGTAGACTGCTATTGTCATCATCATTATTATTAGCTCTAACACAGATATAAAAATGCCAATATTTATATTTCTTTTGTGCTAGTTTAAAGAATGGTCAACATTTAGAGGTTTTCTTTTCTTTTCTTTTCTTTTTTTTTTTGTAGAAGTCCTAAAAGTAACAGGAAAAAAACCATAAAAGAAATACTAAGATATAGTTATGTTCAGAACTTTAGAAAATTGGGCTGGTGATACTGTAAACTGTTGACCCGAACATTAAAAATAAAAACAAACAACTACCTAAGGAGGTAATATAGCATTTTTTTTCTTTTTAGGTAATATGTTCCACTGAGATCAGTGCTTGGTTTTTACCTACTTTTCAAAATGGGAAACCTTTTCCCTAAACTGGTGCCTGATATGGAACCATCATGACTTTTTATATCATAATAAAGTCCTCTGTTGTTTGTAGTTCTTTCATTGTAACTTTGGAAGAGTTGAAGAGCATAACAATATAAGAAATACCACTTCCCATAAGGAGAAAAATTGATAAAATGACAGCTACGGGACCTGAATGGCTTCTATTCATTCATAAGTCAGTTGGTAATGGAAATGAGGGCCAGCATTCATTGGAATATTTGTTTTATAGCAGATAAATCAATAAGACTAGAGAAGTAAGAATAGCGCTACCAACCACATGATTACAAAAGCAAAGATGTTTTTGATTCATATTATTTGTATTGCTTCCATAGCACCTTTTCCTTCATTCTACTACAAACTCATCTACTTAAGTGGGTCAGACACCATGAGTTGTTGCTATAGTTTCCAGCTATGCTTATCCTTTGGTATATCAAATGCAGTATCCCACAGCTTCAAAAAAAAATGAAAACCACTTTTCTTGGAAAGGTAATTTAAGGATAGTCCAAGTCATGAATTGGCTCAGGAAATAATTAACCCGGAAAAGCCTGTTATAAATAGGTAAGAATATGAGAATTAAAGTGACAAATTTATTGAATTTTCTGAGCGAAACCATATAATAAAACACAAAGCCACCCAAGGTATAGGCAGAAAAAACTCAGATATCCATGGGAACTGAAATTGATACTGTTTTATACTGCCTTGGCACAGAGCCAAATTAACTTGTTTCCTTCATCTAGAAAATGGTTCAGAGTATTCTCATTCTGTGTGTTGGGGGTGGGAGTGGTCCACAGCTCAACATCTTTGTTGGGCCAAATTAGCCATGTTCAAACTCAAAACTGAAGTGCCCAAAGTTCAAGTGTGTTTTGTAACAACGTGAAAACCATTTTAAAGCAAGACTACATTAGGATCAAATATAAGGCCTCTTAGATTACAGGACTTTTTCACTTTCTGTATTACACTCCTGAGAAAAATCCAGGGGAAGTGTTAAGAGACCAGAACCCTTAAAATGCTGGCACAGCTTTTTGATAAATAGTTGCTAGAAATTACTTTAAATTTTGCTAAGATCTGAAGTAAAACCATTATCCTTCCCTATTAAGGAAACCTCATTGTCTTCCAATCTAGTTATTATAAGTATCAAGAACAAAATACAAATCGCCCTTTTTTTTTCTCATTTTTTTTTCTTTCTTTCCTTTTTTTTTTTTTTCTTTTGATCTCTGGTTAGTCTGTTACATACATAAACTACATCTGTAAATAGTTGGCAATAACTTACATAAGTTGTGTCAGCAGTTACGATGTTCCTCAGAATCATATTGGGCCTGTGAGCTCAAACCTACTGGGTGGACTTTGAAGATAACAATTATTTTAGTTGCTTATCAGTAGGAAATAATAGCTTTTCTTAAACACTATTCATTTGGTGACTCAGTTATTTACTGTTAATTATGTGCAATTAATGATTGAACCCATTTCAAATGCAAAAGCTTAATAGTCCCTGGCTTAAAGAAGTGTGTTGCTGTTATTTCCACAACTGATTCTTTGAGGAGTCTGTGTCTGGCTCACTAAATGTGTCAAAGACTTAAATAGACTTTAAGGGATTATAACGCTTCATATACGGGGAAACCCTTAAATTCTCTAGGTTTTCTAGAATAAACAACCTCAGTCCTTTTAACTTTTTCTCACTTTTTTTTTTTTTTTTTAAATTTACAACCAAGTTAGTTAGCATATAGTGCAACAATGATTTCAGGAGTAGATTCCCTAATGCCCCTTACCCATTTAGCCCATCCCCCCTCCCTCACCTCTTTTTTTTTTTTTAATGTTTATTTATTTTTGAAACTGAGAGAGACAGAGCAAGAGAGGGGAGGGGCAGAGAGAGAGGGAGACAGAATCCAAGGCAGGCTCCAGGCTCTGAGCTGTCAACACAGAGCCCAACTCGGGGTCTGAACTCGTCAACCTCAAGATCATGACCTGAGCCAAAGTCAGATGCTCAATCAACTGAGCCACCCAGCCTCCCCTCCTCTTTTTTTTTAAATGTGAAATGACTCTCATATGAATTCTTTCCAAATACTCCATGTTCTTATTTAGATGAGATGCCCAGTATGAGACATGGAACTCTATAAAAGATCAGGTAAGTCCTTAGTACAGTGAGAGCATTCTCTCACAGCTCTTCAATTCACGCTCCTATATTGGAACTTAAAATTATTCTCACATTTAAAATTACATTTCTTCATTATCAGATTTTAAAATCTGAACTCTAAATGCTTATTTAGCCCATTTATGTATTCTTGCATTATATTTAAGAAGTTATTTTGATTATCCTATGAAACTCCCCTGTACCTATTTTATCCAAACTGTACTTTTCCTTGGTGATTTTGAATTTTATATTTGTTAAGACAAAAACATCTAAGGTGGAGGGTGCATGTCCTAAGGGTGCTCAAGACAATTTAATACAGATTAGAAAGAACATACCCCAATGTCTATTTTATCTAAACACAAAGAGGATAAGCTTTCTTATTTAACATACATATTGACAATGGCTTGCTCAAACAGTCCTTTGTCAGGCAGTCATTCATGTGCTCTGTGAGGTATCCTGAGAAGGGTGGGCTTCCCCCTTGCAGGGAAGCTCTCCTTTATCCAGCGTCAGTGTATTGCAGTTTTGTGTAGCATAGGAGGTCATTGATGTGGTTAATTTTGTAAAAACAAATCCTTTCAATAGAATATATATAATACTTTGTACTGAGATGGAGAGTAATCGTGGAAACTCTTTATCTTCTATTGAAGTGTCCAAGATACTTCTTGGGGTCAAAAGCATTGTTCCTGCATACACACTGCCTGGTTCTGACCATAGTTCTGCCATGACCAGCCATGTAATCCTGGGCAAATTATTTAACATCTCTGGGGTTCAGTTTCCCCACTTGTAAATTGGAGAGCATAACTGTATCTGCTGTACCGGGTTGTTCTGAGGATGACATGAGCTAAAAATGTGAAAATCTACCACCAAATAAGCACTACATAAGCACGGGTTATTATTATTACTTAAATAAATAAATATCAAGATGAATGATACATTTTCCTCTGACAACAATACAAGGGATCCAGATTTCCCTACCTTTGTGGTGAGTGGTATTTTCCTTTTAAGGCAAACTTTTAACACTGCCTGAGAGACTAACTCCATCTACCCTCTCCTTTAAGTGTACATGTGTTTAGAAAGAAACACTTTAGAGAATGTTTGAAAATTACGTTCAGAAATATTTCTATCAGTGTGTAATTTTGTTGCAAAAAAAAGGTGTGTGTGTGTGTGTGTGTGTGTCCTTTTAAAACTCATATGCATAAATAAAAATTTTGGAAACAATTTTTTATTTCTTTAAATATTTTTCAAGTAATTTCAGTGGGCCTCAAACTAATTAAAATGCAACACCTTTAAATTAGTTTGCAAGAGCTGCTGATTGATAGCAGAGAAAATGAGAATTTACTAATAAGACTTCAGCAAAAACCTTTGCAGAACTGGTTGATAAGACTGAAGAAGAAAGTGAGTAATTTAATAGGTAGAAACCAACAACAATGCATTTCTTCAATTTAAATCCAAATAGCTTTTTGAAGTATCTTTTTCAGCTATGACAGCTATTAAAATGTAATATCAAAATAAGCTAACCTTAGTACCCGATCTTCAAATCACTACATCATAAGGTGTTAAACCAAGATTTTTAAAAAGTAATGAAGGGGCGCCTGGGTGGCTCAGTCGGCTGAGCGGCCGACTTCGGCTCAGGTCATGATCTCACGGTCCGTGAGTTCAAGCCCTGCGTCGGGTTCTGTGCTGACATCTCAGAGCCTGGAGCTTGTTTCGGATTCTGTGTCTCCCTCTCTCTGACCCACCCCCGTTCATGCTCTGTCTCTCTCTGTCTCAAAAATAAATAAACGTTAAAAAAAAAATTTTTTTTTAAAATAAAAATAAAAAAAATAAAAAGTAATGAATTACCAAGGAATAAAGCATCAAATGAAAGCAAAAAGGCTCTTCTACTATTAATAAAATACCATTAAATTATTTAAAATATATTGATTATTTCATGTGTTTAAATTTCGGGTTTCTGGTTTACAATGTGTACAATATATTAGTATAGGAGGTCATAAATTATATGTATGTGCATGCTGGTTTGGTGTCATCTAAGAATTTGATGTCTTTTGTTCTTTTTCTTCTACATTCAGTAGCTTTTGTTGAGTACCTAGTGTGTGCCAGGTACGGTACTATGCTCAGAGAGGTAGAAATTAAATATATAATTCTCACCCACAAACAGTAGTTTATTTTTTTTTTAATTTTTTTAACGTTTATTTATTTTTGAGACAGAGAGAGAGACAGAGCATGAACGGGGGAGGAGCAGAGAGAGAGGGAGACACAGAATCGGAAGCAGGCTCCAGGCTCTGAGCCATCAGCCCAGAGCCCGACACGGGGCTCGAACTCACGGACCGCGAGATTGCGAGATCGTGACCTGAGCTGAAGTCGGACGCTTAACCGACTGAGCCACCCAGGCGCCCCACCACAAACAGTAGTTTAAATAATTTATGAAGCATATAATAAAGAACTGTTCGAACAACTAATCTTCACAGAATCACCTATTTCTCAGCTCCCTCCCCTACCTCTTCTACCAGCCCTTGGCATAGATAATGATTTCCTGTGGGGTCAGGATTTGAATTTGAAACTGGTCATTTGAACACCCACTTAGTTTTCATGTAGTTTATTATTTTTTTAATGTTTATTTATTTATTGCGGGGAGGGGCAGAGAGAGAGAGAGAGAGAGAGAGAGAGAGAGAATCCCAAGCAGGCTCTGCTTTGTCAGCACAGCCCCACTAATGTGGGGCTTGAACTCATGAACCATGAAATCATGACCTGAGCCCAAATCAGGAGTAAGATTCTTAACCGACTGAGCCACCCAGGCACCCCTCATGTAGTTTAATTTTTTTTAATTAAGTAATTTGTTTTGAGAGAGAGAGAGAGAGCGCGTGCATGCATAAGTGGGGGAAGGGCAGAGAGAGGGAGAGAGAGAGAATCCCAGGCAGGCTCCATGCTGTCAGAGCAGAGCCCAATGCAGGGCTCGATTCCATGAACTGTGAGATCAGGACCTGAGCAGAAAGCAAGAGTCGGATGCTTAACCGACTGAGCTACCCAGATGCCCCTCATGTAGTTTAAATAAACCACTTCTGACTTCTTTTCTCTTTTAGATATCTGCAAGGTGCTTTTCTGAAATATAAATACCACTGATTCAACAAACATTTCCTCTCAAAGCACTGTGTTAATACAGCGGTTCAAGGTACAACATGCATTGTGCTTTCAAGGGGATTTTATATCCTTGATAGAAAATGAGAAAAGCACATTAATTTTTCCTTATGCTGTTCACTATTGAATATTCCTCAGTACCTTGCCTTTTTAACTATCTCACCACTTCTGCCTGGTGTATTTCTTCAAGCCTGATACCATACTGTTTGAAAGTTTTACAAGCGTGCTATTTGGCTTTAAAAGTTTATCTCGTTACTTATAATTTCCACTTGTGACTGGGATAAATTGCTTTTAATTGCTAGTTATTTCCATTGGAGAACAATCATGAAAAAATGAAAAATAGGTAGAAGAAAAAACTGCTAGAATCTAAGAGCATAGAAATTAAACTCCTACAATGGAATCTCATAACATTTCCCCAAATAGCAAAATAATAAAAATAAAATAAAAATAACCCAAACCAAACCAAAAAACAGCGCTGTGAGGTACTGAAGGCAAGAAACTAGATCATATAACTACCTGGGGTCTTATTTACTTTTAAACTCTGCAAAGTCAAAGTTCACAGCCTTGGAGGAACCTGTATCTGTTTGACTTTTTAAAAGCAAGTGGGATTAACAATCTGGGGCATAGTGTGGAAAGTCAGACTTAGTTGCAGAAGTCTGTGATAACATAAAATTCAATTTAGAAAAGTATAAGCACATTAAGGCAATAAAGAGACAATCTGTATTTGAATTTTAACTGATACATATGTACTCCTTGGGCTATCCCACTAACCTTCCAAAAATCCAATTTTCACTATAATAATCATTCTCATAGAAAATAGAAAGAAAAACACCATTTGAACAAATTTCAGAATAGTGTAGTGATTAGGCACATGGCTTCAGAGAAAAACAGCTCTGGATTTGAATCTTACTTCTGCTTACTAGCTCTGGACCCAGGCACATTTCCTAACTCCTCAGCCTCAGTTTTCTTACTCGCAAATGTAGTTCCTTCTTCACAAGGTGGTTGTGAAGACTAAGTGAGATAAACTTATAGTAATGTACCTACTCATTATGGTAGGCAGAACGATGGCATCCCAAAGACATCACACCCTAGTCCCTGGAACCTGTAAATATGTTACATGACATGGCAAAGAATTAAGTTTACATGGACAATATGCATGGACTTTGAGGCAATTATTGCAAGTGAATTAAGTCAGACAGGAAAAGACAAATACTATATGATCTTACTTATATATGGAATCTACAACAAACAAAACAAAACAAAAATGAACTCAGATACAGAGAACAGGTTCGTGGTTGACAGCATCAGGGATTGGTGAGAGGGTAGATGAAATGAGTGAAGGTGGTCACAAGCTACGAGCTTCCATTTATAAAATAAGTCATAAGATGTAATGTACAGCATGGTGACTACAATTAATAATGCTGTATTGTATATTTGAAAGTTGCTAAGAGAGTAGATCTTAAAATTTATCATAACAAGAAAAACATAACTATGTGTGGTGATGGATGTCAACTAGACTTGGAGTGATTATTTAGCAGTCTATCAAATCATGATGCTGTACACTTGAAACTAATGTCATATGTTAATTATATCTCAATTTAAAAAATTAATTTTAAAAAAGGTTATATGAAATAAAGATTGCTAATCAGCTGACCTTAAGATAGGAAGAATATCCTGGATTTTCTGAGTGGGTCCAAGGTGATCACAAGGGTCCTCAAAAGTGTAAGAAGAAGAAGGCAAAAGAAGAGTTAGAGAAAAAGATGTGACTATGGAAGGATGGTTGGAGAGAGACAACATTGCTGGCTTTGAAGGTGGAAAGGGGGGCCTCAAGCCATGGAATCTGGGTGGCCTCTAGAAGCTGGAAAAGGCAAGAAAATGGATTCACTCATAGAGCCTGCAAAAGGGTGCAGCCCTGCTGACACGTTAATTTTAGCTCAGTGACACTGATGTCAGACTTCAAACCTAGAGGGCTAAAAATGTGGTTTTAAGTCTCTAAATTTGTGGTAATTTGTTACAGCAGCAGATTAAAAAACAAGTTAGATATATAGATACATCAGCAACTCTACAAAAGTTGCAGTGTGAGGGCAAGTGTGGCATGTAGAGAATTGTCTCCCTCCCTCACTCCACGTGGTTTTAGAAAACATGCCAACTCACAGACTTTTCCATTTTTATTTTCTTTATATAACTAATTGCAAGAGTTCAATTTACCATGCCACAGGATTATTCTCCAAGCAATCTAAGTGCTGTTGGCTAACAACTTACTTAACCCATTATGGGTCCTTGATGATGGCAGATGACAGTTACAGAATATAAATTTTACCTAAGTACTATCTAGTTTCATATATTTTATTTATTTATTTTTATTTATTATTTTAAAATTTTATCTTATTTTTTTAACTAAATTCTACCGCAGCATGGGGCTCAAACTCACAACCCCAAGATCAAGAGTCCCACGCTCTACCTACTGAGCCAGCCAGGTACCCCTGGTTTCTTATATTTTTATTTGTGTCTGGACACCTGAGGGTATCATACAAATTAGTTGTGAATTAACTATCCCAGAGACTTACAGGAGTAGCCCTGTCATCTCCTGAGAGGTGAGCACAGCAGTTGTCAAAGGAGGCAGGCCACACTCACTGAGTCCTTCCTGCCTCTTCTTGGCTTTATCAGAAACACATTATATACATTATTGCCTTTAATCCACATAACCATGCCATCATCATCACCTTTTTACAGATAAAGGAACAAATTCAAAGAGGTGAAATAACCCTACCCAGGTCACATGGCAGGAAAGTGGCAGAGCTGAGTCCATTTGATTTGAAGCCCTGGTGTTTCTAGAGCCTTCAATGTCAATAGGTGGTTCTGGGTGAAAGGCAGCAAAGACCAGGTGTAGAAGTTTACAAACTCAAATGCCTAAAGCACCTGGGAAGCACCTCTAATGGTGAGTGTCAGAAGAGGTGAAAGTGAGGTGACAAATGGCAACTGACCATCAGTCTTCATGAGTGGCAAGAGGTGCATGCCCTCTCTAAATGGAATGGCTGATGGCTGCTACCAGCTGATTGTTGCTATGTGAGCACAAAGCCCCAATTGGCCAGATCCACTAATCTTTCAATAAAAACTAGCAATACACGTTTTTAATGTGAAATGGCATAATTCCAAAATGCTAGGAACGAATTGAGATTTTTCTTAAAATGCTGTGCAGGCCAAATGAGCCACATCTATCAAGCAAATTTTCCCCATCGGCTACCATTTGAGACCAGTAGTATTAATCCCTAGGACACAGGGAGTGGTCCCTAGTCTTGCTAAAAGAGAAGCTATGGAAAGGATTGAATTAGATTCTGATTGAGCTCACTGAGTGAAGAAATACTCTAATCTAAAGAACAAGGGAGGCTTATTCCAAGGCATTGAGGCACATTAAAGAAGGGAATATGACTCAACTTTTTCACAGAATCTTCTTAAGGAGACCAATAATTGGGGCGCCTGGGTGGCTCAGTTGGTTGAGTGTCGGGCTCTTGATTTCGGCTCGGGTCATGATCCTAGGGTCCTGAGTATGGAACCTGCTTAAGATTTTCCCTCTTCTTCTGTTCCTCTTCCACTTGCACTCACTCTCTCTCTCAAATAAAAATAAATAAAAGTCATCTTTTCTTAAAAAAAAAAAAAAAAAAGGAGACCAATAATTAAAGCAACTCTAAACACATCAACCCATCTGGGTTTGCTGATACATAAGCACTTTTCGGTGAATCATCATTGATAGATATGCTTATCTGCCATATATCTGTACATGATCATTAGAAGCCAGATTATTTTAATTTTTAAATAGAAAACAGCTTAATAACATGAATCTAATTACATATATATAGGCAAAAAGCCTGACATATAATATCTGTCGAGTAAGAAGAAATGGCATGACTTTGAAAATATTTATTCAAAATAGTACAATATCAAAAATAAAAACTACACTTAAAATTTGCTGATACATATATTAAGCAGAAAGCTCTGGTTTGAGAAACACAGAAACAGTTGCAGGACACACTGAGGGATGAACTGATGTAGGAGAAATGCAAGTTGTACAATAGATATCATCTTCGCAGAGCTCTGCAGCCATGGTATAGGTATGGAGGAGGCAGCCGCATTAAACCTGGGTTAGGAAAGTTGAAGAGAAGGACAATGGAGGAGGGGAAGAGAGCCCAAGTGGGGGCCAAGCCATTTACACTTATTAAGGAAAGGAGGAGGCAACAGACAGAAGGATGAGACCAAGAGCAAGGGGGACTTGAACAGGTATAGAGTGAGGTTAACAAAAACTTACTACACGTTTACGCTATTAATAATAGTTTACATTTGAGGTGCCTGGATGACTCAGTCAGTTAAGCATCCAACTTCAGCTCAGGTCATGATCTCGTGGTCCATGGGTTCTAGCTCGAAGTTAGGCTCTATGCTGACAGCTCGGAGCCTGGAGCCTGCTTCGGATTCTGTAACTCCTGTGCTCGCTTCGGTAGCACGTGTACTAAAACTGGAACAATACAGAGAAGATTAGCCCGCCCCTGTGCAAGGGTGACGTGCAAATTTGGATCCTGTGACTCCCTCTCTCTCTCTTCCCCTCCCCAGCTCCTGGCCTCTCTCTCTCTCTCTCAAAAATAAATAAACATTAAAAAATTTTAAAAAAATAGTTTAAAGTACACTATAATTTTTGGGGGTGCCTGGGTGGCTCAGTTGGTTAAGCATCCGACTTCAGCTCAGGTCATGATCTCATGGTTCGTGGGTTTGAGCCGCGCATTGTGATCTGTGCTGAAAGCTCAGAGCCTGGACCCTGCTTCGGGTTCTGTGTCTCCCTTTCTCTCTGCTCCTCCCCTGCTGGTGTGCCCTCTCTCTCTCTCTCTCTCAAAAATAAATTTAAAATTTTTTTAAAAAAATTTAAGTACACTGTAATTTTCAAAGCATTTTTTAAAAGACTATTTTTTAAAGCAGTTTTAGGTTCATAACAACATTGGGTGGAAAGTGTAGAGGTCTTATATAACCCGTCCCCACACATGCACAACCTGCCCCATCAGAGTAGTACATTCATTATCATGGATGAACCAACATTGACACATCATTATCATCAAAGTCTATGGTTTACATTAGGGTTCACTCTTGTTGCATATTCTGTGGACTTGGACAAATGTATAATAACATGTTTTCACCATTACAGTATCCTACAAAACAGTTTCATTGCCCTGAAATCCTTTGAGCGCTGCCTATTCATCCCTCCCTTCCTCCCAACCCCTGGAAACCACTGATCTTTTTACTATCTCCATAGTTTTGCCTTTTTCAGATTGTCATATGGCTGGAATCATATGGCTTCTTTTACTTAGTGACATGCATTAAAGTCCCCTCCCCCCAATCTTTTCATGGTTTAATAGGTCATTTGTTTTTAGAATTAAATAATTTTCTATTGAGGGGTGCCTGGGTGGCTCAGTTGGTCGAGCGTCCGACTCTTGATTTTGGCTCAGGTCATGATCCCAGAGTCATTGGATCAAGTCCCACATCGGGCTTTGTGCTGAGCATGGAGCCTGCTTAAGTTTCTCTCTCTTTCCCTCTCTCTCTCTCTCTCTCTCTCTCTCTCTCTCTCTCTCTCTCTTTCTCCCCCTCTGCCCCTCTCCCCTGCTCACACACTCTCTTTATCTAAAATAAAAATTAATTAATTTTTATTGTCTGTATGTACTACAGTTTGTCCATTCACCAACTGAAAAACATCCTGGCTGCTTCCAAGTTTTGGCAGTTATGAACAAAGCTGTTATAAATTCCATGTTCAGATTTGTGTGTGTGAACAATACATTTTAACCTTCATAGTCTGAATATAGAACAAGTGTTCTAAGTCAAATCCTAACCAGTCAAATATAACTGGTAGAGTTTATCCTTTGAATATCCTTTGAAATAACAGACAATATGTTACTATGTTAGGAATGAAAAATTCTAAATTGATTTCAACTCATGTTTTGAGGAATGAACTCTCTGTTTTGTCATTTCCTCCCATCTTGTCTCTGCTTCACCCCTTCCCAACCTGGAACACAGTTAGCATGAAAGAGTGAATCAATGGATGGTGTAGCCAGGACTTTTGTGTTTGTTTCTGTTTGACTATTTGAGGCTCTGACGCTTAATGAGCAATGTGACTTGCAGCAAGTTATTCAACATCTTTGGGCCTCTTCTGCCTCATCTGTAAAGCAGGGGTTTTTAATAGTGCCTACCTCATGGATGAAATGAGTTTATGTCTATAAACTCTTAGAATAATTACCTGGCACATAAGTGTTTGTCAAATAAAATGAAATATATGTACGTGGATCTCTTGTATGAATGATGGTCTCCCAGGCTTGTATACAATTCTGAATTGTGCTGTTGAGTCAAACTGTCAGGTCTGCAATTTGTTTTTATCCTACTTACAAGCCAACAAGTTAACCTTTACTGTTTTACAGCTGCTGAAAGAAGACATGGAATATCTGAGGAAGAGGGGGAAAAAACTTTTATAAAAGTTTATTTATTTATTTTGAGAGAGAAAAGAGAGAGAGAAAGAGAGAGAGAGAGTAGGGTCGGGCAGAGAGAGAGAGAGAGAGAGAGAGAGAATCCCAGGCAGGTCTTGAACTCATGAACTGTAAGATCATGACCTGAGCTGAAACCAAGAGTTGATGCTCAACAGACTGAGCCACCTAGGCAAAAAATTTTTTTTACCCACAGCACAGCATAAACAGCATGAATTGTTTACATTAACTCCTCTTGCCCCAAGTCTCACAGGTGTGATACTAAGAGCCCCAGATAGATGCCACATGTGCAGTGGGTTTGTGTTCATTGGGGGTAACACTGAGCTTGGGGAGCCCATTGCTTTTCTAGCAAGCAACAAGCTAAGCCAGCTTCTCTTTCCCAGAGGGAGAGGTTACTTCATTCCTCAAGACTGCTTGATGTAGGCGGTCCTGGCTGGCTCAGTCAGTAGGGCCTGCTACTCTTGATCTCAGGGTTTTAAGTTCAAGCCCCAAGTTGGGAGTAGACATAAGTTTTTTAAAAAGGGCAAGAAACCTGGGTAGCTCAGTTGGTTAAATGTCCAACTCTTGGTTTCAGCTCCGGTCATGATCTCACAGTTGTGAGATCAAACCCCACATCAGGCACCGGGCTGGGTGTGGAGACTTCTTGGGGTTCTTTTTCTCCCCCTCTCTCTCTCTCTGCCCTTCCCCTGTTCTCTTTCTCAAAATAAATAAATAAACTTTAAAAAAAAAGGACTGGAGTGCCGATTTCTTCTCAGGTCATGATCTCCTGGTTCATGAGTTCGAGCCCCAAATTGGGCTCTGTGCTGACAGCTTGGAGCCTGGAGCCTGCTTTGGAGTCTGTGTCTCCCTCTCTCCTCCCCTCCCCTCTCTGAAAAATAAGTAAACATTTAAAAAAATTAAAAAGAAAAAAAGATTGCTTGCTGTAAACACCACCATGAGAAATGGCTTGCGTAAAGTGATATGGTAGAAGGCCTCTACAATGGCCCATAATGATTCTTACCTTCTGGTATTCACTCCTTGGTGTAATCACCTCCAGTTGAGTGTGGGCTAGAGTTACTGACTCACTTCTAACTAATTTAATACAGCACAAATGACAGGATATTGCTTCTGACATGAGGTTATAAAAACACTGTAGCTTCTGTCTTGGGCACCCTCTCATGTTCTCTCTCACTCACTGCGAGGGTAGACAGCATGTTGTGAGCTGCCTTATGGAGAGACCTACATGGCAAGGAAAGGATGTCTTTGGCCACAGTGAGAACCTGAGGCCTACCAACAACTCTGTTGAATGAGCTTGGAAGAAGAATCTCCCTTATTCAAGACTGGGGATGACTGCACCCTGGCCAACACCTTGATCTGGAACCAGGGGCACCTAGCTAAGCTATGCCCAGATTCCTAATCAAAAGAAACTGTCAAAAAAAAAAAAAAAGTTTGTTTTTTAAGTCTCTACATTTTGGAGTAATCGGTTATGTAGTAATAGATATGTAATATAAGCTGTATAAGCTGTTAGGGCCTTACATTCTTGGCATACTGTCTAAGACATGAAGGAGTATGAGACACCCACAGATAACCATTCCCAAACAACAGGGTAAAGCTACAAACCAGAAGCAGACAATGCCATCTTTCTAGAAGAGGGCTGACATGTTAAGTGTCCAGTGTGTAGGGAGAGGCAGACACTGAAACTGGAAAGTAGAATTTGGAAGGAAGCCCTTAGCTGGAACTAGCCTTACCAATCTCAGAGCCAGTTTTTGAAGAATTTTGCTTGCTTGAGGACATAGTGCAGGATAGAAAAAAAGTTTTCTGCTTTGTGCATGCAGTGGGAAGCAAGGTATTCAGTGTCAAATACTGAAATGCCTACTCTGCATTCAGTGAACCAAATTATCTAGTTGTATATTACTCTCTGTACTCATTTGCCTTCTGTTCATCTGAGCCCCTTGTAAACTTTGTTTAAATATTTTCCTGGTCTTATCTGTGCTTAAGGGAATTAGCAAAGGCTTGAGCCACAGTATTAAAGGGGTAACAGTGCCCCCTGGAGGCCAGAGTGGCAATGCCCAGAGACCACCGGAGGTAGAAGCCAGGATAGGCAAGGGTAATGACAAAGTTCTTTATAAATGTTAAGAAAATATTTGATTAAATTAAAAATCTCTTTGATTCAAAGCTTGTAAGAAGTTAGTATGAAACATTTATAACTAGATGTGGTGATGGATGTTAACTAGATTAGCGTGGTGATCATTTCACAGTACGTACAAATATTGAATCATTATGTTGTAAACGTGAAACTAATATAATGTTATAAAAACCCATTCATTCAAAATTTTAAAAAGAAATAAATTGGTATGGAAGATTTCTTTACGTTTATAAAGAGATTTTGTTTTCAAAGAGAGTTAACTTTATACTCTACATAATGGGGGGCCAGCAGTACTGTTATTAAGAACATGGACTTCGGCATAGACAGGACTTCCTTTTGTTAATTGTGTGTCCTTGACCAAGCTGATAAATCTGAGCCTATTTCTTTTTTCTTTTTTAAGTTTATTTATTTATTTTGAGAGAGAGAGAGTGGGGAGGGGCAGAGAAAGAGAGAGACATAATCCCAAGCAGGCTTCATGCTGTCAACACAGAGCCTGATACAGGATTCAAACCCACGAACATCGAGATCATGACCTGAGCTGAGATCAAGAGTTGGATGCTTACTCACTTAACCCACTGAGCCACCCAGGATCTCCTGGGCCTATTTCTTCATCTGTAAAACAAAGATAATATCTCATTGGATTATAGTGATAATTAAATGAGTTCATGTGTGTAATATCCTTAGCACTTGGTAAGCACTTAGTTTTTGAAAGCTGCTATCACTACCATTACTACTACTACTTCTACTAAGACTACCATTGTATGAATAAGATAAGAGTGTTAAGTACTACTTAATATACTATTCCCCATGCTGGTAATGGAATTTTCAGATAAAGAGAATTTACAGAAGGGGTGCCTGGGTGGACCCTGCATTGGGCTCTGTGCTGACAGCACAGCACAGAGCCTGCTTGGGATTCTCGCTCTCCCTCTCTGCTGCTCCCCATGCTCATGCTCACTCTCAAAATAAGTAAATAAATTTTTAAAAAATTTATTAAAAAAAAGGAATTTACAGAAGACATAAATTAGAATAGAGGAAAGGAAGAATCAATGGGCACTAAAACCTAAGAATATATGTAAACATATGGGAAAAAAAATACAATCTTTTTTTATAATCTCTATCCAATTTCTATCCAATTTAGAGGGCGTTGTTACAAATATCTAATTAACATCACCAGTCTATTGGATAAGTGGTCAAAGGAGATGAAAAAGAGGTTTAACAAGTATGTTATCTAACAACCTACTTCTTGGTTAAGAAATGCAAAGTAAAACAACTTCAGCTCTTATATACCTTTTAAAGTCTCAAATATAAATGAAATATAAAAAGTATGGGTATTAGATGGGGCGCCTGGGTGGCTCAGTTGGTAAGCATCTGACTCTTGGTTTTGGCTCACGTCATGATCTCATGGTTTGTGAGTTTGAGCCTTGAGTCGGGCTCAGAGCTACTGGTGTGGAACCGGTTTGGGATTCTCTCTGCCCCTCCCCTGCTCTCCCTCTCTCTCTCTCTCAAAATAAATAAATAAACTTTAAAAAATGCTTTTAAAAAAAGTATGGGTATTTGAGAAGGCATTGACCATGGAACACAACACATCTGACTTCGCCTCCTACCAGGTGTGAGTGCAGATGTTAATCTCTCTGTACCTCAGTTTCCTTTATCTGTCCATATGAGACAGCAATAGCATATTATAGATTCATTGTGAGTATTAGATGAAAAGACATGGGAAGCCCAGAGCATAATATGGCTCTTACCAACAGTCTCATCATCCTCGTCATCATTATCTTCATCATTATTACTTCATTTGCTGATATTATTATAGGCAGAATTGGAAAGGAGTCTAGCCCTTCAGGAGATTACTCAGAGCAATGTGTAATAAGAGCCATAAAGTTCCATATACTCTTTAAATCTGTTTTTCCATTTGTGGGAAGAAATTTAAAGAGAAAAAATTACCTGTTTAGAGATGTTTATAGCAAGGCTAATTATGATCCTCAAAGCTTGGGAACAACCTAATGCCCAGAAATGGGGAAGAGTTAAGTAAACAAAGTACAATAATACAAGATACTAAGTACAAAAGGAATATACAAAAATCATAATTTTACTATGTATTAAGAACCATTTCAAAAATATAATGGAAAAATGACACATAATAATCACAACTCTAAAATACCTACAAATTGGGGCACCTGGGTGGTTCAGTCAGTTAAGCGTCCGACTTCAACTCAGGTCATGATCTCACAGTTCGTGAGCTCCAGTCCCGTGTCGGGCTCTATGCTGACAGCTCAGAGCCTGGAGCCTGCTTTGGATTCTGTGTCTCCCTCTCAAGATCTCTACCCCTTCCCCACTCATGCTCTGTCTTTCTCTCATTCTCTCTCTCAAAAATGAATAACATTGAAAAAAAATACCTAGAAATAAAATTAATAAAAAATATTCAAAACCCATTAAAATTATGTTTTACTGAAGGACATATCGTTTTTTGCAAATGGAGAGTCATATATGGATAAGAAACCTCAGTATTTCTTAAGAGTCAATTCTCTCCATATTGATCTATAAATTAAATGTAATTTTTATCCAAATCCCAATGGAGTCTTTTTAATTTAAAAATTGATTCTCTAGTTTCTCTGGAAGAGTAAATGTTTGAAAATAGCTAAGAAGGTTTTGAAAAACAACTGTAACAAAATAAAAATTGGCTTATAAGACACTAAAAGAACTATAAAACTATATAGTAAATAGGGTAGTATGGTCATTTCTTTACTTCTCTTTCCTTTTTTTTTTTCTCTTTCTTTCTTTCTTTCTTTCTTTCTTTCTTTCTTTCTTTCTTTCTTTCTTTCTTTCTTTCTTTCTTTCTTTTTGATATCTTATTGTTAAGTAATCTCTACATGCAACATGGGGTTTGAACTCACAACCCCCAAGATCAAGAGTTGCATGCTCAACTGCCTGAGCCAGCCAGGTATTCCTCAGGGTGGCATTTCAAATCAGTGGGGGAAGACTAGATAATTCAACATAAACAGCAGAAGGATAATTGGCTTAATTACCCATAAACCATGGGTGATTTAAAAATCTAAATGTAAAAAAACAAAACAATAAAACTATTTGTAAAAAATATATATAGAAAAATGTCTTTACAAACTTTGGGTAGGAAAGAACTTCCTTAGTCTGACACAAAAACCTGGAAGCCATGATGGATTGATGAGATTGTATGATGATTAAACACTTGTAAAGAGTGATGCCTTTCCTTACGGTCATCCTTCTCTCCTTGGAATCCCCAGGGGAGCAATAGCATGGGGTGAGAGATGGGAGTTGGGAGGCAAGTGGAGGGAGTCCAGGAAGTCCACTCAGGAGTCTTTTACTATGCTTTGCTTTGATCCTGAGCATTGCTCCTTGCTCAGATAAGCACAGTATTTCTAATTTGAAATGGATTTAAATGAAATGAAAACTCTCTTGTATCTTCTGCCAAACACCAACATAACTTTCAAATAGCAAAATAGCAAAAGTGACTATAAAGTTATGAGTGACGCACAGAAAACATTCACAACCTGGGCGACAAGGGGTTATTATTCATCAAATATCAAGTGTTCTTTTAAAATAAGAAAAAGAAAATAAAAAATAAAACTGACCAAGAAAGTGAATAGGCAATTCAGTGAGAAAGGAATACAAGCTGTCAATAAACAAATAAGCCATGCTTTCAACCTCACTGCTAATTAGAGAAATGCAAATAAAGCAAGATGGTTTTTTTACCTAGCAGCAGCAGCATATGGAGGCATGGATAGGTGGTGTGAGCAGTCAGCAGAAAGGAGGGTTCAAAATATTTATGAAACATATCATCATGCTAATTCTAAAATATGTCATTGGCAAAATATTCTTCCCTATGGAGACAGGCCACTCACACTGCCTGTGTGTCAGCAGGCCCGTATCAGAACAGCAAAAATGTAGAAGAGTGATAGCATCCCATGTTAGTATATGCCCACACACTGTTGGT